>NC_086446.1:74660306-75012367 GCF_028390025.1 Pseudophryne corroboree | reverse complement strand
GTTTTGTCTTGTTCTATTTAAGTGGTGGTAGAGAAACCAAGCCCCAGGAGCGTGCGGCTAATATCCAATTTAAACATCAGCGCCCCATTTTTTGCTTTTTTCTGTTGTGACTTAATTGGTTTGATTGAGGCAGCTTTTTGTTTTATATATTTTTGGGTAATAAATAAGGTAATATATTATTTTATAGTATTTTTAAGATTATTGTTTTGTATAGAACTCATACATTTTAGGAGCAATATTAAATAAATAGATAACGTATTTCTGTCATTGATATTGAGAATATTGGTGTTGACTGAATCGGTTTTTACCTTTCTGTTTTTGGAACAATGTCCATGCTTAAATGTATCTCTCAGAGGATGGAGAGACGAGACACTTATATAAAAGGGAATAAAAAAAGTAATACCATAATGGAATTACCGCAGGAGGATCTCACACAAATGCACAGACTGTTCAATAACCTTGAGCATTTGTGCATTTCTGAGACCAAGCATTGGTGGGACCAGATATCGTTACAAAAGTATTTGGACGAGGGTCTGGTTCCTAGAGGCTTGAGAATTTTGAAGGAATCCACATTTAAAGAGGACAAAGGTTTCTCGGAGGAATGGAACAACACATTAGATAGCTGTTCTAAAGATCTAATGAAAATTTTAGTGAGATATAGAGAACGTAAAGTAAATGAACTACAGATAGAGATAGAGAAAGCTAGATCTTTTTTTGAGCATATATACATATATATATCTCTCAGAGAGCGCATTATCTTTATAACTTTTATTAAACTAAAAAAGAACTTTTAATTTATTTTTGAAAACAAAGTTTACTTGTCTGTATGTGCATATAGTACCTGTAGAAAGGGAACTATATATAGAGATAGAGAAAGTTCATACATCACTCAAAACTTATGAGAAATTGGAGAAATATCAAATTAGAGATGGGAAGGTAAATAAAAAGTTAGAGGAGTTTGAAAAATCATTGATAGAAAGAAAGGAGCACAAAATGGAGAGAGATGTTATGGACTATCAGAGAGAAACTACTAGAACCTATAATAGAAGATCTAGATATAATGAGAAGGAAAATTATCAACAAAAATATTGGGAACAATTTGATAAATCCAAATCCCAGTTACGTCCATACTATATGAAACCAAAGGGTATGGGTAGGGGGAGGGAGGAACGTATAAACTCCATGGAAAAAGGAAAAAAAGAGAGAAATGATTGGGTGCATAAAAATAAATATCAAATACTAGATGCAAAGAGAGAACGAGGAGCTATACCGAAATATGGGAATAGGCAGTCTCCCAAATATTCTGAAACAGATGATGATTGTCAAATCACACCTGGAGAGCCGGTTTTTTTAGGGGTGAACAGGTTTCAACCACAAATAAGGTGGCAGGGGTCACAGGGATTAAGAAAAAGGAGTCGAAATTTAGAGTCAGAGGATGTAGAGGGGGCAGAGGGAAACGAAATAAAAACACCTCGCAGGAGGTAAAAAACCCTAGAAGAAATAAAAATTCTCGAAAAGGAATATTTAATCTTTCAAACAAAGTTCTAAGTTCGGATGAAATTGATATCTTTGAAAAAGGACTTAATTATGCTCCAGCAACTAGACCCAATCTTTTTCAACTCTTTGTGGATTTGAACCGCTATGTGCTGATGTTGAGTAGGAAACGTTATTTTGCATTAAAACAGTTAAAATCTTTAAATAGTCAGGAGACTCCCATATTCTTGGATAACGATGATGATAAAGCCCTAACTATTTTAGAATCATTACAAAAAGAAGGAGGAGACAGTTATGAGAAGGAAATGCCTATATTTGATATTAAACGAAACCCTTTTAAAAAACAGTCGGACTTCTATCCTTTGAATTATAAAGGCCCATATATAGAGAGTTTCTATAAATCTACCCTTGCTAGTTTTAGAGAGGTATGTAAAAGAGCAGAGGGTCCACTTTACGGAGACAATTTGACCCCTGGGGAACGCAAAGCATTAGGTTTATTACAAAAAAATCATGAAATCACCATTAAGCCGGCGGATAAGGGTGGTGGGGTTGTAATTCTAAATACGATAGATTATGTGACGGAGTGTCACAGACAATTAGAAAATGAACAGTTTTATAAAAAAATGGATGCTAACCCCACCGCCCTTTTCCAAAGGCAATATGGAGATTTACTTGATTCTGCTCTCATGGGCGGTGCAATATCCAAAGAAACATTTAATTTTTTAAGTTGTACACATCCCATCACAGCCACGTTTTATTATTTACTAAAAATACATAAGTCACTTATTAATCCACCAGGTCGACCTATTATTTCGGGGGTTGGTTCTTTAACTAATAATCTATCTTTTTTTGTGGATCATCATTTACAGAGACACGTAGAGAGTCTGAGATCATATATAAAAGACACTCAACATTTTTTGAATTCGATCAATAAAATACAATGGAAACAACATTATTATTTACTTACTTGTGACGTTGAGTCCTTGTATTCAAACATTCCGCATGCTATAGGAGTGTTAGCGATTGAACATTATTTAAAACAAAGTGATATATCAGACTCTCTGCGTGCCTTTTTGTTGGATTCTATCACATTTATTTTGACACACAATTATTTTGTTTTTGATTCCCATTTTTATTTACAGACACGGGGTGCGGCTATGGGTGCCAGGTTCGCGCCGAGTTTCGCGAATCTATATATGGGGGTCTTTGAGGACACCCATGTGTGGGGGCGCGGACTGGGCGCGGACCTGGTATACTATGGCCGATATATAGATGACTTATTTATTATTTGGGGGGGGATTTAGAATCACTTATTAATTTTACAACTTCATTGAATGATAATGTTTTTGGTTTAACATTCACGTACAAATATAATAGCACGTGTATTAATTTTTTGGATATTGACCTGTCCATAGAGGGAGACAAAATAGTTACAAAAACTTTTATTAAATCTGTGGATCAGAATCGTTATTTGGATTATAAAAGTGCTCACAAGCGTGTCTGGAAGGACAATATCCCCAGGGGCCAATTTGTCAGATTACGTAGGAATTGTACAGAAATGTCCACTTTTCATGCACAAGCAAAAATATTGATGAATTCATTTTTAGAGCAAGGTTATCCACAGAATTTGTTAGAAAAAGCCCTAAATGAGGTGGTTAAGATAGATAGAGAAGAACTATTGATACCTAGACCTATTGAAATAAAAAATAAGGAGAACATAACTAATAAACAAAAAAGTGGTCTTTTTTCGACTAAATATAATTGTTGTGCACAGCAAATTGGGCATATCATTAGAAAGAATACGTCCATGTTATTGTTGGATGAATTATTAAAGGCAGATGTGGATCCTAGGGGTACGGTTATATTTAGAAAGGCGGAGAATTTAAAATCAAAGTTGGTTGCTAGTCACTATGAGGATAAAAATGTGTTTAAGATAGAAAATACATGGTTACCTAAAAAACCTCTTGGTTTTCATAGATGTAGCAAAATAGACTGTCTATCGTGCAGCTATCTCCCCCGTAAAAGTGTGGATTTTCAGTCGTTTATTACGAAAGAGAAATTCCAAATAAAAGAATTTATTAACTGTATGTCCACATACGTTATTTATTTATTAACATGTATTTGCGGCAGACAATATGTAGGCTGCACTACACGAACATTTCATATACGTTTTATGGAACATAGACGTAACGTGGGGAATAATGCACAACACCCAGTAGCTAAACATATTATTCGTTGTTGTAAAGGAAATATTGAGGGAGTTACTATGATAGCCATAGAACAAATTAAACAAACTAAACGAGGGGGAAATAGATATGGACTATTGTGTAGGCGTGAAGCTTACTGGATTTTTCAGCTAGATACTATGCTGCCGAATGGACTTAATGATACTGTGGAGCTAAATGGGATTTAAGGAGTATGTGGGACGTTAAATTAATAAGGAGGAATATTAATCTAATTGCTGGGGTTTGGGAGTGTAGAGATATAAAAATATATATATATGCTATGTGTATATGTTTGTATAGATATATATTAATAAATCCTTGGAGGTAATTTTTGGGAGAGGGTTTTATGAGATTTTCTACTAAGGTTCGAATCTATATCAAGAAATTTATTTTGTCCCATATAATTAATAAATTAGAAGTAGGATATAGAATGGGTGTATTAAATAACTAAAAGTAAGTGAAAAATGTGGATATTTGAATTATATAAGTGCGTCAATTGATGGGAAACAATTATATAGATATTTTCATATACATGCATATAAATAATGGTCACACATGGAGGAGATAGATATTAGTAGTATTATGATACATATATTTTTCATTTATTAATAAAGGAAGATGAAAGGTATTTATATGTATATGTATATGCTTCTTTATGCATAGGATAAATTGTTTATATATATATTAGTGTAAGCATTTACAGAGATTTTTACACACATGGTGATATCCGTATAGGTGACTCTATAATCTAAATATTTATAAGATGTTCTGTAAGGATGCTGTGAAACGTCTGAATTACAGGTCACTGCTGACATTGATAATGAAGCTTGATTGCGGATAAGTGTCAGCGGAATATCTCTCTATGTTCTGTGTATACTGAAAAGGAGGCTTGGAGCACGACGCACGGCGTGTGTGCAGTGAATCAAAGAGAACGGAAATACAAACGGCATTTAAGCCGGACAAGTATGGTGAGGCTCCAGACACACTGAGGAAGCCGCCGACGGCACATTGAGGCGGAGAAACGCGTATGTGGAGGAGAAGAAAAGCGAGTGAGTTCTTTACTAGCCGGCCGGCTAAAGCAAATTAATAACCGATCATCAGGCATACTCTGTATCAAGGCTTAATAGTTCAATAATCAGCTCGATACCCGGACATCCGGACCCCAGTGCTAAGGGGGAATAGGGAGTGTGCTCCCAGACCTGAATTATATTGCAGCCTATATTACATCCAGAGATAGCCTTGGGATCGTATGGTGGAGGAGACGGCTAATTTACTAGCTTGCTAAAACCACAAATCAATACCACATTTGCTGACTTATGGGACTGTTATAATTAATGATGACTATATAACATAAACATATAGATATAAGGGACTATAAGAATATTTGAATCCCTCATCGATATATATTCTCCAATCAATTTACGCATTGCAGGGACGCCTGCAATGTGATATGAGTTATTTGAAGCAGTGTCATAATCAGCAATACGGATAATTATACCATGTGTGCATTCAGTTCTTAAATTTGTGTTTTGTATTATATATTAATTCAGCACTATAATAGTGTTAGGAATCTGTATAAGTATATATATGCTATACTATATATATTTTTTAATGAAATCCGGCCGGTAATTGTTTAAATTATATTAAACTGTATTAGAAAAAAAAAAAAATATTTTTATATTGGATACTAAGCGCGGTTCCTATCTGTTTTGTCTTGCTTTACTCACCTTGGTACGCACAACACGAACTACTGTACGCCGTCCACTTCAATTTTCCACCCAATCCTATGAAGAAGCCAAAAAAAACCAGTGGTGAATAGTAGATTCACACAACAGTGAAAGCCTAATTTACACCAATACAAAAAGTAGTTTGTTTTTAGAAAAAAAAGTGGTATCAGAATAGCTCTTTGGCCCATCATATATGTAACCACAAGGAGCTTTCATCAGTTACCACACGTGCCCGCATACATGCCCGCGCATGTATGCCTAGACAAAGCTCCTTGGTAGTACCCGGTTGGGGTGGGGGAGCCCAACACAAATATAAAACAATAGTAAGAAAGAAAAAAAAAACTAATGGGAGGGGGAGAAAGGGAAACATGAAAAACATAATAGAGTAAATAAAACAATACGACCGGGCTTAGGGTGGTTGTCCGTCCGGATCCTCTCCTTCCTCCTGTTGTGGCGTCGATGCCCTGGGTGGCTGAGGGGTGTGTTGAGGTGGCCTCAGTGGCCGTGCTGGTGTAGACGTGGCGGCCGGTGGTGGAGGCATCTGGTAGATGGGGTACATCCCTTGATATCCTTGGTACAGCTGTGACCGTCCATACCAGGATTGTGGTGGAGCAAGGGCAGGAGGCGTCCGTGTGGCTTGTGGTGGCGGATGTGGTGGTTCACCAGCGTGTTGTTGAGCTGGCTCTGGGAGCTTGTCATAGATCATCTGTAGCGTAGTTGCGATGAGCTGCTGGCTGCCGAATTTCGTTGGCTCTCCGACATGTTGTCAATGCTGTGTGCCAGGCATGCTGTGTTATCCACCAGCCGGTTGATGGATGTGGCCAGAATGTGAAGGATGTCCATAGACTCCCTGTGATCCTCTCATCTGGTCTTTTGCGTTTCTGCCGTGCTGTCGGCAAGAGCCTTTTGTATGTCAACCAAACCGTTTGCATCTTCTCCATTGTCTTCTCAATGGCGTCCAGTCTGGTTCCAACGACAACCCTAAAACTATCCTGGCTGACATTCATCTCTGCTGCCAGGGTGTTTACCCTCTGAACATTTGAGGGATCCTGCCCTTGCTGTACTTCTGCCACCAATTGCATTTGTGAAGCTGAATTGTTTTTTTAGAAATTAGTATACACGTTCATACATTTGTTTGAAGGTTCACAATTTGATAATTACTCACACAGGGATGTAGAAACAGCGGGCTGCTGCACTTCCACCTCGTCGTCCGACTCATCCTGCAAGAGATACGGCCTGAAGAAGTGACCAATCCCCGACGCAAGTCCGCTGCTGGTCCGTTGCACCTCTGTTTGCAAAAGAAGAAAAAAATAAAATAAAGTTAATAAACTATACAAAAATGGCGACACCCGCCCCCTCACCCAAAAAAACCCCAGCCAAAAATAACAACCTGCTCCATCCGATGGTGCCGCTGCTCCAGGAGCTTCACTTGTCTTCAATTGTGGAGACTTTTCAAGGGTCTGGCTGGATACGTCTTCACGGCTGTCTTCAAACCCAAGAAAAGTCTCGTCCGTTAACCCTGTTGACTCAAACAGTTCGGGTGATGGGTCCACAAGGGTAGTGTCTTGTTGATGGCTCTTCGGTCACAGTCCCAGAGCTCCTGGAGAGATCACGAGCTGGTGATGGCCTGGGCGCAGGAGCTGTAGTTTGACGCCCAGCTGGTGGTGTGGTCGCCGACATTGTCTGGCGCGCAGGTGACGTTCTGCGCGCTGATGTCTGGCGCGCAGGAGATGGTCTGCGCGCTGACGATGTCTGGCGCACAGGTGACTTTCTGCGCGCTGATGACGTCTGGCGCGCAGGTGACTTTCTGCGCGCTGACGAAGTGTGGCGCGCAGGTGATGATCTGCGCGCTGCCGATGCTTGCTGCGCAGATGATGTTCCGCGCGCTGCTGTCGATGCCTGCTACGCAGGTGATGTTCTGCGCGCTGGCGATGTCCTGTGCGCAGGTGATGTCCTCTGGGCAAGCGTGTCTGTGGAAAAATAACAAACACATTAGCAAATACCAAAAAAAAAAAAATTAGTACAGCTGATCTGAATGTATTCTTACCATCAGGCCTCCTTTTGGACTGCTTATCTCCCGCCGTCTTCCGTCTTCTGGGCCGTTCTTCCTCCTCGGGAAAGCCAGCAGGACGGCTGGAGTCCACACCTCCGTGAACTCCTTGGACCATGACAGGGTTCATGCGCCTTTTAATCACTTCCTCCCAGGGTAGCCACTTGAAATTGAGAGGCGGACCACCTCCCGTAGCTGTCTCATGTCGGCGCTGCATCCCCATCTTCTTTTTGGTCTGTCTGCGGCAATCACTGTACCACTTCATGCAGTTTCTGGTGCTCCAGCAGTTTCCAGAAACTGCAGTGACTTGTGTCGCGATGGCATCCCAGATGTTTCGCTTGGTCTTAGCTGCTGTGGTCTGTGCCCTTGGTCCATACAGAACGTCGTAGGACCTGTCGACGCCATCCACTAGGGCACAGTTTTCCGCCTCAGTGTATCTGGGTCCACGCGGCTTCTTTTGTCCTGCGTCTTCACCAGAGGCTTCCTCCTCAGACTGATCCTCTGGCTGGCTTCTTGCCTTTAGGGATAAAAAAAAACATGCAATTAATATGATCGGTATGTACCTGTGAGTGTGTCAGTATCCCTGTCAGTGCGCAAAGATACCTGTAGGTGTGCATGGCAGTGCGCAAACTAGGGTGTGTCAAGTTGGATGCTATTGTGTCTGCAGGTGTTGTCAGTATTTACCTTTCTAGGCCTTTTCTTTTTCTGTCTCTTTTCCGTTTGGTCCCTTGATGACCGCGGCTGGTCACTGGATGCCTGTTCAATCGTATCCTCCTCCTGGGTCGGCTCCCACTCCTCATTGCCCTGCAGGGGAAATTCTTCTTAGGGGTGGGGGGAAGGGGGGATCGGGGCCGCTTGTCCTTGGACATCTCTGTTGTAAAAAAAAAAAAAATTTTTTTTACAAATTTAACACACATTACATAATTACATGCAATCACACGTCATGCTGCTGGGACCCCAGTTCTCAAGCAGGACCAAACACATAAAAAAATGAAAAATAGAAAAAAAATCAGATAACACAAAATGGCTGACACACACAAAATGGCTGACACACATAAAATGGCTGACACACACAAGCTCAAAGTCACCCCAAACAAGACAAAAAGCATTCCTGCACATGCTGGAGGTCAACCAGTGCTAAAATAGGAGCAAAAAAACATGTTTGGCAAACAAACGACATGACATGTCGACCACATAGCAGACACAAACACACTCAAAATCACCCCAAACAAGCCAAAAATAATTCTTGCACATGCTGGAGGTACACCAATGCAAAAGCATGACCCAAAAATCATTTTATGAAAAAAAAAACGTGAAAAACTACCCCCAAACACAAAACTCCAAAAAAAAAACATGCAGCAATACAAGCAGGAGCTATATACACATACCTGTACACATATACATACCCCAAACACCCCAAAGCAATGCCACATGTACACTTCATGGCACCCCCCCACTACACAAACACATACATGCAACGCCAGACCACATGTGGTACTTACCTAAAAATTTAGAAATTGCTCCAAAAATTACTCTCCTCTGGGGTAACAGGTATCCTCCTGTCCATCCTGGATTAAAGCCTGCTGGGTGTCCAAACGATACCACAGCAAACTACCAAATTGCTAGCTCTGCAGCACCTCCACACACCTCTCTGCAGGTTCACAAAATGGCTGCTGAGCATGCAGCAAACAAGCCCTAATAAAGGGCTCAAAACGGCGGGAAGTCAAATTCTGGACGCCCACTACTCGACGATTGGTCCGTTATTCAACAAGGGGAGTGACGAATGAGTTTTGTATTGAATATGTCGAATTCATGGTGCCGGGTGGAGGGTTTCGGCTGTCGAGTACAGTCAAATCCTAAAACGGTCGAAAAAAAGGCGCAATTCGTCCGGAATTGCATATAGCCCATAGGCTTCAAATTTCATATTCCTCTTGTCAAGCCTCTCCTGAACAACAAACAAGTACCTTTATTCTATCATTCATCGTGAGGCAGGCAATCTAGCAATCACAGATTTCCTAGATAGTAGTAATCTAGACACGAACACCCAGGACTTTGTGATAGAGGGAGTCAAATTAATTCTTATGAATAACTACTTTAAATTTAATGGAGACTTCTTCCTTCAAAAGATTGGTACAGCGATGGGCACCAGGTTCGCACCTAGTTATGCTAACATCTTTATGGGCAAATGGGAAAATTATTTCATCTGGGGACCCAAACCATTTGGGGCGAACCTGGTGTCATGGAAATGCTATATCGATGACGTGATCTTTATATGGAAAGGGGATAGAGCAACTCTAGATGAATTTTGCATTTATCTAAACACCAATAGCCTCAAAATAGAGTTCAGTTTCCATATCAGTACAGAAACTATAGATTTCCTAGACGTGACCATCTATGTCAAAGAAGGGAAATTGTGCACTAAAACATATACCAAACCCACGGATTCCCAAACATACATTGATAGGAACAGCTGTCATCACAAAAATTGGTTAGACTCTATACCTAACAGTCAGTTTAAGAGGATTAGACGTAACTGCTCAGAAGAACAGGTCGTTAAAGCAATCTGATCATCTGGAAGAAAGATTCGCTATGTGTGGTTACGAAAAACATCATTAAGAACAGTAAAGGAGGAAGTTGCAGGTATAGATAGGAATGAGCTTCTGGGTGAAAAAATACAGCATAACGATCAATCAAACCGTTTTGAATATGCTTTTATTACAAGCTATAATATACAACACAAAGCACTAGAAAAATCTTTTAGGAAACATTGGGTAATAAAAAAAGATTGTATCTTGAAAGAAGTTTTACCTGATCAGCCACTAAATCTACAGAAAAGCCCAAAATTTGAGAAACAAACTAGTCCGTAGTGATCTCCCATCCACTCAGAAGGAGGGAAATATCAACACAAAGGGCTATAGAATGTCCTTGTCTCCTATTCTACATAGGGCGGACGTCAAGACACCTCAAAGTACGCATTGGAGAACATATCAGAAACATTAGGAAAGGGTTAGAAATGCATGCATTAGCAAATCATTTCAAGTTACATCATGACTGTGACCCCAGACACATTGTACGCTTTGTAGGCCTCAAACGGGTAGAATGTAATCATCGTCAAAGAAATCTACCTTATATACTCGAGTATAAGTTGACCCGAATATAAGCCGAGGCACCTAATTTTACCACAAAAACCTGGGAAAACTTATTGACTCGAGTATAAGCCTAGGGTGGGAAATGCAGCTCTAGCCGTACACAGCCCTCATAGTGCCAGATATGCCCTCATACTGCCAGATATGCCCCCACAGTGCCAGATATGCCCTCATGCCGCCAGATATGCCCCACAGTGCCAGATATGCCCCACAGTGCCAGATATGCCCTCATGCTGCCAGAATATGCCCCACAGTGCCAGATATGCCCTCATGCTGCCAGATATGCCCCACAGTGCCAGATGTTCCAGATATGCCCCACAGTGCCAGATATGCCAGATATGCCCCACAGTGCCAGATATGCCCTCATGCTGCCAGATATGCCCCACAGTGCCAGATATGCTCCACAGTGCCAGATGTGCCATATATGCCCCACAGTGCCAGTTTGTTACTTACCCTCCGTCGCTCCCGTGCTGTCCCGTGGCTCCTGCGCTGTCTTCTGAAGGAGGGACACGGAGGGCACAGAGCGCGGCTCTCCTGTGTCCCTCCTGCGTCTCCGGCGGCAGCGGCGTGTGTGTGTTAAAGGAAGTGCCGGTTCGTGCACTTCCTTTAACACACACACGCCACTGCCGCCGGAGACGCAGGAGAGCCGCGCGCTGTGCCCTCCGTGTCCCTCCTAAACACTCACTCGAGTATAAGCCGAAGTGGCTTTTTCAGCACAAAAAAAGGTGCTGAAAAAATCGGCGTATACTCGAGTATATATACGGTATCCCAACTACTAGCCAAAACTGAGATGGAACTCATCTATAAATATAACACCTTGGCACCAGGGGGGATGAACATAGATTTTGAGTTAAAGTGGTTTATTTAATCTTATGCTCTATATCCTCTTTCCGATATTTTGGGAATTTATGAAGATTTTCCTTTACAGTTTTATCAAGTTTTTCACTTCTACACTGTGAAGGAGGAACTATATGAAACGGACATCTAAAAGGAACTAAAAAGAGGTATCATGGACACTTTGTACAATCCAAGTAACAACAAGAATCATATGTCAACTCAATGTGATGTATAAGAACTTTTCTGTAGTAATCCCCTGATAAGGAAGATACAGTATGGACATTTCCAGAGACTCATTTTATTCTAAATTTGTTTCTATTATAACTTTGTTTCTTTTTATCTGTTTGATCTATTAATCTGTTTATTTTATTTTATGTACTACATGATGGTATTGAGTCCAACTTTGACAGGGATTGTTATCTCATATTTTGCAATCCTAGTTCCAGCACCTTCACACTGAATAGGGGTTGTTATTAGGTTGCCTAGCAACACCCTCAGTGAGATGTTCATATCACCTAATTTTTTTATCTAAATCCCATGTTATAGCACAATCTGGGAGGTGGAGTGACTAATAAAAAGGAGGATTCAAAACTATAACTTCTTCTCTTATTTAAAAACAGCGCTAAACGTTGCTGGGCAACGTGTAGCCAGATGCAATGCACCCCCGGATATGACGTTGCGGCACGCTTTATTGCCATGGAGACGTTGGAGGTGGCGCCGGAGTGATCGGGTCCCCGCTGACTACCACCCCCGGATATGACGTTGTGGCACGTTCGGTTGCCATGGAGACGTCGGAGGGGGCGCCAGAGCGAGTGGGTCCCTCGCTGAATACCTCCCCCGGACATGACGTTGCAGCACGTTCTGTTGCCATGGAGACGCTGGAGGGGGCGCTGGAGCCAGCGGGTCTCCGCCACCCACCATAATGTAAGAATTTTTAGCTGTATTCTACCGCAAGTGTAACAAACCCACTTTCAGTGTTAGGGCAGCTTGAATTTAGGACACTTAAACCCCTGTGTAATTACAGTTGCTATGGTAACTAGTATCAACAAATGGCCGCGGCCATGTTTGTACAGGTGCTGCTGATATGTGATTTGTATTTCCATTGGTGAATATGGGTATTTAAGGCCTTCTAGTGCAAAGGAGAGCACACTTACCTTGAAAAAGAACCTAGAACAGGTTTGAAACGCGTTGGTCCTGTACAGGTGATTCCAGTGGTGGTGCTGTGAGGACGTTCTTACCGAATTCCAGGCGAGTGTCTCCCGGGAGGCTATCTGGTCCATTACATCTGTTTGAGAACTTATTGGTTCTCTTACCATCTGGTAATTATTCACTCCTTACCACTTCTGGATTCATTTTCACCTGCTACTAAGTGTGCTTGTGATTTTAAACTCCCATTGGGAGGAATTTTTATGATTATTTTGTTTGTCATTTTATTGGGACCATTGTTGTGGTCATTATTAAATTACGTATTACACTAGATTCTGGTACCCATTTATCTTTTATGACCTGTACAACTGAGAACTTGATGTGCTGAGGAGTTACTTAAAGGAGAAGCAACCGAAAGATCTAGTGACATGCCTGCTGATCTGTGCAATACAGGAACGTAACTACTATATCATCATTTGATTTATGATCATTATTGAGGATTAGAATTTTATTAATTTAATTGGAAGCGCCTATATTAATTGTGTACTATTCTTCTGTATTGTTTATGTTCTATTTAGGGTGAGGGAAGCACCCTATAAGTACAGGATTTGTTAAGGCTGCATTCATTGCGCACCAGGGATTACAAATAGTTTTTTTCTGGGATTAAGGACATATCTGGCACTGTGGGGGCATATCTGTATCTGGCACAGGTGGCATATCTAGCACTGTGGTGGCATATCTGGCACTGTGGGGCATGTGTATCTGGCACTGTGGGGGCATATCTGTATCTGGCACTGGGGGCATATCTGTATCTGGCACAGGTGGCATATCTGGCACTGTGGTGGCATATCTGGCACTGTGGGGCATGTGTATCTGGCACTGTGGGGCATATATGTATCTGGCACTGTGAAGACATGTGTATCTGGCACTGTGGGGGCATATATGTATCTGGCCCTGTGGAGACACCCATGTTTTGGTGTTTTTATATGTATGTGGCACTGTACTGGGGCATTATATGTATGTTGCACTGTACAACATGACTAAAAATGGGGTTATGACACAAGGTCATACTCCTACAAACGTCATACCGAAAGGTTTGCGCACAAAAATGGGGTGTGGCTTTGTGAAATCTAGGCCATGCCCCCAATTTTTGTGCACATACCTTCGGCACGCGCATGATAGTGGCTCTTGCCCTTAACTACAGATCTTTTCTTGCTCTTTGCCTGTGACTGGTTGTCCACCCCTGGTCTACACAGTCAATAGGTCAACATTCTTTAGATCAAAAGGTTCAAAAGGTCAATATGGTCAAAAGATTGTCTGGTCAAATTTTGTAAATTCTTGAGGTCGGCCAATTCAAAATGTTGACATGACAATGGTCAACACAGACATGGTTGACACATATTTTTTTAAAATGTTATGTCTTTTAAATGTTGGCTTGATTTACTATCCATGTGGATTATGATTTGGAATAGGTCCATGTCGACCTTTTGCACCTGTCTACCTTTTCCATGTTGACCTTTTGAACCTATCGACCCGTTGGATATCAATCATTTGGTGTTGACCCAATGACTGTCTATCTGTTTAATATAGATCTTCTATACTAAGCCCTTAGAATATTATGAAGAGTTAAGCAAATGCACACCATCTACTTATCCACTATTATTCCCAGGATCCCTAGGCATCTTCATATGTACTTTATTACAGGTTACATCTGGGTACACAAACCTCATAAACTAAATGATTACAGTAAGTAATAAATATGTGATATTACTTTTAATATTCAAACTTTTTGATTACTTTATATCAGCATTTTTTTGTTTTATATTTCACTCCAGATTTATGGTTACAATGGTTTCCTTACAGTCTTCTAACAGTATGAAATAACAGTAGCATTTTACAGAAGGGAACATTGGGGGTCATACCGAGTTGATCGTAGCTGTGCTAAATTTAGCACAGCTACGATCATCTTTCTTGACATGCAGGGGGGACGCCCAGCACGGGGCTAGTCCGCCCCGCATGTCAGTCCGGCCCCCCTCGCAGAAGTGCAAAGGCATAGCACAGCGGCGATGCCTTTGCACTTCAGGAGTAACTCCCGGCCAGCGCAGCTTTAGCGTGCTGGCCGGGAGCTACTCCTCGCTACCTGGCCCGCAGCGGCTGCATTTGACGTCACGCAACCGCTGCGGCCCACCCCCCGTTCGGTCCGGCCACGCCTGCGTTGGCCGGACCATGCCTATGAAACAGCGGCCAAACGCTGCCGTTTTGCCCCCTACCGCCCATCGATCGCCTCTGCCTGTCACTCAGGCAGAGGCGATCGCTGTCCTGCTACGGCCTTCGGCCGACCCGCATGCGCAGGCGCACTACGGCGCTGGTGCATGCGCAGCAAGTACCCGTTCGCTCTGCTGCGTTAAAACGCAGCGAGCAAACGGGTCGGAATGACCCCTATTGTCTGTTTTCAGCATTCTATGGAGGTTACTCATTCTAGGGGGTAATTTGTCACATGGCAGATGTATTAAGCCTGGAGAAGGCATAAAGAAGCGATAAAGCGGTGATAAGTGCAAGGTGATATCACACCAGCCAATCAGCTCCAATATGTAAATTGACAGGTATGAGCTGATTGGCTGGTGCGGTTTCAGGACAGCTGGTAATGATATTGTTCCCTACATGATATGAGGGGGGAATAATGAAACTCCACCAGCTATATATATATTTTATACCCTGAGAGAGATACTGTAATGTCATATATTTTATACCCTGAGAGAGATACTGTAATGTCATATATTTTATACCCTGAGAGAGTTACTCTCATATATTCTATACCCTGAGAGCTACTGTCATATACTCTATACCCTGAGTTACTGTCATATATTCTATATTCTGACAGATACTGTCATACATTCTATACCTGAGAGAGTTACTGTCATATATTCTATACCGTGAGAGATATACTGTCATATATTTTATACCTGAGAGAGTTACTGTCATATATTCTACACCGCGAGAGAGGTACTGTCATATATTCTATATCCTGAGAGAGTTACTGTCATATACTCTATACCCTGAGAGCGATACTCTCATATATTCTATACCCTGAGAGCGTTACTGTCATATATTCTATACCCTGAGAGAATTACTGTCATATATTGTATACCTGAGAGAGTTACTGTCATATATTCTATACCCTGAGAGAGTTACTGTCATATATTCTATACCCTGAGAGAGTTCCTGTCATATATTCTATACCCTGAGAGTTACTGTCATATATACTATACCCTGAGAGAGTTACTGTCATATATTCTATACCCTGAGAGAGTTACTGTCATATACTCTATGCCCTGAGAGCGTTACTCTCATATATTCTATACCCTGAGAGCGTTACTGTCATATATTCTATACCCTGAGAGAGTTACTGTCATATATTGTATACCTGAGAGAGTTACTGTCATATATTCTATACCCTGAGAGAGTTACTGTCATGTATTCTATACCCTGAGAGTTACTGTCATATATACCAGTGGCGTGCGGTGAGGTCAGTGGCTGGTGAGGCACTGCAGCCATAATGTCCGCCGAGCCTTGTTGATGAAACCTACCGCCGCCGAGCCAATGCCCGCTACCACCACTGTCCTTGCGTGCGTCAAAGGCACACATGCTCCTGGAAAAGTGGATGTAGTCTTGCAATGAGGGTGTGGCCTCACAACAAGGGGCATGGCCTCAATGGGAATGCTGTATCCATGTGATCAGGACAGGGTGATGCCTGATCAGGACAGGGTGATGCCTTGGAAAGGCGGTGGGTGTGACAGTAGAGAGATGGTGATGGGGAGACAGTGATGCAGAGGAGATGCAGTGGGTGACAGGGAGAGGATGATGGAGAGAGGGTGACAGGTAAAGGGTGACAGAGAGAGGCAGTGGGTGACAGGGAGAGGGTGACACCAGGGAGAGGATGACAGGAAGAGGGTAACACCAGGGAGAGTTTTACAGCAGTAGGTAAAAGGGAGAGGGTGATACCATGGAGCTGGTGACAGGAAGAGGGTGATGCCAGGGAGATGGTGACAGGAAGAGGGCGAAGTCAGTTAAAGGATGACAGCAGTAGGTGACAAGGATAGGGTGATGCCACGGAGCTGGTGACAGGAAGAGGGTGACATGGAGAGGGTGCCAGCTGTAGGTGACAGGAAGAGGGTGACACCAGAGAGAGGGTGACAGGAAGAGGGTGATGCCAGGGAGAGGGTGACGCCAGGGAAAGGGTGACAGGAAGAGGGTGATGCCAGGTAGAGGGTGACAGCAGTGGGTGACAGTAGAGGGTGAAAGGGAGACGGTGATACTAAGGAGAGCATGTTGGCAGTACAGCATAGAACATAAGCAGTACAGCCCGGTTCCCGATGAGCTTAGCCCATGTCAAAGTAAAGTACCTGCCACTCTCCCCTGCAAATCCTAGCCAGCCCCCGCCGCCACCGGTAACAGAGAGGAAACAACAAACCTGGTCCCTGTGGCAGGGCTGCTCATCCTTCAGTACTTCCTAGCTCCCCCTGTACAGGGCCGTAGGCAGCTGGAATTACTACTCTGTCATTAGGGCTCCAGGTGTGGCTGGGAGCAGGGCCGGTGCCCGGTGGCACTGCGCTCTAGGCTACATTTTAGCCTCCCTCAAAAACCTGCACAATTGACTTTTGGGAAAAGCTGGTGAGTAGACTGTAGGGCAGCACCAGAGTCTACTCACTTGCACCACCGCCTAGAGAGAAGGGGGCCTGGATGGAGATGGCACACAGGCCCCCTCCTTGCTGAATACACCTTTGTGTGGGATCAGTAAGGGATTCCGTTGCATGGGATGCCGAATGTCAGTAGCCAGAATGCCGGCAGAGGGGGGGCAAGCACAACAAAGCTCCCTGCACTCACCACGCTGCGGGCTCAGTGTTGAGTCTCAATCGCCACAGGTTCTATTCCCCCTCTATGGATGTCATGGACACACACAGAGGGGGAATCACCTCGCCGGTATTTCAGTGGCGGTATAGTACCCCTGTTGGGATCCCGGTGTCTGTATTGTACATAGACAACAATAATACATCCACTTCCTCAACTTTCACAAAACATTACTCCCCCCACACCAGTGGCGGAACTAGCGAGCGGTGGGCCCAGGTGCGACAAAATGCTTTGGGCCCCCCCCCACACACACACATCCCATCCAAGTCCACCCCCTCACCCCTGGAGAGTATCTGGTGAGGGGGACCTGCTCAGGACCAGAGAAATGGATACCTAGCAACAGTGCCGTAACTAGACATTTTAGCACTGTGTGCAAGAAACGGCATTAGAGCCCCACCCCTGCATGCAAAACGGGCAGTGCGCGCCGTAGGCGCGCGCAAAAATACATAGTGGCGTGGCTTCGTGGGGAAGGGGTGTGGCCACAAAATAATACCAATTCATAAAACGGTGCACAGTAGTCTCCATTATTCAAATTACGCCGCACAGTAGCACCACTCCACCAGGTAGAGACCCTTTTACACCTTACAGCGGACAGATTCCTCTTTTTACACATTACGGCAGACAGCGTCCCCTTTTTATACACATTACGGCAGACAGCGTCCCCCTTTTTACACATTACGGCAGACAGCGTGCACTTTTTACACATAGCGGCAGACAGCGTCCCCTTTTTACACATAACGGCAGACAGTGTCCCCTTGTTACACATAGCGGCAGACAGCGTACACTTTTTACACATAACGGCAGACTGCGTCCCCCTTGTTACACATAGTGGCAGACAGCGTGCACTTTTTACACATAACGGCAGACAGCGTGCCCTTGTTACACATAGCGGCAGACAGCGTACACTTTTTACACATAACGGCAGACAGCGTGCCCTTGTTAAACATAGCGGCAGACAGCGTACACTTTTTACACATAACGGCAGACTGCGTGCCCCTTTATACACATTACGGCAGACAGCGTCCCCTTTTTACACATAACGGCAGACAGCGTCCCCCTTTTTACACATAACGGCAGACAGCGTACACTTCTTACACATAACGGCAGACTGCGTCCCCCTTGTTAGACATAGCGGCAGACAGCGTCCCCTTTTTACACATTACGGCAGACAGCGTCCCCTATTTACACATTACGACAGACAGCGTCCCCCTTTTTACACATTACGGCAGGCAGATTCCCCCTTTTTACACATAGCGGCAGGCTGATTCCCCATTTTTACACATAGCGGCAGGCAGTCCCCCCTTTTTACACATTGCGGCAGGCAGATTCCCCCTTTTTACACATTGCGGCAGGCAAATTCCCCCTTTCTACACATTGCGGCAGGCAGTCCCCCGTTTTTACACATTGCGGCAGGTAGTCCACAGTTTTTACACATTGCGGCAGGCAGTCACCCATTTTTCAGACGATTCCCGGGCTGGAGAGACGGAGGAGGAGGGAGCCACAGCAGCGCTGTGTCATTGGTGGAGGCGCTGCTGCTGCTGCCCCTCTGCTTCACTATAGGCTGTTCTCGGAAGACAGCCTATAGTGAAGCAGAGGGGCAGCAGCAGCAGCGCCTCCACCAGTAGTAAAGCACAGCTGCGGCTCCCTCCTTCGGCTCCCTCCTCCTCCTTCTCCCCCGTACTGCTGCTCCTCTCCTCTCTGTTCGGGCGGCTGTGCGCTGCGGGCAGCGGTTGCCCGCAGCGCACAGCGGCATGTAATGAGTCAGTTTGACTCATTACATGCTTTGGGCCCCTGGACAGAGGCGGGCCCCAGTGCAACGCACTGGTTGCACTGGCGGTAGTTCCGCCTCTGCCCCACACACACACACACTTTACACCATCTTCAAGTAACTTCAGCATACTATAATACAAGATAGTACACAATCCCATGACAGTGATACAATCCCCACCCCACACAATACTATTTACCAACCCACTCCCTTAGATAATACTAACACAACACTCCTAGATAATATTAATATATACACCAGCCCCCATGTATAAAAAAACCCACACCCATCCCCCACAGATACTTACTTTTGACTGTGGGAAGTTGCAGTCACTCTCTATACTGTATTGCCTGGTTCACCCCATGGAGCTGGCTGGGAAGGAATCAGATCTTCCCAACAAGAGCAGGAAAGGGGCGTGGCCTCTGCCGTGAGGGGGCGGGGCCTCAGGAGGGTATTGAGCAGGTACATACAGATGCAGGAGACTGTGGCTGGTCCCGGGGAAGCTAGCAGCCATACAAATAGGGAAGGGACGGGCATCGGGCACTGCTGCTGCTGGCTGTGCTGCAGCAGACATGTCAGACTATGACATGTCTGCATTCCCGGCCAGAGTGACAGCAGCTGAAAGGGGTGGGTGCAGCAGCTACAGCTTACAGCATCTATCGCTGCTGCACATAGTAAAATAAGGGAGGGGAGGGGCGGGGGCGGGCATATGTAAATAATAATAATTTGCCTTTGCTCCCTCGATGCCAGAGAAGCCAATGCCCAACTGGATCTGCATGTGAGAGGGGCGTGCTGAAAGCGGCACTTCCCTTAGGTGCCGCTTCAGCTGCTTTTTTTAATGGGATTTCATTGCCCCCCGCTTGGCCCCGCCCCCCGCTTCCTGACATTTACACTGACAGCGGGAGGCACTGTGAGTGGTGCCTCCTAAACACATTTAACTCAGTTTTAAAACCGAAAAACATTATTAAAATAATACAAAGGTTAAAGCAGATACTTATATGGCACAGAATATGTGTCATAAGTATCTTCTTTGTATTATTTTAATCAGTAATGACAGGGGAGGCACTGCCTCCCCTGCCTCCCCTGACTGCACGTCCCTGATGTATACTATACCCTGAGAGAGTTACTGTCATATATACTATACCCTGAGAGAGCTACTGTCATATACTCTTTACCTTAAGAGCGTTACTCTCATATATTCTATACCCTGAGAGAGTTACTGTCATATATTCTATACCTGAGAGAGTTACTGTCATATATTCTATACCCTGAGAGAGTTACTGTCATATATTCTATACCCTGTGAGTTACTGTCATATATACTATACCCTGAGAGAGTTACTGTCATATATTCTATACCCTGTGAGTTACTGTCATATATACTATACCCTGAGAGAGTTTCTGTCATATATACTATACCCTAATAGAGGTACTGTCATATATTCTGTACCCTAATAGAAGTACTGTCATATATTCTATACCCTGAGAGAGTTACTGTCATATATTCTGTACCCTAATAGAGGTACTGTCATATATTCTATACCCTGTGAGTTACTGTCATATATACTATACCCTAAGAGAGTTACTGTCATATATTCTATACCCTGTGAGTTACTGTCATATATACTATACCCTGAGAGAGTTACTGTCATATATTCTATATCCTGAGAGAGTTACTGTCATATATACTATACCCTGAGAGAGTTACTGTCATATATTCTATACCCTAATAGAGGTACTGTCATATATTCTATACCCTGAGAGAGTTACTGTCATATATTCTATACCCTGAGAGAGTTACTGTCATATATTCTATACCCTGTGAGTTACTGTCATATATACTATACCCTGAGAGAGTTACTGTCATATATACTATACCCTAAGAGAGTTACTGTCATATATTCTATACCCTAATAGAGGTACTGTCATATATTCTATACCATGCGAGAGTAGATGTCATTCTTACCTGAGAGATCAGAGAGAGTAGCAGGCAGTGGATCAGGACAGCTGGTAATGATATTGTTCCCTACATGATATGAGGGGGGAATAATGAGACTCCACCAGCTATATAGTCACCTGCTCTAACACATATTCTGTAAACTGAGAGACATTTGAAATTAGTACCATACTTTTTTCTTGCAATGCAAGACTTTCTAAGCATAAACCCTGGAAACTGTGGGTATTGGGAGTGTGCATACAGGGGGTCATTCAGACCCGATCGCACGCTGAATTTTTTTGCAGCCGTGCGTTCGGGTCTGTACTGCGCATGCGCACGAGTCGCAATGCGCAGGCATGTCGCTAGCCTAGCGACAAAGCTAACGAAGAAAGCGATCGAACCGGCGATGGCAAGAAGATTGACAGGCAGAAGGCATTCCAGGGCTGCAACTCACCATTTTCTGGGAGTGTCAGGAGAAACGCAGGTGTGCCCAGCCATTCCGGAGGTGGGTTCCTGACGTCACAGCCGGCCCGGATCATCTCAGCATCTGAGTAAGTCCTGGGCTGTGCAGAAACGTTTGTGCAGCTCACTGCACAACCCATTGCCCCCTGCAAAGCCCTTACCCCTCCCCCTGCAGGCGGCGTTTACCTGGTAGCAGCAGTACAAAAAATAGCCTGCGTGTGACCAGGTCTGAATTAGGCCCACAGTCCCTAATCAAAAATTGGACGTGAGGCCTGCAGGTTTTTTTGCAGTCAAAGCCCTGTTGCCCAACCCAACTGGATACCCCCCTTAGAGAGTAGATGTCAGTCTTACCTGAGAGACCAGTGGAATATGCAGCAGTGGATGAGGACGTCTGATAATGAAGAAGATCACTACAATATATGAGGAATGTAATAATAAGAATGTACCCCGCAGCATTTTCACTTTCTCCTTCCCCCCCTCTTACGTGTTTCTGAGGCTTCCCATGCTTTTATCTGAAACTACAATATAGATAACACCTCAGATTTTGTCATAGACACATTACAGAACTAAGGAGTCTATTCATGAAGCAGTGAAAAGAGTGGATGAGTTAGCCAATGGAGGAGTTGCCCATGTAGTAACATTTATCAAGTGCATTCTACAAAATGTAATGTAGCAACTGATTGGTTGGGCACCTTCTCCACTTGCTCACATCTCCACTCTTTTCAATTCTTTATAAATAGACCCGTAACTTGGAGCATTGTTCTTTTAACAAAAACAAAAACGTATTTTGAACAGAGAAAATTAGTCAGGGCTTGTATCTAGGTCTCCTGACCGCCCCTGTCTCCTACTCTGACCCTTCTGTCACTTATATCTGTACAACATTGATGAACTCAACTTGAGATTTCTTTGTTATTCAGTCACACTGACCTTTATTACATTTCAAGATGCTGACATACCCGGGATTTGAAGCCATTGCCTGTGGCATTGCAGTCAGATGATCTATTCATTGAGCTATCTGCCCTTGCATTGAAAGGTAGAGAATTCTAAAGGTGCATACACACTGGGCGCTTTTGCCAGCGTGTATGCACAGTGATGATCATGAACATCGCTGCAGGAAAATAGCTCAGTGCATACACACTGAGCCATTTTCCCTGTGCCCAGCGATGTTCACCCGGAGGGAAGCACTTTTCACAGTAGGAAACTGTGGATAGTGCTCCACTTGGCTGTATGGACGGCAGCGCCTGGTGATCATGCTGAAGCACGCATCAGCGCTCACCGCTCATCGCCTGCCCACACACACTGGCCGAGTTTGAGCTCAAAGTACCTCAAAACGCCAAAGGTGACCTACTTTGAGCTCAAAATCGCCTAGTGTGTATGGGCCTTTAGCTAGAGAAATCTAACTGTTTGAAGCTTACCTTGTACTTTGTGAAAAAATGATCAGCATTGTGGCTGAGTGGATCTATGTAGTGTGTTGCTGCAAGGGATTGGTTGTGTGGCTGCTCACTACATAGATCTGCTCAATTGCAATGCTAATCATGTATTTACAATGTACCATTAGCTTCATGTAGTGTTCATAGTTTTTATGCTGGATCGAATAGCTCAATGAGTAGGGTGTTTGATTATTTATTTATTTATTTATTTATTAACAGTTTCTTATATAGCGCAGCAAATTCCGTTGCACTTTACAATTGGAAATAACAATGATATAACAAACTGGGTGATAACAAACAGTCATAGAGGTAGGAGGGCCCTGCTCGCAAGCTTACAATCTATAGGGAAATAGGCAGGGTCGGACTGGCCCACAGGGGAACAGGGGAAACCACTGGTGGGCGCCACTGCCTGTGGGCCCACCTCCTCCTCTAGGGATTAGGTACCAGGCTGTATCCTAGTACACTTTAATTATACATTATACATATGTTACCTTATACTGCACAGGACTATGGGACCAGACCATGAACTCTCTTACGGTTAGGTGGGCCTCTGTGGTGGTTGGCCACACCTCCACTATTGCCTGGCCACATCCTTAAGTATGGGCCCCTACCACTGCATTTCCCCGATGGGCCATTCTTGCCCCAGTCCGACACTGGAAATAGGCATATATACACAAGGAAAGGTGCTATCTATTGCATAGTTGTCCGCCAGATTGCAAAGGTTCTTGGTGGGCGTGTCAGTTCTAGTATCCTCATCAGTGCTCATTTTATGTGCTGCAATGTGGTGAACAGTATATTACAGTACAATAGTCCAGTGCTGTTCTCACCGCCCAGTGTCAGTTCTAGTATCCTCATCAGTGCTCATTGTCTTGCTGCTGCATTGTGGTGACCAGTATATTACAGTACAATAGTCCAGTGCTGTTCTCGCTGCCCATTGTCAGTTCTAATATCCTCATCAGTGCTCATTATATGTGCTGCATTTTGGTGACCAGTATATTACAGTACAATAGTCCAGTGCTGTTCTCGCTGCCCAGTGTCAGTTCTAGTATCCTCATCAGTGCTCATTGTCTTGCTGCTGCATTGTGGTGACCAGCATACTACAGTACAATAGTCCAGTGCTGTTCTCGCTGCCCAGTGTCAGTTCTAGTATCCTCATCAGTGCTCATTATCTGTGCTGCATTGTGGTGACCAGTATACTACAGTACAATAGTCCAGTGCTGTTCTCGCTGCCCAGTGTCAGTACTAGTATCCTCATCAGTGCTTTATTGTCTTGCTGCTGCATTGTGGTGACCAGTATATTACAGTACAATAGTCCAGTGCTGTTCTCGCTGCCCAGTGTCAGTTCTAGTATCCTCATCAGTGCTCATTATATGTGCTGCAATGTGGTGACCAGTATATTACAGTACAATAGTCCAGTGCTGTTCTCACCGCCCAGTGTCAGTTCTAGTATCCTCATCAGTGCTCATTGTCTTGCTGCTGCATTGTGGTGACCAGTATATTACAGTACAATAGTCCAGTGCTGTTGTCGCTGCCCATTGTCAGTTCTAATATCCTCATCAGTGTTCATTATATGTGCTGCATTGTGGTGACCAGTATATTACAGTACAATAGTCCAGTGCTGTTCTCGCTGCCCAGTGTCAGTTCTAGTATCCTCATCAGTGCTCATTGTCTTGCTGCTGCATTGTGGTGACCAGTATACTACAGTACAATAGTCCAGTGCTGGTCTCGCTGCCCAGTGTCAGTTCTAGTATCCTCATCAGCGCTCATTATCTTTGCTGCATTGTGGTGACCAGTATACTACAGTACAATAGTCCAGTGCTGTTCTCGCTGCCCAGTGTCAGTTCTAGGATCCTCATCAGTGCTCATTGTCTTGCTGCTGCAGTGTGGTGACCAGTATATTACAGTACAATAGTCCAGTGCTGTTCTCGCTGCCCAGTGTCAGTTCTAGTATCCTCATCAGTGCTCATTATATGTGCTGCATTGTGGTGACCAGTATATTACAGTACAATAGTCCAGTGCTGTTCTCGCTGCCCAGTGTCAGTTCTAGTATCCTCATCAGTGCTCATTGTCTTGCTGCTGCATTGTGGTGACCAGTATATTACAGTACAATAGTCCAGTGCTGTTCTCGCTGCCCAGTGTCAGTTCTAGTATCCTCATCAGTGCTCATTTTCTTGCTGCTGCATTGTGGTGACCAGTATACTACAGTACAATAGTCCAGTGCTGTTCTCGCTGCCCAGTGTTAGTTCTAATATCCTCATCAGTGCTCATTATCTGTGCTGCATTGTGGTGACCAGTATATTACAGTACAATAGTCCAGTGCTGTTCTCACTGCCCAGTGTCAGTTCTAGTATCCTCATCAGTGCTCATTTTCTTGCTGCTGCATTGTGGTGACCAGTATACTACAGTACAATAGTCCAGTGGTGTTCTTGCTGCCCAGTGTCAGTTCTAGTATCCTCATCAGTGCTCATTGTCTTTATGCTGCATTGTGGTGACCAGTATATTACAGTACAATAGTCCAGTGCTGTTCTCGCTGCCCAGTGTCAGTTCTAGTATCCTCATCAGTGCTCATTGTCTTGCTGCTGCATTGTGGTGACCAGTATATTACAGTACAATAGTCCAGTGCTGTTGTCGCTGCCCATTGTCAGTTCTAATATCCTCATCAGTGCTCATTATATGTGCTGCATTGTGGTGACCAGTATATTACAGTACAATAGTCCAGTGCTGTTCTCGCTGCCCAGTGTCAGTTCTAGTATCCTCATCAGTGCTCATTGTCTTGCTGCTGCATTGTGGTGACCAGTATACTACAGTACAATAGTCCAGTGCTGGTCTCGCTGCCCAGTGTCAGTTCTAGTATCCTCATCAGCGCTCATTATCTTTGCTGCATTGTGGTGACCAGTATACTACAGTACAATAGTCCAGTGCTGTTCTCGCTGCCCAGTGTCAGTTCTAGGATCCTCATCAGTGCTCATTGTCTTGCTGCTGCAGTGTGGTGACCAGTATATTACAGTACAATAGTCCAGTGCTGTTCTTGCTGCCCAGTGTCAGTTCTAGTATCCTCATCAGTGCTCATTATATGTGCTGCATTGTGGTGACCAGTATATTACAGTACAATAGTCCAGTGCTGTTCTCGCTGCCCAGTGTCAGTTCTAGTATCCTCATCAGTGCTCATTGTCTTGCTGCTGCATTGTGGTGACCAGTATATTACAGTACAATAGTCCAGTGCTGTTCTCGCTGCCCAGTGTCAGTTCTAGTATCCTCATCAGTGCTCATTGTCTTGCTGCTGCATTGTGGTGACCAGTATACTACAGTACAATAGTCCAGTGCTGTTCTCGCTGCCCAGTGTTAGTTCTAATATCCTCATCAGTGCTCATTATCTGTGCTGCATTGTGGTGACCAGTATATTACAGTACAATAGTCCAGTGCTGTTCTCACTGCCCAGTGTCAGTTCTAGTATCCTCATCAGTGCTCATTTTCTTGCTGCTGCATTGTGGTGACCAGTATACTACAGTACAATAGTCCAGTGGTGTTCTTGCTGCCCAGTGTCAGTTCTAGTATCCTCATCAGTGCTCATTGTCTTTATGCTGCATTGTGGTGACCAGTATATTACAGTACAATAATCCAGTGCTGTTCTCGCTGCCCACTGTCAGTTCTAGTATCCTCATCAGTGCTCATTGTCTTGCTGCTGTATTGTGGTGACCAGTATACTACAGTACATTACTAAAAGTCCAGTGTCTTGTGCTGCATCTTGCTGCTGTAGGGTGCTGTGGTAGTGTCCTGTCACTGTACGTAGGGCATCATAATTCCAGTCACAGTGGTATCTGGTATTTATCTAGGGGTATCTAATTCCAGACACTACTGCCGTCTAATTCCAGGTATATTACTGGCATATAATTCCACACATTAAAAAATGGAGAACAAAAATTTGGAGGGTAAAATTGGGAAAGATCAAGATCCACTTCCACCTAGTGCTGAAGCTGCTGCCACTAGTCATGGCAGAGACGATGAAATGCCATCAACGTCGTCTGCCAAGGCCGATGCCCAATGTCATAGAAGAGAGCGTGTAAAATCCAAAAAGCAAAAGTTCAGTAAAATGATTACCCAAAAGTCTAAATTAAAATCGTCTGAGGAGAAGCATAAACTTGCCTACATGCCATTTACAAAACGGAGTGGCAAGGAATGGCTGAGGTCCTGGCCTATGTTCATGGCTAGTGGTTCAGCTTCACATGAGGATGGAAGCACTCATCCTCCCACTAGAAAAATTTATAGAGTTAAGCTGGCAAAAGCACAGCAAAGAACTGTGCGTTCTTCTAAATCACAAATGCCCAAGGAGAGTCCAATTGTGTCGGTTGCGATGCCTGACCTTCCCAACACTGGACAGGAAGAGGTGGCTCCTTCCACCATTTGCACGCCCCCTGCAAGTGCTGGAAGGATCACCCACAGTTCAGTTCCTGATCTTCAAATTGAAGATGTCACTGTTGAAGTACACCAGGATGAGGATATGGGTGTTGCTGGCACTGAGGAAATTGACAAGGAGGATTCTGATGGTGAGGTGGTTTGTTTAAGTCAGGCACACGGGAAGACACCTGTTGTCCGTGGGATGAATATGGCCATTGACATGCCTGGTCAAAATACAAAAAAAAAATCACCTATTCGGTGTGGAATTATTTTAACAGAAATGCAGACAACAGGTGTCAAGCCGTGTGTTGCCTTTGTCAAGCTGTAATAAGTAGGGGTAAGGACGTTAACCACCTAGGAACATCCTCCCTTATACGTCACCTGGAGTGCATTCATCAGAAGTCATTGACAAGTTCAAAAACTTTGGGTGACAGCGGAAGCAGTCCATTGACAACTAAATCCCTTCCTCTTCTACTCAAGCTCCTGCAAACCACACCACCAACTCCCTCAGTGTCAATTTCCTCCTTAGACAGGAACGCCAATAGTCCTGCAGGCCATGTCACTGGCAAATCTGACGAGTCCTCTCCTAACTGGGATCCTCCGATACATCCTTGAGTGGAACGCCTACTGCTGCTGTTGTTACTGCTGGCACTGCTGTTGTTGCTGCTGGGAGTTGATCGTCATCCCAGAGGGGAAGTCAGAAGACCACTTGTACTACTTCCAGTAAGCAACTGTCCAACAGTCCTTTGCGAGGAAGATGAAATATCACAGCAGTCATCCTGTTGCAAAGCGGATAACTCAGGCCTTGACAACTATGTTGCTTTTAGACGTGCATCCGGTATCCGCCGTTAGTTCACAGGGACTTAGAGAATTGCTTGAGGTAGTGTGTCCCCGGTACCAAATACCATCTAGGTTCCACTTCTCAAGGCAGGCGATACCAAGAATGTACACAGACATCAGAAACAGAGTCACCAGTGTACTAAAAAATGCAGTTGTACCCAGTGTCCACTTAACCACGGACATGTGGACAAGTGGAGCAGGGCAGACTAAGGACTATATGACTGTGACAGCCCACTGGGTAGAAGTATTGCCTCCTGCAGCAACAACAGCAGCAGCGGCAACAGTAGCAGCATTTTACAAATGCCAACTCGTTCCTAGGCAGGCTACGCTTTGTATCACCGCTTTCCATAAGAGGCACACAGCTGACAACCTCTTACGGAAACTGAGGAACATCATCGCAGATTGGCTTACCCCAATTGGACTCTCCTGGGGATTTGTGACATTGGACAACGCCACCAATATTGTGCGTGCATTACATGTGGGTAAATTCCAGCACGTCCCATGTTTTGCACATACAATGAATTTGGTGGTGCAGAATTTAAAAAAAAACGACAGGGGCGTAATGGAGATGCTGTCGGTGGCTCAAAGAATTGCGGGCCACTTTCGGCATTCAGTCACCGCGTGCCGAAGACTGGAGCACCAGCAAACACTCCTGAACATGCCCTGCCATCAGAAGCAAGAGGTGGTAACGAGGTGGAATTCAACCCTCTATATGCTTCAGAGGATGGAGGAGCAGCAAAAGGCCATTCAAGCCTATACATCTGCCTACGATATAGGCAAAGGAGGGGGAATGCACCTGACTCAAGTGCAGTAGCGAATGATTTTAAAATTGTGCAAGGTTCTCCAACCCTTTGAACTTGCCACACGTGAAGTCAGTTCAGACAGTGCCAGCCTAAGTCAGGTCATTCCCCTCATCAGGCTTTTGCAGGAGCAGCTGGAGAGATTGAAGGAGGAGCTAAAACAGAGCGATTCCGCTAGGCATCAATCTGTTGAAATCAGAGCACTACATTTTGGCCACCGTGCTCGATCCTAGGTTTAAAGCCTACGTTGTATCTCTCTTTCCGGCAGACACAAGTCTGCAGAGGTTCAAAGACCTGCTGGTGAGACACTTGTCAAGTCAAGCGGAATGTGATATGCCAACAGCTTCTCCTTCATTTTCTCCCGCCACTGGAGCTGCCAGGAAAAGGGTAACATTTCCAAAACCACCCGCTGGTGGTGATGCAGGGCAGTCAGGAGCGAAAGCTGACATCTGGTCCGGACTGAAGGACCTGCCAACGATTACTGACATGTCGACTACTGTCACTGCATATGATTCTGTCACCATTGAAAGAATGGTGGAGGATTATATGAGTGACAGCATCACTGTAGGCATGTCAGATAGTCCGTACGTACACTGGCAGGAAAAAGAGGCAATTTGGAGGCCCTTGCACAAACTGGCTTTATTTTACCTAAGTTGCCCCCTCTCCAGTGTGTACTCCGAAAGAGTGTTTAGTGCAGCCGGTAACCTTTTCAGCGATCGACATAGGAGGTTACTTCCAGAAAATGTGGAGAAGATGATGTTCATCGAAATGAATTATAATCAATTCCTCCGTGGAGACATTTACCAGCAATTGCCTCTAGAAAGTACACAGGGAACTGTGATGGTGGATTCCAGTTGGGACGAATTAATACTCTGTGAGGAGGAGGATGTACACAGTGAAAGGGGTGAGGATCGGACGATGAGGATGAGGTGGACATCTTGCCTCTGTAGAGCCAGTTTGTGCAAGGAGAGATTGATTGCTTCTTTTTTGGTGGGGGCCCAAACCAACCAATCATTTCAGCCACAGTCGTGTGGCAGACCCTGTCGCTGAAATGATGGGTTTGTTAAAGTGTGCATGTCCTGTTTATACAACATAAAGGTGGGTGGGAGTGCCCAAGGACAATTCCATCTTGCACCTCTTTTTTTAATTTATTTATCTTTGTATCATGTGATGTTTGGGTCTTTTATTTATATATATATATATATATATCTGCCATCCTGTCTGACACTGCAGTGCCACTCCTAGATGGGCCAGGTGTTTGTGCCGCCCACTTGGGTCGCTTAGCTTAGTCATCCAGCGACCTCGGTGCAAATTTTAGGACTAAAAATAATATTGTGAGGTGTGAGGTTCAGAATAGACTGGAAATGAGTGGAATTTATGGTTATTGAGGTTAATAATACTATAGGATCAAAATTACCCCCGAATTCTATGATTTAAGCTGTTTTTTTGTTTATTTTTTAATTTTTTTAAAAACACCCGAATCCAAAACGCACCCGAATCTGACAAAAATTCTTAAGGGAGGTTTTGCCAAAATGCCTCCGAATCCAAAACACGGCCGCCGAACCGAATCCAAAACCAAAACACAAAACCTGAAAAATGTCCGGTGCACATCTCTAGTTAGAATCTTCAAGCCTTGGGCATCTATTTTACATATTTTTTTGCTGAAATGCTGCTTAGTTGCAATAAGTGGTGTCTCAAGAGGTGGGGCTGCAGCACAGTCCAACATTCAAATATGGGAGCCACACCAACTGTCATTGAGACTCAGCCAGTGATGTTTGGCAGCACATGGGGTGCAGTTGGTGTGGCTCCCCTATTTGAATTTTGGACTGCATTGCAGTCCAACCTCTGGATACACCACTGTCTGCAATACAATGTGACAAGGACGCACAAGGAGATTGTGCTAATTAATACTATATGGCACTTGTATATCTTTATGTGACTGAGTCTCAACCTGTATACAAAGTGCTACAAAGTAGCAGCTGCAACTTTTTTCCAATACAAGTTTTGTTTTGCTCCACATACACAATATATATGGCATCCCAAAAGTGATTTGATAACTAGCTGGACATCATGCTGCAGGCACTGTAGGGGTTAACACACCCCATTACCGTGCCAAAAAATCCCACGAGGACTGTGAGTACGGAACTCGCCAACAATTGGCAGAAAAGACCCTGGCTTCTGTAGGAAGTGGGTGGGTATTTTAAATAAATGTTTGATGAATCTTATGTTGCTCATTATTGAGCAGTATACTAAAGAAATGAACTCTTTGAAAATTAAAGCTGCTGAATTTGAGTCCCTGCATAAAGTGAATTTGGAGTCAGACGACACCATAGATTGGTATGACAAAATGAACGGACAGATTCAGATATATAAATGCAATCTGATTAAATGTAAGGCTGATAAACGTAATAAGGTGGACTTGGACTATGAAAACTGCAATGTATATAAATGGACAGAGCCGTTAGGCAACAAAGATATGAGACAACCTTTTTTCAGGAGACACTTTAGGAGAGCCAGAGATATTGAATCTTCCAATGAATGCACCTCTACAGGAAGTGATTCGGAAGCACGTTCACAACAAACCCCTGGTGACCATCCTTTAGGAGTGACAATGAGAGCCAGAGGACTAAGAGGTAGAGGACGCACAATCAGCGATACACCAGAAGGAGTAAACAATGGAAAAGGAAAACCCAGAGTGGAACTTCCACCAAAGAACAAGAGACACTAATTGTAATCCTCTCGGATTATGAACTAACTCAAGTAGAAACCAAATTGCTATCACGTGGTTTATCGTTTATCCCCACAGCGAAATTAGATCCCTTGCAATGGAAAGTAGATGAACATAAACTTTATAGGTAGCTCAAATTAAAAGAATACTTTTCTAAAAATCCAGCACCTGAAGTACCAGCTATGGATATTCCTCCTAAATTGAAGAAAATTCTACCACGTTCTTCTTTTGAGCCTCTAAGCTCTAATGCATCAATTCGTACATTTATGCGACTCCTGGAAGATCAAACTGACCAACACATAGCCACGCTTCCTGCTCCTCATCAAAACCTTAGCAGATTGGAAAGAAAAGCCTTGGATAACCTGGCAGCAGCTAAACAACGTATTTTTTGGCCAGCCGATAAGGAAGGAGCGCTAGTCATTCAAAACCTTGAAGAGTACAAAACAGAAATTCAGCGACAATTACAAGACCAGTCTACTTACCTCAAGTTACCAAGAGATCCAACCCCTAGATTTAAGGACAAGCTGGCAAGGCTCTTAGAACAAGCTGCCGTAGATTGCATCATCACTGGTAATATCAAGGATGTCTTACTGCCGACACAGTTTTACCCAACCCCTAAGATACGTAAGACACTTGTATGACCGCCTGGCTGTATCAGGAGTGATACAAAAATAAGTTTCACTATTATCAATGTCATGCTTTCATGTGTTTTTAGCACCAAATACAAAGAACAGAATGAGTAAACATACTGAAGAAGTACTAGTTACCCATTACATATCAGGTTGCATACAGACTATATACAATTCATGTTTTTAACATCACTTGATTATTATATGAGTGCTTTATGTTCAATCTTTAGAAAGGTGGTTGGTGTTTATCATGAATATAATATGGTGCTTTTAATAGGACAAGAAGGAGAAATACATATATATATATATATATATATATATATATTCCCACTGCTCAAAAAAATAAAGGGAACACTTAAACAACACAATGTAACTCCAAGTCAATCACATTTCTGTGAAATCAAACTGTCCACTTAGGAAGCAACACTGATTGACAATCAATTTCACATGCTGTTATGCAAATGGAATAGAGAACAGGTGGAAATCATAGGCAATTAGCAAGACACCCCCAATAAAGGAGTTGTTCTGCAGGTGGTGACCACAGACCACTTCTCAGCTCCTATGCTTTCTAGCTGATGTTTTGGTCACTTTTGAAAGCTGGCGGTGCTTTCACTCTTGTGGTAGCATGAGATGGAGTCTACAACCCACACAAGTAGCTCAGGTAGTGCAGCTCATCCAGGATGGCACATCAATGCGAGCTGTGGAAAGAAGGTTTGCTGAGTCTGTCAGCATAGTGTCCAGAGCATGGAGGCGCTACCAGGAGACAGGCCAGTACATCAGGAGACATGGAGGAGGCCGTTGGGAAGGCAACAACCCAGCAGCAGGACCGCTACCTCCGCCTTTGTGCAAGGAGGAACAGGAGGAGCACTGCCAGAGCCCTGCAAAATGACCTCCAGCAAGCCACAAATGTGTATGTGTCTACTCAAACGATCAGAAACAAACTCCATGAGGGTGGTATGAGTGCCCGACGTCCACAGATGGGGGTTGTGCTTACAGCCCAACAGTGGCGTGCGGTGAGGTCAGTGGCTGGTGAGGCACTACAGCCATAATGTCCACCGAATCTGCCGATGACCCCTACCACCGCCGAGTAAATGCCCGCTACTGACCCTGAGTCGATGCCCTGTGCCACCGCCAATGGCTTACAAATTCGCCCACCATCAACTGACCCAGCCCTCCGCCACTAATTTGCACCTCAGTCTGATGCCGCCAATGCCCGCTGCCTGCCTGCTCATCATACTTGTGATATATTGTACATTTTTATAGAAAAAAAATAATGTTTGGGACTGGGAAGGGAGTGGGAGGAGGACATGAATGCAATTCTATTGTCCTGGGCTTCCATTAACTTAATGGAAAAGAGTCTGAATGGGTTAAAAAAAATGCGTGAGGTCCCCCCTCCTAAGTGTAACCAGCCTCAGGCTCTTTGAGCCGGTCCTGGTTGTTTAAATACTGGGGGAAAATTGGACAGGGGTTCTCCGTATTTAGACAACCAGCACCGGGCTCTTAGTCCAGTCCTGGTTCCAAAAAATACGGGGGACAAAAGATGTAGGGGTCCCCCATATTTTTGAAACCAGCACCGGGCTCCACTAGCCAGGGACATAATGCCACAGCCGGGGGACACATTTATGTAGGTCCCTGCGGCCGTGGCATTACCCCCCAACTAGTCACCCCTGGCCGGGGTTCCCTGGAGGAGTGGGGACCCCTTAAATGAAGGGGTCCCCCCCTCCAGTCACCCAAGGGCCAGGGGTGAAGCCCGAGGCTGTCCCCAGCACCCCTAGGCGGTGGGTGCCAGGCTGATAGCCATAAGTGTGTAAAAAAAGAGTATTGTTTTTTGTTGTGGAACTACAAGGCCCAGCAAGCTTCCCCCGCTTGCTGGTACTTGGAGAACCTCAAGTACCAGCATGCAGGGAAATAACGGGCAGCGTAACAGGAACCTGTAGTTCTACAAAAAAAAATACCCAAATAAAAACACAACTCACACACCGTGACAGTAAAAGTTTATTAAAAACACACTTACACACTCACACATACTTACCTACATCCCACGCCGGTCACGTCCACTTGTCCAGTAGAATCCAATAGGGGGACCTGTAAAAATGAGAGAGTGATTACTTACCTACATCCCACGCCGATCACGTCCACTTGTCCAGTAGAATCCAATAGGGACCAGGCACCTGGAAAAAGAATGAAAATAAATACTTACAGAGGAGAGAGAGAAAAAGAAAAGAAGACCCGGCCTCTCACTCACAGACAGCTTCCGGCCCGTTGCTTAGTAATGGGACGCGCCTGGCAACACAAGTCACAGTGCCGCAGGCAGGAAGGAGGCGGCAGCGGCTGGAGGCGGAGGGCCAGGAGGAGAGGTGAGCACTGCGGACAACACAAACATAGAACTCACCCCTCACTCTTGCTTCAGGCCCGTCGCTCCAACGCAAGTCCGAGCCGCAGGGTCACGCCGCCTCTTCCCTCTCCAGCGTCGTGTTGGTGATTGGACAGCGGATCCAGCACTGGATCCGCTGCCCAATCACAGGTGCCTCGCTGACATGGGGGTGGTGTCCCTGTCAGCGAGGCACTTGTTTCAGTGCCGCTTTCCTGCTCTGTTTCAATGGGCTTTTACAGCCCAGTGTTTGGCCCCGCCCCCCGCTCTGCCCCCGTTCCCATTATCCACGGGAGGCACTGCTATCAGTGCCTCCCAAAGTCATTTAAACGCATCAAATTATTACAATTAAATAAAGAAGATACTATGACACAGACTATGTGTCATAAGTATCTTCTTTGTATGATTTTATTAATTAATCACAGGGGAGGCACTGCCTCCCCTGCCTCCCCTGACTGCACGTCCCTGCAGCCCAACACTGTGCAGGATGTTTGGCATTTGCCAGAGAACACCAAGATTGGCAAATTCGCCACTGGCGCCCTGTGCTCTTCACAGATGAAAGCAGGTTCTCACTGAGCACATGTGACAGACGTGACAGAGTCTGGAGACGCCAAGGAGAATGTTCTGCTGCCTGCAATATCCTCCAGCATGACCGGTTTGGCAGTGGGTCAGTAATGGTGTAGGGTGGCATTTCTATGGGGGGCCGCACAGCCCTCCATGTGCTCGCCAGAGGTAGCCTGACTGCCATTAGGTACCGAGATGAGATCCTCAGACCCCTTGTGAGACCATATGCTGGTGTGGTTGGCCCTGGGTTCCTCCTAATGCAAGACAATGCTAGACCTCATGTGGCTGGAGTGTGTCAGCAGTTCCTGCAAGACGAAGGCATTGATGCTATGGACTGGCCTGCCCGTTCCCCAGACCTGAATCCAATTGAGCACATCTGGGACATCATGCCTCGCTCAATCCACCAACGCCATGTTGCACCACAGACTGTCCAGGAGTTGGCGGATGCTTTAGTCCAGGTCTGGGAGGAGATCCCTCAGGAGACCATCCGCCACCTCATCAGGAGCATGCCCAGGCATTGTAGGGAGGTCATACAGGCAAATGGAGGCCACACACACTACTGAGCCTGATTTTGACTTGTTTTAAGGAAATTACATCAAAGTTGTATCAGCCTGTAGTGTGTTTTTCCACTTTAATTTTGAGTGTGACTCCAAATCCAGACCTCCATGGGTTAATAAATTTGATTTCCATTGATAATGTTTGTGTGATTTTGTTGCCAGCACATTCAACTATGTAAAGAACAAAGTATTTAATAAGAATATTTCATTCATTCAGCTCTGGGATGTGTTATTTTAGTGTTCCCTTTATTTTTTTGAGCAGTGTATATATATATATATATATATATATATACATACACATATATATATACATATACACATATATATATATATATATATATATATATTTAATACAAGGGAAATAAATATTTATATATTAATATATATATATATATATATATATATATATATATTTCCTTGGAGAGGGCGGCACTCAAAGACTTGGCGAAATGATGTAGGTGAAGAAAAACCCCGCAGGGCAACCTTTATTGTGACGTTTCGGGGACTAACCCCTTCCTCAGACAACTCGTGCTAACAAAAAACAGTGTTTAAATAGACAAAACAATTAAGACATTTTACCCTCCTCTCCAGTGTGTTCCCAGGCGTGCACGGCCGCCGTCCTGCAGCGGCACCTCCGGCCGCGGGACCCCCTTCGCGCCGGAATTGACGTCACACGTCCGGCCCGGTCGCCATAGAAACACACTGAAACAGTAAACAAAGCAACATGAGCCGTGTATACACTTCTACAACAAACTAGACAAGTGTCAAACCTGTGGCATTATTCAACAGTGCAAAATGCAAAAACAGTACAAACATAGTGCATGATAGTTTAAAATTTATACTTCACTAAACAGTGCTGCCTTCATGTGCCTAATTCACTTAGACTCCACCAACAATTAATCATTCTCATTATGCCTCCTAAGGGCAAAATATAAAGTGCAAGTGCTATCATCATTTTTTAGGCTTATAAAACTCTTTTAATTAGATTAAAGTTGCTAACCTTTCGCAGGTAAGTATACAAACTCCTAGATACTGTTGCCCTCTTGTGGTAAAAGCTGGAAACTGCATCAAATGCTGCTTTAAGTAGAATAATTGTTTAAACCAATGGGGATGCTCCATCAGGTCAATTTACAGAAAATGTGAAAGACCCAAAGATTCATTGAGTCCTTTTGGAGATAAACAATCCAATCTGAAAATCCAACGGGATTCCAGTTGTAGGAGTTTTCTCCCTCGATCCCCCCCACGACGTGATGGGGATATGTGGTCGACAGCTTTATACCTCAAACTTGCCAGATTGTGTTTAAACTGGACAAAATGTCGGGCTACCGGTTGTTCACTTGACCCTGACAATAAAGCATTTCTAATGGCCGACCGATGCTGGGTCAGCCTCACTTTTAGCTGACACTCGGTCTTCCCGACGTAGTAGAGGCCACATGGACACACCAGTATATAGATCACAAATCGACTGGTGCACGTTAGTGGCCAGTTGATTTTAAATCGCTTCCCTGTATGGGGATGGGGTATGGTGTCACCTGTTAGTAGAAAAGAGCATGTCGTACACCCCAAACATTTAAAACAGCCGTTTTTTTGGCTGAGAAAATGTTGGGGTGTGGGGGATGTTAGAAAACCAGTGACATCAGTTTTAACTAACAAATCTTTAAGATTCCTGCCACGTGAGTAGCTGGGTCTTAGCCTGGTTTTCTGGAAGCACTTAAGATCTGGATCTGTGCTGACCATCTGCCATAATTTCTTGGCCTGTTTTGTGATTCTTGGACTTTGCGTATTGAATTCGTTTACCCACGTGACCACCTCCTGTTTTTTATTAATGCCACTTTCCAAGGATTTTTTAGATGATTGTTGTGACACTCGAATGGCCTTATCTCTGGCTTTTCGCAATTCCTTGACACAATAACCCCTATCGCTGAATTTTTTAACCATGGCATCCAGTTGGCTCATGGCCTGGTTCTGATCGCTACTGTTTCTGCATACGTGCAAAAATTGCGAGTATGGAAGCCCTCGGATTGTGGTTTTAGGGTGAAAACTATCAGCATGAAGGATAGTATTGCGGTCTGTGGGCTTCGCATACAATGAGGTATGAATTTGTTGATCTCTGATCTGTATGCATATGTCCAAAAAACAGATTGTACTAGCATTACTCGTCATGGTAAACTTAATTGGACTACTAGATGCATTTTGTTTCTCTATAATCGAAGTTAAAATTGAAAGATCAGCCTGCCAAAAAATCAATAGATCGTCTATATAACGGTGGTACATAAAAAGTGCATCAGCTATACCTTGATTTTCAAAAAAGATGCCTTTTTCCGTCTCCCACATAAAACAATTAGCGAAGGACGGGGCCACCGAGGACCCCATCGGGGTGACCTGTTTATAAAACTCCCCATTAGAAATGAAATAGTTGTGTTCTAGGGTGAAAAGCAATAATGTTAAAAACAAGTCAACGTCAGGACCATTATACAATGTGTTACCATAAATCAGCTTACGGACAGCCTCCACACCTGCTTTGTGCGGTATACAGGAGTATAAACTGGTGACATCCAGTGTCACCAGTGTCACCTCTTCTGGAACCATTTGTACCTGTGCAAAGTTTTTTAATAAAGTGCTGGAGTCTTTCAGATGTGTAAAAGCATTCTGAATGCAGGGTTGTAGGTACGAGTCTAAAAAGATTGCCACTGGTTTGCACAGAGAGCCACGGGCTGAAATGATAGGTCTGCCCGGTGGCCTCTGTGCGTCTTTGTGGATCTTTGGCAATGTGTAAAATATAGGTGTAACAGGAAATGGGCAAGCCAATTCATCCACCATTACCTGGGATAACAGCCCCTGTTCCATCGCCTGTTTCAGAATGCCGTCCAGTTCTCGCTTAAACTCCATTTGGGGTCATAATCCAATTTTATATAGGTCGAGGTGTCACTTAAAAGCCGTTCACATTCCTGTATATAAGCTGCTGTCTCTTGGACGACAATGGAGCCTCCCTTGTCGGCTGCCCGTATTATAATGTCTGTCCGTGTTTGTATACCTGTCAGTGCATTCCTCTCATCATGGGATAAATTGTGTCTAGTTGGGCTTTCTGGGGTCTCAACGCTCTCCTCCAAGAGCCGATGGAAAGTTTTTAGAGTTGAATTTGAGGATTGTGGGTCAAAGTGTGAATGTGGACCCAATCTCCGTACACGCTCTGGTAAAACAGCAGAGGGGTTCTTAATTGGCTGTTTAGAATAGTACTCCTTCAGTTTCAGAATCCTGTTGAATTTAAAAGTTTCTAGTTTCCATCTGAACTTGTCCACTCTCTTTGTTGGAATAAAGGTTAACCCTTTATTCAAAAGGCTATATGCGGAATATGTGTGCGCTATATAAATAACTGATAATAATGATAATAATCATTTTTCTTTGCCAGCAAATGCAGTTCAGTGGTGGTTTTATACAGTGAGACACTAAAATAATTTTATTCTGTGATCTAAGTAATAACATTAAGGTGAATATGACATATTAATACAATGAAGAGCCATAGTTATTGTTGAAGTGCGGTGATAGGTAGCAATAGCCCACTTTAATCTACACTGCTGCTTGTCACATTTTTGTCTTGCCCTATGGTATTGGCCTTCCCCCTCCCAAGCCTAGAGCACCATAGTATGGAGGGCACAGCCCTGTGGCCTCTGGCGGAATATCTATTCCAGCCTGCGCTGGACTTTCTTCTTGCTTAGAGGCAGCCTAGGATTCCCTCAGACACTCCTCCCACTCTCCCGTCTCCTCCTTTTTTGCATTAGAGCAGGAAAATACACCACAGTGTGAGGAGTGTGTGCTGTGTATGATGGCGGGGAGCACAGGTTATGGATTGATAGCTACCCCCCCCACCCCCCACCCCAACACTTGTAGTTCAAATAGTCATAAATTGCTCATCTGTATAGTGTCTGGGCATAGAAAGAGTGAATTAACCGGAGAAATACCAATGGTAATGTATTCACCTAATTTGTGTTTCCAAAGTGGGCTTATTTAATAACCAGCATTACCATTCCGGCTGACTTTGAAAGAATAGTTTTCAAGGAGCACCATTTTCTTATTTCCCTTATTTTTCACAGTGGCTGAGGGGGCAGGCATGGGAACATGTGAGGAACAGCTGCAATACTGTAGACCTGCTCTGTCTGGCATTTACTGAACGCTGCAGCTGTAAAAAAAGGTGGGTAAAGGAGGAGAGGACGGGCCAGAATGTGAGGGATAGCTAAGACTAATGGAGGAGAGGAGGTGCCGGAGTGTGAAGGATGGAGCAGAGTGATGGAGGAGAGGCAGGTCTGGAGTGTGAGGGATGGAGCAGAGTGATGGAGGACAGGGGGAGCCAGAATGTGAGGGAAGGAGCAGAGTGATGGTGGAGAGGAGGTACCGGAGGCCATAGGGGTGTATGCTGGTCATGAGGCAAAGTCTCAGCTTTAGCACATTTTTATATGCCATCAGACCATCCAAATACCCCTTATACACCTTCAGATACATTCATATGCCCATATATGTCATCACACACTTCCACATGCCCCTTACTGTATATACCATTAACCCAACCCCATGCCATCAGACCTCGTCCCCTCATAGACTTTACCCCCTATTTAGGGATACTTCAGAAATGTCCCTGGCTGGTTTTCCATCCCAATCTGCCCCTGCCTCCATGAATGTCAGAGCAAAGCAGGTGTGCAAACCCGACGAGTTGCAGCATACACCAGGTCCTGGGGTCTCCTCTCCCATATTTAAGTGGTGTCTGTGTCAGTAAGTTTATCTGTGTTGTGTGTGTGTGTGTGTGTGTGTGTGTGCGTGCGTGCGTGCGTGCCTGCCTGTCTGTCTATCTGTCTGTCTGTCAGTAAGTGGTGTCTGTCAGTAAGGGGTATCTGTGTCAAAAAGTGTATCAGTAAGTGTGACTGGCAGTATGTTTGTCAGCAAGTGGAATCTGTATCAGGAAGGGGTGTCTGTGTTAGTAAGTGCTGTCTGTAATGGATGTCTGTGTCAATAAGGGGTGTCTGTTTATGTAAGTGTATTTGTGTCAGTAAGGGTGTCTGTGTCAGTAAGGGTGTTTGTGTCAGTAAGGGTGTCTGTGTCTGTAAGGGCTGTTTGTGTCAGTAAGTGTGTTTGTATCAGTTAGCGTGCCTGTGTCAGTAAGTGTGCCTGTGTCAGTGCATTTGTGTCAGAAAGTGGAATCTGCGTTAGTAAGGGGAATCTGTATCAGTAAGTGGTATCTGACAGTAAGGGGTGTTTGTGCCTGTATGTTTGTGTCAGTAAATTGTATCTTAACCAGTAATGGGTGTCTGTCATTAAGTATGTATGTGCCAATAAATGATGTGTGTGTCCATAAGGGTTATCTGTCAGTAAGTGGTGTCTGTGTCTATTAATGTGTGTATCAGTAAGTGTTTGTCAGTAAGATATGTCAGTGTGTATGTGTCAGTAAGTCTGTGAAAGTGGTGTGTGTGTGTGTGTGTGTGTGTGTGTGTGTGTCAATAAGTGGTGTGTGTGTGTGTGTGTGTGTGTCTGTATCAGTGTGTCTGTCAGAAAGTGGTGTCTGTTTCGATAAGTGGTGTGTGTGTGTGTCTGTATCAGTGTGTCTGTCAGAAAGTGGTGTCTGTGTCAATAAGTGGTGTGTGTGTGTGTGTGTGTGTGTGTGTGTGTCTGTATCAGTGTGTCTGTCAGAAAGTGGTGTCTGTGTCGATAAGTGTGTCCCAGGAGCCCTCAGTTGCCGGTCTACTCTTTCCACATATGCTCTGTATTTCCCCATCTTTGCTCCCCTTTCCACCTACTTTGCATGATGCTCTCTGTATTATATGGCGGTCACTGCGATGCTCCCTGTATGATATGGTGGTCACTGATGCAATGTATTATATGGCGGTCACAAACATTTTCTTGTTATTGTTAACTATTAAGTGGTTGAAGGTAAGCACTAGCTACTGTATGACCTCCACGGCGATAGCCACACTCATGGCACAGGCCACACACCCTATTTATAACACACTCACATCAAACTGGTCACATCACTAGTCACACCTGCACAGCGATTGTCACACCTCCTTCCGAGGCACACAATAGGCCCTTCATAAATTTCAGCTCCAGGCTCCTGTGGACCTTAATCTGGCACTGCCTGAAAGCATCACTAGATCCTGTGCAATTGGTGATTTGAGGTGCGCTCTCGTCGTGACTCTAAGTTAGCTGCACCACTCTGAAGGGGGCAGTATCCCCACCTGACAGGTGGGTAGTCAAGTCGAGGCTGAGTCGACACCTTCTGATTTATGGTACTGGTGATGGTACCTGTGTTATATGGGCATACTGGTAGATCTACGCGTGCAATGCTTGTTTTGTTGTTGTGGTTTGAGCATTGTAGACGGGGGATTTCTGGCCGTCCTTTCTTTGCCAACATACATTTTTACTACAGCTCTAATACGAATAATAATCATGCCTTAAATAAATTTGCTAACAGTTTCTCTGGGTGGTAACTGAGCGTTTTCTGGGAGTGTGCTAAAAAATGAAGGCGTGTCAGGGAAAAACGCGGGAGTGTCTGGAGAAACGGGGGAGTGGCTGGCCGAACGCAGGGCGTGTTTGTGACGTCAAACCAGGAACTAAACGGACTGAGCTGATCGCAATCTAGGACTAGGTCTGGAGCTACTCAGAAACTGCAAAGAATTATTTACAGTAGTAGCAATTCTGCTAACCTTTCGTTCGCTATTATGCTAAGCTAAGATACACTCCCAGAGGGCGGCGGCCTAGTGTGTGCAATGCTGCTAAAAGCAGCTAGCGAGCGAACAGCTCGGAATGAGGGCCATTATTAGCCACTTTTAAAGCAATGGGGGTGATTCCGAGTTGTTCGCTCGCTAGCTGCTTTTAGCAGCATTGCACATGCTAGGCCGCCGCCCTCTGGGAGTGTATCTTCGGTTAACAGAATTGCGAACGAAAGATTAGCAGAATTGCGAATAGAACATTTTTAGCAGTTTCTGAGTAGTTCGAGACTTACTCCTACACTGCGATCAGCCCAGCCTGTTTCGTTCCTTGTTTGACGTCACAAACACGCCCCGCGTTCGGACAGCTACTCCCCCGTTTCTCCAGACACTCCCGCGTTTTATCCTGGCACGCCTGCGTTTTTCCGCACACTCCCAGGAAACGGTCAGTTTCCGCCCAGAAACACCCACTTCCTGTCAATCACACTCCGATCACTTCAACAATGAAAATTCTTGGTTCTCCCGTGAGTAAATCTACTAAGTTGTGTGCTAAAATACTTAGCACATGCGCACTGCGTACCATGCGCATGCGCATTTTCGCATTAATCGCTCAGTTGCAAAAATCGGCCACAAGCGATCAACTCGGAATGACCCCCAATATCCATTGCAGGAACAGGATTATTTTAAACTTATTTTACTTTCAGTACAATTTTCTAAAGTGCACTCACTACCTGGAACAACATCAGAAGTACTGCTAGACAGGCTTAACAGGGCTTTGGGAACATTATGGATACATTATTTGGAATATTTCAGTCTGGCTAAACAAAGTAACTTTTAGACTCTGGGAGCACTGCCAGATGGTCTAGTTATAATTGTTACAGAAGGAAAAGGCACAATTTTGAAACAAGCACTGTCTGTCAAAGTGAAGTATTGTAGCCAGTGGAAACCTTCCAGACAGTATATGTAAACTTAAAACTGGCTTTTAAGAAATTGCAAAAAGGCACAAGGATATTTGTGTCATCATACATTTACAGTACTTGGTGAACTTAGCATTCAATGGGGGAATTCAAATGTTTGAAAAGTCAGTTGGGTGTCTGTTTTTTCCTATCTAATAGACATGAAAAAACAGACACCCAACCGACTTTTCAAACATTTAAATTCCCCCCTAAGTATAAACAAGTAGTATTTAAAGTGGACATTAACTTTGTGCCTAAAGCGCCTATATGAATATATGCATTAAGGGCTGTGTAAAAGGACTGCAGTATTTCACATAAGTTGAATTTATGCACAAATGTATGTATGTATATTACTAAAGTCATTATTTCAACTAATGTATGTATAAGAGGAGGTGTGTCATGCATGACATCTAATTAAGTACCCGGGCGTTCACCTTGGAATTTTTTTTCCCAGCCCAGGGTGAATTTAGGTAGCTACCTAAAAGGTAAAGGTAATTTTTGTAATGCATGCAGATATTCTGAATAGGTCATAGGGGATATTAGAAGGAAAAGTTTATTAAATTGTAACTTCCTGTCACATTACAGTCTTGTTAGCATTGTACATACAGTACTTTATTCCAATTAAATATTATCACATTTATTTAACAAAAAACATAGGGGGTAATTCAGACTGGATTGCGGCAGTGATTGCAGTATGAATTACTGTGTGGAGTGTGCATGCGCGGCAGCCGTACAGCATGTGCGCACCCTGGAAGGCCAGCGAGATGCTGTCAGCATCTCATTGGCAGCGATCGCCTCTGCCTGATTGACAGGCAGAGGTGGTACCGAGGTGGGACGGGGCACTGTCCAGACAATGAAGGCATGCATCGACCATTAGTGGGGCAGTCCACGGTGGCTGCATGACGTCACACACAGCTGCTACAACCCAGTACGTGGCCAGTAGCTCCCTGACAGTGCACAGGAGCTGCACTGGCAGGGAGCTGCTTGTCAGGAACAAAAGCATTGCCACCAAGCAATGCTTTTGAACCTGTGCAGGAAGGGGGGTAGGGCCTGACATGCGGGGCGGACTAGCCCTGTGCTGGGCATCCCCTACATGTCAGAGTAACTGATTGTAGATGTGCTAAATTTAGCAATCAACTAAAATCAACTCTGAATTACCCCCATAGTGTAAGAGTGGTAATATTCTGATTAGCACAGGGAATAAATTGTAGTATTAATTGCTGTCCCAACCTAGGGGTTACAACAATGTCCTTCTATTAACCATGGTCAAGAACTGCTGCTACTGGTGGCTGACTTACTTTGTAACAAACAGTTTTCTCATCATCAACATCCTCATTAGCATTAGAGAAACAAATATCCCCCTCATCTTTTTGCACTTCCACAATAGCATACTCAATTTCTATGGGCCTAATTCAGACCTGATCGCTGCTGCAAAGCGGCGATTTTTAGCTAAATGCGCACGTGCAAAGTAATGAGTGCACACATACAAAATGGGGCGTGAAGCTGGACTTGTAGTGGGGGTGTATGTCATGGGCTGCACGTGGGGTTTTCGCACGACTGCAAAGCAATTCTCTGTCAGTGCACACTGAGCATTTGCAGATGCCGAGTAGGTCTAGGGCTGCGGACAGCATTCGAATGCTCAACATAGGTGTCCTGCTATCGATCTTCCTGCAAATAATAGCAGGATCACACACACCCTGTTTTCAATCCAAATGCCTCAACACCTCATTACATCTCTAGATCTATGTGAATTGGTATGTAGCCTGTCATTCTCTGGATATGTGCAACACACAATCTTCACTGTTATTTGCTTACAACTACCACATGTGTACTATACATGTAATACATGTGTGTTTAAGAACAACATTGTAAACATTACACTCTTACAACCAGGGGTTAAAGTTGGGGGGAACGAGATGGAACTGAGTTCCACCACCTGTAATGGTAGGGGGAACTAGTTCCACCACCTCCATTGCCCTGTACAGTAATTCCAACTGAAAAACTTCCCCAACAGCTATATCAATAGATGATGCAGGCGGGGGTCTGGGACTCAGGGTCGACAGCACAAAGGTCGACACACTTTAGGTCGACACCAATTGGTCGACACACATTAGGTCGACAGGGTCAAAAGGTCGACAGGGTCAAAAGGTCGACAGGAACAAGGTCGACATGGAAAATGGTCGACATGAGTTTTTTATGTTTTTTTGGTGTCGTTTTCTTCGTAGAGTGACCGGGAACCTGAATTAGTGCACCGCGTCCCCTCGCATGGCTCGCTTCGCTCGCCATGCTTCGGGCATGGTGCCTTCGCTCCGCTACCGCTTCGCTCGGCACACTTTACCGTTCCAATCGTAGTCCACGTGGATCGTTAAGTATGAAAAGGTTCAAAAAAAGAAAAAAATCATGAAAAACTCATGTCGACCTTTTTCCATGTCGACCTTGTTCCTGTCGACCTTTTGACCCTGTCGACCTTTTGACCCTGTCGACCTAATGTGTGTCGACCAATGTGTGTCGACCTAAAGTGTGTCGACCTTTGTGCTGTCGACCTGGAGTCCGGATACCGCAGGCGGAGCTAGTGTTACTGATGATATGCAGCCACCTCTCCCTTCCTCAGGTCCTTGTGGCTCCATGGTCCTCCTCCATCTGCTGGAGGGACACAGACAGTGAACTACTGGAGTCACAGAGGCAGAGATATGTATAAGGGGCACTAGTGTGGTCATTATGTGTAAGGAGGAACTACTACTGTGGGCATTTTGTATATTAGCGGTACTTATATGTGTACAAGTGGCACTACTGTGGTCATTATGTGTAAGGGGCACTACAACTGTAGGCATTATGTATAAGGGGCACTACTTCTGTGGAAATTGTGTATAAGGGGCACTACTGCATGGCATAACATGTATAAAGGGTACCATTGTGTAGTGCAATGTTAATTAAGGGCACTACTGAATGACGTAACCTGTATAAGGGGCATTACTATGTTGTGTAATATGAATAAGGGGCGGTGTAATGTGAACAAGATTGTGCTACTGTGTGGTGTAATTTGAATTGGGGGTACTATTATGTGACCACGCTGCTTCTTTGTGAGATCAATTTCCCTTTATAAAGTATGGGAAGTAGGGCACTAAGTTACAGTATGCAGGGGGGTGCCGAAAACACTAGCACTGGCCACACTTAATGTGGTGGGGGGAGGGTAAGGGTAGGTGGAGAGGTACTGTAAATGAGTTCCACCACTTCTCCAGGACCACTTTAAGCCCTGCTTACAACAGATTAACTCATTTTTAAATCCCTGTTTGTGTTTTCACATTGCTTTGAGCTGACTTTCAAACTGCTGTGTGCAATCTAAATAGACTTGCTATATGCACTTCCTCCCACCTACATGCCATGTTTTCTAAACCAATACTTCACTTGTGTTAGTCATATTGCACCTCATTGTACCTCACTGCAAGTGTTGCCATAATGTACCTCACTCATGCTTCAATAAAAGAACAAAAATATATACAGTAGTAGAAGGGTCAACCAAAAATAAATATTTTTGGCTTTGTTTTTGTCACAAAAAGTCAAATTTCCCCATAATATTAAACAAAAAATATTATACAAAGAATCTCTTTGATCAAAGACAAAAAACTTATTTTTTAAACAAGATAAACACAACAGCAAGCACCTGGCTGTGCAGAGGATGAAGAAGCAGGACCCAGTACCCAGTCTAGCCAATCTCGGGCATCATGGGAGAAGAAGAATCAACCCCATTTGGCAGGAGGGAGTTGGAGATTCTCGTTCCAAAAACCCAAAAAAATATGGGGGCAGGAACTGTTAGGAACACATCTGGCAAGAAATCTCAGCGTCTGCCTCTTGTTTTTGCCAGCTGAAGGGGGTTCTGGGTAGTGGCTTCTGCGGGTTGACCTGTGAGGGGCTTGGCCAGAGAGGTATTGTTCCTAGCCAGGGCTGGGCAGGTAAAGTAGACTCCCTGAGAGTCTGAGCATGTACTGTAGGGATGCAATGGCCTGCAGCCCTTGGGCTACGAGGCCTAGAAGGAGGGTTAGCTTATGCATACCGTTGCCAATAGTGGAGGTGAAGAGCATCTGTTGCTGGAAAAGCTAATTTCTTTCCCCTTGTTGGTATATTTGCAACAAAAGCTCTTGGAGGTTTGATTGGGGGGGGGGGGCTTCAGTGTGTTCTTGGTGTGGTGGTTATTCCAGGCCACCCTCAGACAGAGAATCCAACACACCCTCCCCAGGCTGCACCTCCTGTTCTGTAAATGAGTTTGTGGAAAAAAAAATTAGTAATGCCATTTGGAATGCACATTAAATTGAGTTACATATTACTAACATCATAACCTGGCTCAGCATATGGAGCTTCAAGGGCAGGCACGTTTGTGTCCATATGAAACACGCCTCTCACCTCCTCATCGGCCAGGCAGTCCAAGGCCTGCTCCTCCAAGGTGGAGTACTCCAGACTCTCAGGGAGTCTGACCCCACCTGTTCCCCTCGCATGCTGCCACCATGCAGATATCTTCCCCTTCAGCCGGCACTTGAAGTCTGCCCATCTAAAAAATTTAAGAAATCTTAAGCACACCTATTCATCATCTGTTTGTGAAGTTAATAAACTAAACAGTCTTTACAAGTTTCTGATACAGTCTGTAATATTATGGCCATCATCTTTTAAACGCAAAACACACACAAAAATATAGTAAAACAAAACTAAAGCAATGATTGAACTATTTCAAATCATTATGAAAAACAAAATGCCTACATTACATTACTTAGGCCTACTTGTCCTTGTACCGATACTACTGTCCTAAAGTGATTTTCAGGATGCACATACCATCGTTTAACCTTCTGAGGTGTCCATACGATGGTGGCCTCCACATTTATTGTGTGATCTGTGATCTCCCGCCAGATGTGTTCCTTTGTTACTTTACCCATATTTTGGGGGCCAAAGTAGATTCTCTCCCTGGCTTGTGGAACGAGAATCTCCAACTCCCTCCTGACAAATGGGGGTTGTCTCTTCTTCTCCTTTGATGCCTGAGATTAGCTAGACTGGGTACTGGGTCCTGCTTCTACATCCTCTGCACAGCTAGGTGCTTGCAGCTGTTGTGGATCAACTGGCTGCTGTGGTGGGTCAGCTGGCTGCTGTTGTGGGTCAGCTGGCTGCTGTTGTGGGTCAGCTGGCAGCTGGAGTTGTGCTGGCTGCAGCTGCTGTCGCTGAAGTGCTGCTTGCCATTGTCTAACAGCTATTCTATATAAATATTCACAGAAATTGGCATTCAATCTCCTCATACACCTCTCTGTGGGATCCATGGTACATAACCACGCTGCATACGGAACTCAGGTGATGTATACACAATTTAGAAAATATGACTGATTGGATGCCTTATTTAAGGAGGTGCTAGCCAGCTGTGTATTGAGGGTGATGGTGAGCAAGTGTTAGGGTCTCCTGCCCTGTGCTGCCACGTCGTCATGGCAACCGGGAGACAAGTGCTAGTGGAGTAACCTGAGCGCAGCTGATACTCCGGTTCGGGTCTTTTGCTGTGCAGTGGTTATAGGCTCTGTGCACGGCAGGGGATCCGGTGCTGGTTTTTGTGCTCACAGTCTGTGAGGTCTGAGTGGGGCGTGGACAGCACCTGCTTTATAAGGCCTCTTTTCAGGGTAAGCAGATGCTGCTGAATCTTTGTTGGTTAGTCAGTTCATGAAAGTTAGCCAGTACTGTGTAGCTTTGTATTTGTTTGTTGCTTACTGCAAATAGGCCTGGGAATTTGGTATTACACTCTGCCAATCCAGACCTAGCAGTAAGACTGGAGTCAGTCGTTTAGCTTGCTGGGGTTCTGTTACTACTCTGTGAACTTAGCAAGTTTGCGGCTGTATTCTAAGACTTGCCTGTCTAATCCTGTCTCACTGTGCTAGGTGTCAGGGGTCAGTTTAGTGGCAGTAAGCTAAAACCTGTGCACTGCAAGTGAGAATTAGGATTGTGGAGATTCTCCTTGTGTCTATCATTCCATCTCTGACCAAGGAGTTTACTACCACACCCGTTGGTAACCCTTTAGGGTTTTGCTGTTGCCCTTAGCAACAGCATTTCGGGTTCTCTACGTATTAAAACACAACATCTTGCTTTTTCCATCTTAGCAGTTCTAATACAAGGGAGATACCCAGTTCCTTAGCCTCTGGGCTTCTCTGTTCACTTTGTGTGTATTTTGTTACCCTATCACCTTCTGTGTACGTTATGTCATATTCCCCAGTTTGTCTGTGAGTCCATCTGTTTTGCATAACAGTTCAAACACCAGTACATTCCTGCAGACACTGGAGTGCATAACAGTTCTGACACCAGTACTTTCCTGCTGGCACTGGTGTGCATAACAGCAAGAGAGAAGCTGTGTGGTCTTGTCCTGAAGGTGTAAGTGTAAATATGTATTATTAGTGTGTGTTAATATGCATATGGCTGTGTAATAATGTAACACTGTAATAATGTAATGATGTATCCTGTAGGCTGTAATTGAATTTCTATTTCTCTCCCTGCTGGTAAGTAAATGGTGGGGTTTGCAGTGGTGTGTTGCGTTTGCATGGTGTGGTATTCATACATGCATAATGTATATTTTAAAGGTACATGAAGTTACGTTGTTATTTGGCCGGAGTTGGCATTTTTTCTTTTGGATTTTCACCTTCCTTTCTTTCTCTTCTGGTAAGTATATGGTGGGGTTTGAAGTGATGTGTTTTTTTGGCACAGTGTGTTGTGTTATTAATGTATGTATCATTTGTTTTTTTATCAAAGGCTGCGTGACTTTAAGTATTTTTTTCTGGCCAGAGTTGCCTTCTTTTGCGTTTTATCCTTCTATTTATTCTCTGCTGGTAAGTGTATGGTGGGGTTTGCGGAGGTGTGTTTTTCTGGCACTGTATCTTATATTTTTACATTTTTGCAGATTTTTGTTAATACTAAAACTTAATTATATTTCCTTCCTTCCTTTTGTTTTTGTTTTAGTTATGGAAAACACACCCAGGAAGTGCCCACGATTCACACGTGATTCGGCAATCAGGGATATGGCAAAAATTAACCATGTTGGAAGGCCATGACGTGGATTTTGGGTGAGTTTTTTGACATCATGTGTAAATGTGACTTTATGTGTAGGCTAACAAATTTATTTATGTGGCATTGCCGGCACATGACATCTTGCCCACAGGGCCAGGGGTTGGCCATTTCTGAGGGCCAATAAACAGACTCGGACATGCTACAAGTGAGTGAATTGTTGCACAATATTTCAGGCATGTTTTTTTTTTAAATAATCGTTATTTGGTTGTAATATAAAAACACATAATGTGCATTTTTTTGTATGTTTTTAAAATACCAATAGTTTTAATTTGCTGTCCAAGTTGATGTGCTTTACCAATATGATATCTGTTCTTTAGGTCGACAACACTTAGGTCGACACTCATTAGGTCGACAACTATTGTTCGACATGCATTAGGTATACATGGTATTTAGGTCGACATGGCCAATAGGTCTACATGGCCAAGGTCAACACATGAAAAGGACAACATGAGTGGTTCACATTTGTTTTAAGTTTGTGAATTTTTTCATAATTTACGATCCACAAGGACTAAGATTTGGAATAGTAACCTGTCATGATGTTGTGTGTTGTTAGGCTAAACACAATGGCCATAACCTTATTTTATTAACAATGTTTGTTTTATTGCATAAAAAAAATTATGACAATGATCCCTAGAATGTTTAGTTGAGAAGATACCAAGAAAAAGTGTGGTAAGTGATTGTGTTTTTATGGGTATGATTTGAAAACTTTCGCTACTGTGAACGAATCCACTCCATGATACACCATATCAACTCCCATGTGCATCAATAAAGTTTATTTGTATTTATATGCATCATAGCTGTGGGCCAATCAACATATGGCAGACTGTATAAATATTAGCATTTCTGAAGAATACGCCATTGGCACCATGCGAGCTGCCGCATTTAGTATGAGGGAGCTGTGGTTCCTCACTTCCATAATGGACCGCCGCGTAGGCCGCATAGGCCCTTATGTATCAAATGCTCGTAAACATGCGGCCTGCGAAGAAGTAAAATGCAAACTGTGTGCTAGGGGCCGCACCAGGCAGACCATCATGCAATTAGAGAGGGGGTGGTCCGACCTCCGCCGGCGACAGCCTGGTTTGCTGGCACAACTATGCCAGCAAATACATCAACGTAAGTAATGCATACTGTAGCATTACCTTATATATCTGTGTGCGCATGAGTGTGTTTGTAGGTTCGTTTAAAAAAGATATAAAAATTTGCTACCTTTAGTGTGTGTATGTTGTATGGCCTGTAGATAGTGTTAATGTGTGTATGTGTGTATGTATGTATGTATGTATGTATGTATGTATGAATGCATGTTTGTATGCATGTATACAGTATGTGTGTGGGTTTTATTTTGACTAATTTTAAAAAAGTGGTTATTAATAAAGTACATTTTGACAACAAATTTTTTTAGCATTTCTTTATTTAAATTAATGTTTAGAAAATACAGTAAATAAAAAATATTTAAAAGCAACAAGTGTGTTTGTAGTTAATCATAATGTATTTTAACTTTAATATAACTAAAAAAAGGGCCATTAAATTTAATGTTTGCATTCTAGAGTAGGCAGCGGTGCGAGTGGGCGGGTACGTGTGGGTATGGTGTACCCTTAAGAATTTAGCCGTGGGTACGCCGTACCCACCGCCGCTGGGGGCCGCCGCTCCCTCCCTCCGCTGCTCACCACTGCTGCTGCTGTGAGGAAAGGAGAGCGCAGCGTTCGCCTCTCCTGCCCCATAGTGTCTTCCTTCAATTCAGCACCGGCCTGTGAGCCAATCAGAGCTCGCGGACCGGCAGCCAAGGCTGCCGGACCGCGAGCTTTGATTGGCTCACGGATCGGCACTGAATTGAAGGAAGACACCTGCACCCCCACCAGAGACTGAGGGGCAGGAGAGGCGCAGGCTGCGCTCTCCTCCCCTCACACACACACACACACACACACACACACACACACACACACACACACACACACACACAGGACAGCAGCAGCAGCAGCAGTGGTGAGCAGCAGGGGAAGGGGGGGGCATGTATACCTGGCACTGAGGGCATATCTGGCACTGGGGGGACATGTGTATCTGGCACTGGAGGCATATCTGGCACTGGGGGCATATCTGCACTGAGGGGACATGTGTATTTGGCACTGGGGGCATATCTGGCACTGCGGGGGACATGTGTATCTGGCACTGTGGGCATATCTGGCACTGTGGGGGACATGTGCATCTGCCACTGGGGGCATATCTGGCACTGGGGGCATATCTGACACTGGACGGACATGTGTATCTGGCACTGGAGGCATATCTCGCACTGGGGGCATATCTGACACTGAGGGCATATCTGGCACTGGGGGCACATGTGTATCTGGCACTGGGGGCATATGGGGGGACATGTGTATCTGGCACTGTGAGGCAATGTATATCTGGCACTCTGGGGGCATTTGTGTATCTGGCACTGTGGGGCAATGTGTATCTGGCACTGTGGGGCAATGTATACCTGGCACTCTGGGGGCATTTGTGGATCTGGCACAATGTGGCAATGTGTATCTGGCACTGTGGGGCAATGTATATCTGGCACTGTGAGGCAATGTATATCTGGCACTGTGGGGCACCGTGTATCTGGCACTATTGGGGTCATATGTGTATCTGCCCCTCCCCCATATGTATACCACACCCCCATTTTCATTGACCACGCCCCATTTGGCATTTGGCCACACCCATTTTTGACGCGCACCTTCGGCACGCGCATTTTTTCTACTTGCACCACTGAGAGTAGGTAATGTGTATTTTAGCTGGGTCAGTGTCAAATGTTTAATAATGCCTTTTCAAAACTGTGTTCCACTCTCCTTAGGCAGAGCACAAAGGACTGGGAGGCAGCAACCCCAACCAGCACCATTTCAGCAGTTCAGTTTCGCCCCAACTCAGGCTCTGCCCCCCCCCATAAACTTCATCCCCCCTCAAACTCCACCCCCCATCAAGCTCCATCCTCCCTCAAACTCCATCCCCTCCTCAAACTTCACCCCCTTCTCGAGCTACATACCCCTTTCAAGCCCCTTCCCCCATCCAACCTCCCTCCCCGTTTTAAGACCCTTCCCCCATCCAGCCACCACCAGAGGAAGAAGAGGAGGATGAGTGGGCACCTATGGTTGAAAGTAAGCACATTTTTTAAAATGTACTTTTAGGTAGCTTTCTTATTCTGTTTTTTTTTTATAGCACAACATATTCCATTTAACTTTACAATTGGTAGCAAACTGGGTCATAACAGACATAGAGGTAGGAAGGTCCTGCTCCCATTAAATAAAATATATGGTATTAGGAAAAATACACAATGCTAGTAACTATTTGTAGCACTATCATAGTGGCCTCAATACATTGCAAAGACGGTCCTGATGTCATTGTCATTACATATGAATGCTCTAGAACAGGGGTGGGCAATTATTTCAGCTGGGGGGCCGCTTAACACTTCCAGCGAATATTCGAGGGCCACACACAAAATACTCAAAAAGAGATCCCTTTTTACACATTACGGCAGACAGCGTGCCCTTTTTACACATTACGGCAGACAGCGTCCCCCTTTTTACACATTACGACAGACAGCGTCCCCTTTTTACACATTACGACAGACAGCACCCCCATTTTTATAATTACGGCAGACAGCGCCCCCGTTTTTATACATTACGGCAGACAGCGCCCCCGTTTTTATACATTACGGCAGACAGCGTCCCCATTTTTATACATTACGGCAGACAGTGCCCCCGTTTTTGCACATTACGGCGGACAGCGCCCCCGTTTTTACACATTACGGCAGCAAGCGCCCCCGTTTTTACACATTACGGCAGACAGCATCCCCTTTTTACACATTACGGCAGACAGGGCCCCGTTTTTATACATTACGGTAGACAGCGTCCCCGTTTTTTACACATTACGGCAGACAGCACCCCCCGTTTTTACACATTACGGCAGACAGCGCCCCCGTTTTTACACATTACGGCAGACAGCATCCCCTTTTTACACATTACGGCAGACAGCGCCCCCGTTTTTACACATTACGGCAGACAGCACCCCCCGTTTTTACACATTACGGCAGACAGCGCCCCCATTTTTATAATTACGGCAGACAGCGCCCCCGTTTTTACACATTACGGCAGACAGGGCCCCCGTTTTTACACATTACGGCAGACAGGGCCCCCGTTTTTATAATTACGGCAGACAGCGCCCCCGTTTTTACACATTACGGCAGACAGGGCCCCCGTTTTTACACATTACGGCAGACAGTCCCTACCCCCCTTTCCCCACCCTCCCCTAAACCTATATAGCAGTCCTTACCCTCCCCCCTCCCCTAAACCCATATAACCGTTTTTAACTCCCCTCCCCTGAACTTATATGGCAGCTTTAGCTTTATCCAGGACAGGGAGTTTACCTATGTCAGTGGCAGACGATCCCCGCTGTCTGATGATCCGCGCTGCTGCTGCTGCTGCCGCCGCTTCTCCTCACTGGCCACCGCTTCTTCTCCCCGCTGGCCGCCGTTTCTTCTCCCCACTGGCCTCCGCAGTGCTCCCCACTGGCCGCTTCTGCTCCGAGTCCCCACTGCAGTGCCCGCTCAGCGCCGCCTCCCGTGACGCCCATCGCCGCCCAGCGCATGATAGAGGAAATCCCGGTCAGCTGACCCTGTGACGTGACCGGGATTTCCTCAGCGGCGCCGCGTCTGAGAGCAGTGCAATGACAAGCGGCCTGTCGGGCCTCTTGTCATTGCACTCTGGTGGGGCACAGCGGGCCAGGCAGGATCGGTCCGCGGGCCGCATCCGGCCCGCGGGCCGCCTGTTGCCCACCCCTACTCTAGAAAGTAATGTGGGTGGTTCTTGAATTTGTTAGCCTTGCATGAAGAGGTGAATTTACAGGGTATGCAGGGAAAATGTAAGCCTACAGGACAGTCTTATAATGTGTGGGAGGACATTACATTGGGTGGGGTAGTGGGTCAAGAAAGTCCAGTGAAGAGGTGGAGTTGTTGGGTTTTTTTTAGATAAGGGAAGATATTTCTTATTTATGAGATATGTATTTTAATATTTGGATTTATATGTGAGTCCAAGTTTTTTTAAATAATTAATCCAGTAGCATATGTGAATACAATAGGGAGAATGACAAAGTTGTTGTGTTTAAAATTAGCTTTGCAGTGGCATTATTCATGGATTGTAGTGATGAGTATTTTATGAATTTTGCAATATGTTTGTAACTGTGCTTTCTTTCCTTCCCCCCCCAATTATTACAGACCCTGATGTTGGAGAGCATAATGAAGTGATCCGGATGGAGCTGCTAGCCATGCAGTCCCATATCCTGGCCCAGCTGGCCAATGTGAACCATTTGTTACATTTATTTTTATTTATTTTTATTTTATTATTGTTTGAATTTTTTTTTTGTTTAAAAAAGTAATCTTTTACAAAATACCTATTGTGTGGTGCTTTTACTAAACATAATCTTATATAGTTTTATGTGTCTATTTTCTATGTCATCTATCCTCTGTTTTTGTATACTGTATGTGTCTATTTTTCAATTTTCAACATTTAATTTGTGTCTTTACCGACTTTGGCCCTCATTCCGAGTTGATCGGTCGCAATGCGAATGTAGCAGAGTTACACACGCTAAGCCGCCGCCTACTGGGAGTGTATCTTAGCATCTTAAAAGTGCGACCGAAGTAATCGCAATATTGCGATCACAAACCTCGTAGCAGTTTTAGAGTAGCTTCAGACTTACTCTGCCTGTGCGATCAGTTCAGTGCTTGTCGTTCCTGGTTGACGTCACAAACACACCCAGCGTTCGCCCAGGCACTCCCACCGCTTCTCCGGCCACTCCTGCGTTTTTTCAGGAAACGGTAGCGTTTTCAGCCACACGCCCCTAAAACGCCGTGTTTCCGCCCAGTAACACCCATTTCCTGTCAATCACATTACGATCGCCGGAGCGATGAAAAAGCCGTGAGTAAAAATACTATCTTCATAGCAAAGATACTTGGCGCAGTCGCAGTGCGAATATTGCGCATGCGCACTAAGCGGAATTTCACTGCGATGCGATGAAAAATACCGAACGAACAACTCGGAATGAGGGCCTTTGTTTTTTTTTTTTTTGGGGGGGTGGGGGGGGGAGTTAACAACAAATACTAAATATTTTTTATACATAGTATTTTTAAATAGTATTGAGTGTATTGTGCAAATAGGACATTATGGATATTGGATATTATATTGATATGTTTGCTGCATTAATTGCTGAATGTCATTGAGCAATTAGATTGACAAACTCTTCAATTTGCAATGTTTGATCACTTAATTGTTCAATCACATTTCCATTCCTTATTTTTTTTTACTTTAGGGGGGCAAAAAACAACTTTGTGCGATTATTTGCTAAGTAGTGATCACATGTACGATAACTCTTCAGATGGTGGCGCTGCGACTCGCAGCTATGCGAACGCATCGCTCACCTGCGTTGCAGAATCGTAACCACCTCTTTTTTGCACTGTTGCACTTTTTGTGCAGTCGTGCGAAATAGGCAGGTTTTTATGTGTGAGCGCACACGTGTTCGCATTATGCGATCGGCTGCGTGCAAATACATACAGCAGCAATCAGGTCTGAATGAGGCCCTACGTCAAGATCTTTACTTGTATTGCTCAACCCCACATTTTCAGAGGATGCAGAAATGGTGAAAGAGGGTAGTCTTCAAATACAGTGTCAGAAATGTCAGACTCACACATAGCACTTGTGGATACCCTTAGACTCTCCACAGAGATTTGTGAAGTTTGTGAAGACACCGTTTGTTCTTCAGCCTTAGGGTGGGATGTAATGCCACCTGAGTTCAGCAGCCAGGCGGGATGCCGGCTAAATTCAGCTGTTTTTTTAAAGTGACAATCAATTATGAGGCAAAACCATACTGGTGCGGCATGAATGGAAGGGGGGGGGGGGCGGAGGTGGCCAAACGGGGGCGTGTCGGGGGGTGTGATCATGGTGGCTGCGTGACATCACATGCAGCCGCCGCGATCGTGAACGCGGCGGCGGGGCTCCTGCAGGCACAGCTAAGCTGACATTTATGTTGAGCAGATTTGTAAAAACAATTATATATATCCGCCAAAAAAATAAATTATTGCTGCTTTAAAAAACTCTATGGGCGGGATGTAGCTTCAAAATGTGATTGAAGATCCAGACAGATCTCTCCCAGCACTGCCCACTGCGGCACACATTATTTTGCTCATGTGTAGAAGGACTGCTGGGACATAGCCCCCTCCCTTTTATGCACCCAAGAAGTATTACTAAATTGATTGAGCAGCTATCATTTTGTATTGCAGTCCTTCTATTGCAAAGGGCAGCTCTTATCGGGAGAGCTGTCCTTTGCGATTTTAATCAGATTTCTAGTAGTGATGAGCGGGTTCGGTTCCTCGGAATCCAAACCCGCCCGAACTTCAGCTTTTTTTACACGGGGCAGAGCGACTCGGATCCTCCCGCCTTGCTCGGTTAACCCGAGCGCGCCCGAACGTCATCATCCCGCTGTCGGATTCTCGCCAGGCTCGGATTCTATCGCGAGACTCGGATTCTATATAAGGAGCCGCGCGTCGCCGCAGTTTTCACACGTGCATTGAGATTGATAGGGAGAGGATGTGGCTGGCGTCCTCTCCGTTTAGAAATAGATAGAGAGTGAGAGTGAGACACTTGATTTACTGGAGCTTAGGAGTACTCAGAGAGTGCAGAATTTTGCTGATAGTAGTTAGTTATACTAGTGACTGACCAGTGACCACCAGTGCAGTTTTATTATTATTTAATATAATCCGTTCTCTGCCTGAAAAAAAACGATACACAGTGACACAGTCACATACCATATCTGTGCTCAGCCTCAGTGTGCTGCATCATCTATGTATAATATCTGACTGTGCTGAGTGCTCACTGCAGTGCTCACACAGCTTAATTGTGGGGGAGACTGGGGAGCAGTTATAGGTTATAGCAGGAGCCAGGAGTACATATTTAACAGTGCACACTTTTGCTGCCAGAGTGCCACTGCCAGTGTGACTGACCAGTGACCACACTGACCACCAGTATATTGTGATTGTCTGCCTGAAAAAGTTAAACACTCGTCGTGTGGTGTTTTTATTCTATAAAAAACGCATTCTGCTGACAGACAGTGTCCAGCAGGTCCGTCATTAATATAATATATACCTGTCCTGCAGTAGTGATCTATATATATTTTTTATATCATTATCATCCAGTCTATATTAGCAGCAGACGCAGTACGGTAGTCCACGGCTGTAGCTACCTCTGTGTCGGCAGTCGCTCGTCCATCCATAATTGTATACCACCTACCTGTGTTTTTTTTTTTCTATCTTCTTGATACTAGTAGCTTACTTTAGGAGTCTGCAGTGCTGACAGTGTCCAGCAGGTCCGTCATTATATAATATATACCTGTCCGGCTGCAGTAGTGATATATATATATATATTTTTTTTATATCATTATCATCCAGTCTATACTAGCAGCAGACGCAGTACGGTAGTCCACGGCTGTAGCTACCTCTGTGTCGGCAGTGGCTCGTCCACCCATAATTGTATACCATCTACCTGTGTTTTTTTTTTCTATCTTCTTGATACTAGTAGCTTACTTTAGGAGTCTGCAGTGCTGACAGTGTCCAGCAGGTCTGTCATTATATAATATATACCTGTCCTGCAGTAGTGATATATATATATATATTCTTTATATAATTATCATCCAGTCTATACTAGCAGCAGACGCAGTACGGTAGTCCACGGCTGTAGCTACCTCTGTGTCAGCAGTTGCTCGTCCACCCATAATTGTATACCACCTACCTGTGGTTTTTTTTTTCTATCTTCATGATACTAGTAGCTTACTTTAGGAGTCTGCAGTGCTGACAGTGTCCAGCAGGGCCGTCATTATATAATATATACCTGTCCTGCAGTAGTGATATATATATATATATATTTTTATATCATTATCATCCAGTCTATACTAGCAGCAGACGCAGTACGGTAGTCCACGGCTGTAGCTACCTCTGTGTCGGCAGTCGCTCGTCCACCCATAATTGTATACCACCTACCTGTGTTTTTTTTTCTATCTTCTCGATACTAGTAGCTTACTTTAGGAGTCTGCAGTGCTGACAGTGTCCAGCAGGTCCGTCATTATATAATATATACCTGTCCTGCAGTAGTGATATATATATATATTTTTTATATCATTATCATCCAGTCTATACTAGCAGCAGACGCAGTACGGTAGTCCACGGCTGTAGCTACCTCTGTGTCGGCAGTCGCTCGTCCACCCATAATTGTATACCACCTACCTGTGTTTTTTTTTTCTATCTTCTTGATACTAGTAGCTTACTTTAGGAGTCTGCAGTGCTGACAGTGTCCAGCAGGTCCGTCATTATATAATATATACCTGTCCTGCAGTAGTGATATATATATATTTTTTTATATCATTATCATCCAGTCTATACTAGCAGCAGACGCAGTACGGTAGTCCACGGCTGTAGCTACCTCTGTGTCGGCAGTCGCTCGTCCATCCCATAATTGTATACCACCTACCTGTGTTTTTTTTTTTCTTTTCTATCTTCTTGATACTAGTAGCTTACTTTAGGAGTCTGCAGTGCTGACAGTGTCCAGCAGGTCCGTCATTATATAATATATACCTGTCCGGCTGCAGTAGTGATATATATATATATTTTATATCATTATCATCCAGTCTATATTAGCAGCAGACGCAGTACGGTAGTCCACGGCTGTAGCTACCTCTGTGTCGGCAGTCGCTCGTCCATCCATAAGTATACTAGTATCCATCCATCTCCATTGTTTACCTGAGGTGCCTTTTAGTTGTGCCTATTAAAATATGGAGAACAAATATGTTGAGGTTCCAAAAATAGGGAAAGATCAAGATCGACTTCCACCTCGTGCTGAAGCTGCTGCCACTAGTCATGGCCGAGACGATGAAATGCCATCAACGTCGTTTGCCGAGGCCGATGCCCAATGTCATAGTACAGAGCATGTAAAATCCAAAACACCAAATATCAGTAAAAAAAGGACTCAAAAATCTAAAATTAAATTGTCGGAGGAGAAGCGTAAACTTGCCAATATGCCATTTACCACACGGAGTGGCAAGGAACGGCTGAGGCCCTGGCCTATGTTCATAGCTAGTGGTTCAGCTTCACATGAGGATGGAAGCACTCAGCCTCTCGCTAGAAAAATGAAAAGACTCAAGCTGGCAAAAGCACAGCAAAGAACTGTGCGTTCTTCGAAATCCCAAATCCACAAGGAGAGTCCAATTGTGTCGGTTGCGATGCCTGACCTTCCCAACACTGGATGTGAAGAGCATGTGCCTTCCACCATTTGCACGCCCCCTGCAAGTGCTGGAAGGAGCACCCGCAGTCCAGTTCCTGATAGTCAGATTGAAGATGTCAGTGTTGAAGTACACCAGGATGAGGAGGATATGGGTGTTGCTGGCGCTGGGGAGGAAATTGACCAGGAGGATTCTGATGGTGAGGTGGTTTGTTTAAGTCAGGCACCCGGGGAGACACCTGTTGTCCGTGGGAGGAATATGGCCATTGACATGCCTGGTGAAAATACCAAAAAAATCAGCTCTTCGGTGTGGAAGTATTTCAACAGAAATGCGGACAACAGGTGTCAAGCCGTGTGTTGCCTTTGTCAAGCTGTAATGAGTAGGGGTAAGGACGTTAACCACCTCGGAACATCCTCCATTATACGTCACCTGCAGCGCATTCATCATAAGTCAGTGACAAGTTCAAAAACTTTGGGCGACAGCGGAAGCAGTCCACTGACCAGTAAATCCCTTCCTGTTGTAACCAAGCTCACGCAAACCACCCCACCAACTCCCTCAGTGTCAATTTCCTCCTTCCCCAGGAATGCCAATAGTCCTGCAGGCCATGTCACTGGCAATTCTGACGAGTCCTCTCCTGCCTGGGATTCCTCCGATGCATCCTTGCGTGTAACGCCTACTGCTGCTGGCGCTGCTGTTGTTGCTGCTGGGAGTCGATGGTCATCCCAGAGGGGTAGCCGTAAGACCACTTTTACTACTTCCACCAAGCAATTGACTGTCCAACAGTCCTTTGCGAGGAAGAAGAAATATCACAGCAGTCATCCTGCTGCAAAGCGGATAACTGAGGCCTTGGCATCCTGGGTGGTGAGAAACGTGGTTTTGGTATTCATCTGTTATGCACACCAGTGCCTACAAGAATGTACTGGTGTCAGAACTGTTATGCACTCCAGTGCCTGCAGGAATGTACTGGTGTTTGAACTGTTATGCACACCAGTGCCTGCAGGAATGTACTGGTGTCTGAACGGATAGGTATGCAAAACAAATTAACTCACAGACAGACTGGGGAATATGACATTACGTACACAGAAGGTGATAGGGTAACAAAATACACACAAAGTGAACAGAGAAGCCCAGAGGCTAAGGAACTGGGTGTCTCCCTAGTATTAGTAATGCTCAGATGGGAAAAGCAAGATGTTGTGTTTTAATACGTAGAGAACCCGAAATGCTGTTGCTAAGGGCAACAGCAAAACCCTAAAGGGTTACCAACGGGTGTGGCAGTAAACTCCTTGGTCAGAGATGGAATGATAGACACAAGGAGAGTCTCCACAATCCTAATTCTCACTTGCAGTGCACAGGTTCAGCTTACTGCCACTAAACTGACAGCTGACACCTAGCACAGTGAGACAGGATTTAGGCAGGCAAGTCTTAGAATACAGCCGCAAACTTGCTAAGTTCACAGAGTAGTAAAAGAACCCCAGCAAGCTAAACGACTGACTCCAGTCTTACTGCTAGGTCTGGATTGGCAGAGTGTAGTACCAAATCCCCAGGCCTATTTGCAGTAAGCAACAACAAATACAAAGCTACACAGAACTGGCTAACTTTCAGGAACTGACTAACCAACAAAGATTCAGCAGCATCTGCTTAACCTGAGAAGAGGCCTTATAAAGCAGGTGCTGTCCACGCCCCACTCAGACCTCACAGACTGTGAGCACAAAAACCAGCACTGGATCCCCTGCCGTGCACAGAGCCTGTAACCACTGCACAGCAAAAGACCCAAACCGGAGTATCAGCTGCTCTCAGGTTACTCCGCTAGCACTTGTCTCCTGGTTGCCATGACGACATGGCAGCACAGGGCAGGAGACCCTAACAATACCCCCCCTCTGAAGAGGGGTCAAAGAACCCCTACCACCGGGTTTATCGGGGAACTGCGAGAAGAAAGAGCGTATCATTATGGGGGCATGAAGATCACAACTGCGCACCCACGACCGCTCCTCCGGCCATACCCCTTCCAGTGCACCAAAAATGACAGCCGACCCCGAACCATCTTGGAGTCAAGAATCCTTTCAACAACAAACTCCCTCTGGCCACGTATCAGAAGAGGGGAAGGTCTTCCACTGGAAGAAGGATTACTAATCGCCCGTTTTAAAAGGGAACAATGAAATGTTTTATCGATACCCAAAGAACGGGGCAGATCTTACTGAAATGCCACCGGATTGATAACCCTGGTGATCTTATAAGGGCCGATGAACCGGGGGCCTAACTTATGAGATGGATGTCTCAACTACAAATTCTTGGTAGACAACCAGACGAAGTCTCCTAATTTGAAGCTGCAGGGTCTTTTCCGCTTATCAAAAACCCTTTTGGTCACTAATGACACAGACACAAGGGCTTTCTTCACTTTCCGCCAAATACCTCTAAGGACCGAAACCACAGAGGAACCACCAGGCGTGGAGTCCAGGGGGTCAAAAGAATTGGCCTTAGGATGATGCCCATCCACACAAAGGAAGGGAGAGATCCCTGTAGTAGAGTGAGCCGCGTTGTTATAGGCAAACTCCGCCATGGACAGATGAGCAACCCAGTCAGTCTGACACTTGGAGACATAACACCTGAGGAACTGCTCCAAGGACTGGTTCACCCTTTCAGTCTGCCCATTAGACTGCGGATGGTAGCCTGACGACAAGCTGACAGAAATCTGGAGATCGGAACAAAATGCCCTCCAGAATTTGGCCACAAACTGGGATCCGCGGTCAGAGAACACATCAAGTGGCAACCCGTGGAGACGCACAACATGCAGCATAAATAATTCAGACAGGCGTTTGGCCGATGGCAGCCCAACCAGTGGAACGAAGTGCGCCATCTTCGAAAACCTGTCAACGACAACCCAGATGGCTGTCATCCCCGAGGATTTGGGCAAGTCCACCACAAAATCCATTGAAATGTGGGTCCATGGCTTAGATGGGATAGAGAGTGGACGTAATGGGCCAACAGGAACCCCTCTAGGAGTCTTATTTCGGGCACAGATGTCACATGCCCGAACCCACTGATCCACATCCTTAGCCACCGAGGGCCACCACACCGCCCTAGATAGCAACTCCCGAGTTCTGGCAATACCCGGGTGACCTGCCGACTTCTTGGCATGGAATTCCAGGAACACTCGTTGTCTTAACCTAGGAGGCACAAAGAAAAGACCTACCGGAAGGTCTGGAGGAGCCTGCTCCTGTGCTCTAAGGACTAATGATGAGGTCCTGGGTAATGCCCACTTTAATACATGATGGGGACACAATGGGCAATGGCTCCTCGGTGGTCTCCTGGATTGGCCTGTACAGCACAGTTTGGGGGATTCCATACTTGTCACTTAAAGTGTCTAAAGAATGCCAGGAATTGCCTTCAATAAAGTCGATGACTAGTCCAGGCCATGGATTCAGAGGAAACCACGAGTGTGAGCGTAAGGATGAGCCAGGAGGAAAGTCCGGTTATCCCAGATAGAGGTGATGGCAGACGGGAATGTGGAGAGTCTATAGTGCCGAATGCAGGAAAACCATAGGGAACAGGTGAATTTTTTAGTAGAAGCGCACGTTCGTGCCTCCTGATTAGGTTTAAGTGGTGTTAGGAGGGATATCAAAGTGGAGGTCTTGGTAAACAGGAGTTTTGATTTGTATCCAGGGTAAGTAAGGGGCTTGAGAAAACTAGGTGAGTGCTAGGGGGTTTATTAGACCATATGAATTTGAATAAAAGTTTCTGCATTCGGCACAAAGCCTCTGCGGGGACGCCTACTGGAATTGTTTGAATCAGATAGGAAAGCCTGGGCAAGATGTTCATTTTTACTGAGATTATATGTCCAAACCACGCTATTATTTGTTTGTCCCATGCTCGGAAATTGGACTCAAAGCAATTGAAAAGATTTGGAAAATTCTCGGAGTACATGGACCCATAGGAATTCGAAATAAAGATGCCCAAGTATTTAATTTTCTTGGAGCACCAGGAGAAATTAAAATTAGCGGCAAGGAGAGACCTGGTATCCCCACTAAGATGAAGTTCAATTTGGTGGACTATTTTGGTAATCTTCATAATGGGCTCTTATAAAGTTTGTCCCTTGTAAACCAACAGTGCATGTACATAAAAGATGCCTGAGATAGGTATCCAAAGAATTGATTTTGTTGGTGGTGCACCCAGAGTCAGTGATACATATAGAGGTTTCTATTTAAAATAAAACTTACCTTTTAATTAGTATACGTTCAAATTTATGGTACACAAACATACACACATATAATACACTGAGGGAGGTTGTGTGTTAAAACCTTCCTCATATGATATCGCAAATCTGTAACCAAAATTAGGAAAACAAATGAGCAGATTCTAAAATATAAAAAACTAGGAATGACACTTTAGGTGTGATATTTTAGGTGTCAGTTGCACCAGAGGTGAAAATATAAAAAAAATCAAGATTGAAATAACCAAAAATTCAAATATGTAACACAGTGGCATATATTAAAGAAAATATGACTGAGAATTAGTCAAATTTAGAATGTCATAAAGATTAATTGCCCATTTAAAGAGCTATGGACATCAGAATTAAATCAGTTATATAGAGATCTCTGTCAATTAGTCTGTCATAAAGATAGATAAATGGATGAAGAGGGTAGGGGTCAAATGTTGCTCCACCACTTCTGCTGTTCACACAGATTCAGGAGTGTTATATTACTGCACCCAATACTCCCTAGCGGTCTCCCATCTAGGTACTAATAGAGCTGTTCACTGCTTAGCTTCCAAGATCAGACGAGATTGGGCGTGGCCAGTGAGATATGACAGTAATATCCCAAGAGTTGTGAATGAGAGAGTGTTTTGTTATTGACGCCCACCAGAGAAGAGGCACTTCTGCTGTCCAATATTTATGCACAGATTCTCTGTTACTTTAAGCATTGCAGAGAGATAATTGGCTTGCATTAGGATGAGAGAGTGCCGGAAAGTAGTAGATACATGAGAATGTATAGGTTCAGGACCCGTCTTCTGCTGTCCACTGTCATATACTGATATAGCGGACAGTGGATGAGAGAGGCGGGTTACCTTTGCCCATAGAAAGTTGCTAAGATGGAAGGTTATGAAAACAGTGACTATAGATGACACAATAATCACAATATAATATTACTGCCAAATCATGATGCTATGGATAGATGTTCAAATACAGTATATCCACTTAGGCAGAGTGATTACTAGTAGAGAAATTCACTGTTCTTGATATATGGTATAACTGAGGAGCATAAGTGAGCTAATATAGGTATTATATGGGTGACAGCTGTTTGAATAAATATCTCACAGTATATTGTGATTCCTAAAAGAAATGGATGTTATGCTGATAATACACAGATAAATGCATAATTGCTTCAAAAAAGGGTAAAAGGAAAACCGGAGTAACAAGGATGACAAGGAAAAATATTAGATTTTGTTATCTCTATAAAGGGACCACAATAAATTGAAAATTGAAAATAGCAAATAATTTAACAGCCAAAAATGGGAATGTATACGATACCAGGAGGTGCGTGGGCTGAACCGTGCACTGTTCACCACCACTTTACACAGACGCTCGTTTCACCTGGAGGTGGCTTGTTCACTGTGTGATATTTTAGAATCTGCTCATTTCTTTTCCTAATTTTGGTTACAGATTCGCGATATTATATGAGGAAGGTTTTAACACACAACCTCCCTCAGTGTATTATATGTGTGTATGTTTGTGTACCATACATTTTAACGTATACTAATTAAAAGTTAAATTTTATTTTAAAGAGTGCCCCAACACAGAGTCTTTCTTTTTCCTTTTGAAATTCCCAATAAGATGCATGGGGATGGCTTCCGATTTGGCATAGTTAATGCGGTAACCTGAATAAAAAGAGTATGATGATAGAGTTTGAAACAAATTTGGAATAGATGTATGAGAAGAGGAGAGAGTTAGCAAAACATCATCAGCAAACAATGATAATTTAAACTCCACATTGTCAACTAATATACCTTTTATATCAGGGTTAGCCCTAACCATACACGCCAGAGGCTCAATTGTCATAGCAAAGATTAATGGTGATAGGGGGCACCCCTGTCGGGTACCATTATTAATCTGGAATGGATGAGAGTCTTTACCATTTACCTGAACTCTAGCCGAAGGGTTAGAGTAGAGAGCCTGGATGCCCTGGAGTAGGCTTCCTCCCAGGCCGAACTTACGCAGGGTAGCAAACATAAAAGGCCATAACATTTTATCAACAGCCTTCTCTGCATCAAGCGAGAGAAGGATAGAAGGCAATTTAGATTTGTTAATCGAATGAACTAGGTTGATAGTTCTTCGGGTATTGTCTCTAGCTTGTCGGCCTGGGATGAAGCCCACCTGGTCAGCATGTATCAATTGTGGGAGAACCGAGTTTAACCTCAGGGCTATAATTTTGGCGAAAAATGTAACATCATTGTTTAACAAGGATATCGGACGATAGCTGGAACACGAGTTGGGGTCTTTCTTAGGTTTATGGATTAAGACAATTCGAGCCTCCAGCGTGCAGGGAGACAAAGGTTTGCCCTTAAGAAATCCATTGAAAAGTCTGCAAAGGTGAGGCAGTAGGATACCCTTGAATTTCTTAAAATACATAATAGACATACCATTTGGCTCAGGGGCCTTGCCCGGCTTCTGAATCTTAAGGGCATTATCTAATTCTTCAATAGTTATCTCAGAGCCCAACTGAGATACCACCGACCCACTCAATATCGGTAAATTGTATTTATCCAAAAAGGATTCAATCCCTTCAGAGAATCTCGTAGAGGGTGAGGAGCGAGCATCAGCATTATATAATGATTCATAAAATTCCTCAAATTCTCTAAGAATGCAATCAGGATCATGAGTCAATACTCCTTGTTTTGTCCGAATTGATAAGATATTTTTGGAGGAAATCTGAGCTCTCAGTTTCCTGGCAAGGATTTTATCTGCCTTACCCCTTTTTTCATAATAAATTTGATCAAGGCATCTAAGGCATTGTTCCATCTTGTGAGATAGTTACATGTTGAGTTCTCTCCTTAATTTAAGCAACTGATCTAGGTCAGTTGGGCTCAGGGATGACCTATGAATTTCTTCTAGACGATGGAGTTGGTCGGATAATTCTAAGATCTTTTGGGAGCGCTGTTTAGTGAGTCTAGCAGTGATCTGAATGAAGTGACCCCTGAGGACCGCTTTATGCTCCTCCCAGAAGGTCATATCGGACATACCAGGGGTCTGATTCAAGCTAAAATAATCAGTCAGTACCTGTGTGATTTGTGGTAAGACATCATCACGTTGGAGAAGAGCATCATTGAGGGACTAAAATGGGGAGAAAAGAGTGTGGGACATACCAGAGAGAATCAAAGATACTCAGACCAATAACATACAGATCATGCTACTGGTTGTATAAGACTCTTTTGAATCCTAGAGGCTAAATCCTTCCCAATCATAATCATATCAATTCTCGTGTAAAGATTATGTACCGGGGGGAAAAATGTATAATCTTCAACTAAGGGATCGAGAACTCTCCAGGAGTCCAATAACAGGTGGTTTTTGAGTAATGACAACAGAGCTCTAGAATTACGGTTACTAGTGTGGGACTGAGAAGGAGGTAGGGAGTGGGAGCGATCTAGACTGTGGTGAAGTATGATATTAAAATCCCCTGCCATCAAAATATCACCTTTCCTATGCTGGGCAATCTTAGAATCCAAAGAGTCGATAAAGGAGGCCTGATTAACATTAGGGACATAGACGTTGATCAAAGTAATGGGAACATTATTAAGTTTGCCCACGATGATAAGGAATCTACCCCTTTTGTCTCTAATGATTTTTTCCGACTCCAAGTGTAAGTGGGCAGGGATCAATATGGCGACACCATGTTTCTTCTGAGTATGGTCACATGCGTGTATAACCACTGGAGGACGTCTAGAACGTAATTCGGGATGTAAAGTGCCTGTAAAATGTTTCTCCTGTAGGAATACCAGATCTCCCCTAACTTGTTTCAGGAAAAGGAATAATTTAGTCCTCTTTTGGGGCAATTTAGACCCTTCACATTATAGGTTATTATGTTAACCGACATAACAGTACAAGAGCATAACTAGATTACCTCTGAAGGCACATGGTGGGCCCCCTTGAAAACAAAAGGAGGAAGAAGAAGAAAAAGTGAGAAAAGGAATAGGTAGTAGGAAAAAGAAAGAGAAAAGAGAAAGAAATAACAATGCAAAAGGAAAAAAAAAATAACAGTAAACCAGGTCAAAGACCCATTGTACTCACCGTACGGATCCACATGTTTGAGCACCCATATGGGGTATTGAAGGAGAAAAAATCTCCCTCATGCTCAAAACAGGCCATAGTGGCTTAATGGAGGGCGTGGCGTCGAACACCAATGAACATACAGGAGAACGAACAGGGTGACCCTGGGGGATCATGGTAACATTTGACAACAATAAACCAAATCAGAACTATGTTAGCAATATAAACATAAGCTTAATGAGAAAAGCTCAGCAAAGGGAAATATGAAACCTCTAAGACATAAATCACCATATTAAATAGCAAAATACAATAACCCAGCAAACCATCCGCGGAGAGTTCATGGAGTGTTGCATCTGGACGAGGTTTTAGCCGGGACTGTCGACCAAAGGCGTCTAGGCGCTCTCTGTGGTAGAGGAGAGCCTGAGGGGCTTGAAGACCCGGTGCAACTTGGGGGGGGGAAGGGGGAGGGTGAGTCAGGCGCCGGGGGAGATAGGTTGAGTTTCAAAAGAAGCTGGTGGGTCTCTTCCTTGGATCACGTCAGCAGCCTTTTCCCATCAAGTTGTACTATCGGGGCGAAGGGATAACCCCACCTATAATGGATTTGGTTCTCCCTGAGGATTTGGGTATATTCCTTCAAGTCGAAACGTCTTTTGAGAGTAATAGGGGATAAGTCCTGAAACACCAACAACTTATGCGTTTCAAATAGGCACGAGTCTTTGTTGCGAGCAGCAGCCAGAACTTTGTCTTTGGTCTTGAAATAGTGGCACCGTAAATCACATCCCTCGGAGGGGATGATGGCAGAGGTTTCTGTCGCAGGTAGCGGTGAGCTCTATCTAGAAGGAAATACTCAGGTGGAGTGTCCGGCAGAAGATGCTGGAAAAAGCGGACGAGGAAGTCTTCCAGTCGGGCAGGTTCCACCGACTCAGGGATATTTTTAATACGCAGATTATTAAGTTTTGCCCGATTATCTGTATCTTCCTGTTGGTCCTGGAGGAGATAGATATCTTCCTGCATAACATAGACAGAGTGTTCCATCTATTGCTGGAAATTGATTACTTCATCAATTTTCTGTTCAACGTCATTAGTGCGAGCACCAAGATTGGAGATCTTGTCATTGAGACCAGAAATAGCTTTGTGGATCTCCGAGTGGAAAGCCTGTTTCAACGACTTCATCTTATTAAGAATGGAGGAAATGCAGTCTTTCATGGAGGAGTCTAGCACAGGCGATTCTTCCTCAGATTCCGAGATAGGGGCAGATTGGGAGGTAGGTGCCGGTTTAGAAGAACTAGGCTTCATTTTATAAATAAAAGTAGTAAGATCTGCAGGTGGTGCAGATTTTCTGGACCTAGGCATGACGTGTGACAGTCCCAGAAATAAGGAATAACTATAAATCAGAACTGAGCAATAGCGAACTGAGTCAGAGTTCCATTATATTGCGTATAGAAAGAACAAACATGAGGCCACCAGAGCAGCACCCATTGAGGTTTAACGCTAATTAGTGGTATCATAGGAGACTGAAGCATGGCTCAATTGTAACAGGATGTAATGACCAGGAGATGGCGCTCCAGGGCAGTGGAATATGATGTAGCAGTGGGAAAATAGATGGAGGCCCCAAACTGCACTGCTAGACCAGAGGTCACCAGCAACTTGCAATATGGCACAGCACAGCAGATTCAGATAGCCGGTGCAGCAATAACCCAGGTAGGGAGAGCTGGAGGTTAATAAACTGCCACCAGCTTATGATGACATGCACTGGCACAGTGAGGGGAGAGGCAGCCAGGTAGTGGAGCTGATAAAATGGCCACCACCAGAGATCCACACTGAGATCTGCAGCAAGTATCTGTCTGTCCAGGGGAGGCAGAGGTGGTTTCCCACAGTCTGGCAGAGCCAGGAGGGTCTGGGGCTGTCCAGCAATGTTATGTAGAGGAGGCAGGGGTCCGCGGGCTGCTCTGGGGGTCCCGCAGTGGCCGCATTCCGGTACCGGAGCTCACGGCCGGGCTGTCGTCAAACTCAAGGCCCCGGCTCTGGACCGGGGTGAAGGCCGCGGTAGCCGGAGGGTGCAGGGAGCCGCCTGGTTGCTCAGGATTGCCCAGCGAGCTATCCTTTACCATGGGGAGACCTCAGGGTGGCAGTGGGCGCCGGGGAAGCAGCGAAAAGCTATAATATTATGCCCTCTGTGCAGGAGCTCCGGAGCTACCCACTTGCTCCCTTTTTTAAACACATTCCCTTATAAAACACCAAGTGTATAGCTAATAAGCAATACCACACACCCAATTAATAAAAGGATAATCACCTTTAAAATATTGTCCTTTAATCATAGGAAGGACATATACAAGTGTTCTTTAGTATGCAATTCTCACAAAATAATTCACAATAATGTAGCAGCATTGATTGATGGAGAGCTCTGCTATGATAAAGCAACACGGAATGATAGAAAGCGCCTCTTCTTATAATCTGATACAACAACTGTGTCCTCCTCCCATGTGTAAATCATCACATGTTAGAGACACAAGAGCAAATACAGACCGTAGTGCAGAGACCTTACACACTGGCGCCAAGGGGGGTGGGGGTGGGGGCTTGAGTGGGTACTAAATAGCCAGGCCCGGGCTTGCTGGTGGGGCCCAACAGTGGCCTGGGTCCGCCGTCCCCCTCCCCTCCTGAGTATACTTACCTTGGTCCGGGAAGCCACTCCTTCCTCCTCCACAGCACCATCTACACAATGACAACTTTGGGAAGATGGTGCTGCAGAGTGAAAGCAAAGGCTTGTTGCACTCTATTGCACATGTTCCACCTTCCTGAATATCACTGGGAAGATGGTGCCGACTAAGGATAAGAGGACCCGTTTCCCAAATCAAGCCAGATAAGCTACATGCCCTCCCCAGCATCCCCCCCAACCATCTGAAATATATAAATATATATATATATATATATATTGTAGAAGAATGGATCAGTGCGCTCGTCCAGTTCAAGAGAGTACCTTACTGCTTTACTATGGTCTTACAACCACAATTGGATATGTCAAAATAATTAGTTCAAGATATAATGGATTCTTCCAATCTGATGTTTAGTCAAATAGTCAGTAAACCACACTTTCCCCGCTTTGTCGGGTGGCTGCTCAGTTCTTCAAAAAGTGTCACTAGGTATACGTAGCCCCAAAAGGAAATCTAAAAACAAAGGAAGAAACGAGAAAGCGCCTATGGTGTAGTATTCGTCAATAAGTTCTGTCACACGCAAGAATAATACTGCGTACCGGATTACGGCTTGACATAAGGCTCGTCAGTCCCCCATTCTTTAGTCCAGGTCTTTACTGGGATCTAGATATGTTTAGGAGACATAAAAAAATCGCTATATAGCGTAGTAGTTTTCCGTATGTAGGGTTAAATTATCACACAAATTTGCATGCGTACCGGATGAATGAGTAGATTATGCGTATCCAATACGCAGACTGCCTGGGAAGACTGCAGGATCTCTGTGAGAGAAACACGCTTCCTGATACAAGGTTGTCCAGTCACCAGTTCCGCGACGAATACCTGGACACAGTACCTGTATTGGATACGCATAAATTACTCATTTATCCGGTACGCATGCAAATTTGTGTGATAATTTAACCCTACATACGGAAAACTACTACGCTATATAGCGATTTTTTATGTCTCCTAAACATATCTAGATCCCAGTAAAGACCTGGACTAAAGAATGGGGGACTGATGAGCCTTATGTCAAACCGTAATCAGGTACGCAGTATTATTCTTGCGTGTGACAGAACTTATTGACGAATACTACACCATAGGCGCTCTCTCATTTCTTCCTTTGTTTTTATATATATATATATATATATATATATTTATTTTTTTAGGGGTCATGGCCATGCCCCAATCTAGGTCATGCCTCCATCCGGTACCGGGGCCCGGCAATGCTCTCTACAGCCCTGCACTTACACATTAAAGATATTTTAAAAACATAATATAGCAAGACAGGAACAAATAGGTCACTATTCTTACAATGGACCTACTTAGGTCCGAAACACGTTAAGTTAGGATCTTTTTACTCTAATTGGCATCTGTGGGCACTGGTATACATTCTATGAGGAGGGTACAGAATCTGGAATTGACACCCTGCTGCAGTCTCTACCTGCCATCTGCCTGGGTGTCACGAACCGATCTCTCACCTCTGTGGGTTCTGGGGTCCATCCGTTGCCGGTGCAGTTGCTCACGGTGCTGTGCGGCTGTGTGGGGACGCGGCGTGGTCAGTGGCACAGGTGATGCAGGTTCTGGGAGCTGGGAGTGCGGGGACCAAATGGCCAAAGGCACCGCAGTGTGTCTGCAGTATAGGAGGCGGCCATGTTGGAGACCAAATGAGCACCAGAGAGCACTTGTGAAACACTTGTGGGTAAGTGTCAGCCAATCCCGTGCTTGTGCTGCCTTTAAGTAGGCTGGGATTATGTTACTCTGAGCCAGTGCTTTGTTGTATCTACTCTATGCCCTAGCTCTGTGCTCTCTCCGTGCATTCCCATGTGATTCCAGTGGTCCAGATACCGCATCCGCTCCCAGAGGTCTGCCTGCAGCCTTCACTGCTAAAGATCCACCAGCTCCCTGCTGTGCTGTCAGTCAATCGCTCTCCCAGTGGCAAACCAGTGGATTTCCAGAGTCTTGTGAGAGGTTACCCTGTCTGCCTGCTTCAATCACACAGCCTTTGGAGGATTCTACTAAATTCAGCTGTTCGTTTGTTCAGCTCTAAACTTAACCCATTCATCACCATTGTCGTCTGCTGCAGTTTCACAGTGCTGTGTTATCTTCAGAACTCGCAAGTAACCCATTTCAGTATTGTATTTTCATTGTTGCAGCAATCAAGGACAATTCTTCACAGCCTATCAGTTTAATCTTTAAGCTTCAGTACAAGTCTCTACAGTTACTCATTTATGTCTGCAATATCCAGTTAAACACTCCTTACAGTCTGGCATCAATCATTGTTTCTTTTGGACAATTCATCATGCATTCACAAGCCTGTTTAAAACTCAGTTTTATGAACATTTCCTCAATGTATCTTTAAGACTGTTCCTGCTTATCATTCTACCACTCTATGCAATACGTCAGTATATATATGGTGATTAATAACTTGTCATTTAACTCCTTACTGGAATTGTTGCCTCTAATAAATATATGAAACGGAACTTTCTTCGTCCTCCCTGCTTTTCTCATACCCCAGCACCTTCACCTTCGTTTGGTCCAGGGTTAACGGATCCTCAAAAACACTCGGCCCTGACACTGGGACATTGAATGGTGACCAATTTGTTCCTGCCTTGCCATTTGAGGAGATATAGGGCTAGATGCATCATCGCTTGGAAAGTGATAAAATGGAGAGTGATAAAGTCCCAGCCAATCAGCTCCTAACTGTCATTTTTTCAAACCCTGTGACATGGCAGTTAGGACCTGATTGGCTGGTGCTTTTTCACTCTCCATTTTATCACTTTCCAAGTAATGATGCCTTATGTTTTTAAAACATCTTTACTACGTAAGTGCATTGAGTTCTTAAAATCCTTTCATCTGTCAAAGGTCTCTGCACTACGGTCTGCTCTTGTGTCCCTCCAACCTGTGATTATTTACACATGGGAGGAAGACACAGATTATAAAATGAGCTTACTACAGTATTTTCATTAGTGCTTTATTATAGAGGAGCTCTCCATCAATCATTGCTGCTACATTATTGTCATTTATTTTGTGAGAATTGCATATTAGGAATACCTGTGTATGGCTTTCCTGTAATTAAAGGACAATCATTTAAGGGTGATTAATATTTTATATAGGTGTGTGGATATATCACCTGATATTGATTAATCTTAATTACCTTGGTGTTTCATAATCCATTTACTGTATGTATACCGCCCCTTGGAAGTGATGGCTCCATCTCTATATAATCTGTTCTCTCTGTCCCACTCTGTTCCAGATCCAAAGCCGCAATGCCTGCTATGACCGATATCCTTCCTGCTGCTGATATCAAAAAGGCTGTGGGGGCCTTTGTAGGTAGGATATGTTATGCAGTGTGTGCTTGTGTGGGATGCAGGGCTGGCTCTACCATTAGGCAGCTTTAGGCGGCTGCCTAGGGGCGCCGTCCCCTGGAGGGCACCGTCCCCTGGAGGGCACCGCTGAATTCTTCCAGCAAAAACTGAAGGAAATCTCTGTATGCAGCTTCCTTTTCTCTGACGTCCTAGTGGATGCTGGGAACTCCGTAAGGACCATGGGGAATAGCGGCTCCGCAGGAGACTGGGCACATCTAAAGAAAGCTTTAGGACTATCTGGTGTGCACTGGCTCCTCCCCCTATGACCCTCCTCCAAGCCTCAGTTAGATTTTTGTGCCCGACCGAGCAGGGTGCAATCTAGGAGCTCTCCTGAGCTTCTTAGAAAAAGTTAGTTTTAGGTTTTTTATTTTCAGTGAGACCTGCTGGCAACAGGCTCACTGCATCGAGGGACTAAGGGGAGAAGAAGCGAACCTGCCTGCTTGCAGCCAGCTTGGGCTTCTTAGGCTACTGGACACCATTAGCTCCAGAGGGACCGAACACAGGCCCAGCCTCGGAGTCCGGTCCCAGAGCCGCGCCGCCGGCCCCCTTACAGAGCCAGAAGCAAGAAGAGGTCCGGAAAATCGGCGGCAGAAGACATCAGTCTTCCCCAAGGTAGCGCACAGCACTGCAGCTGTGCGCCATTGCTCCTCATGCACACCACACACTCCGGTCACTGAGGGTGCAGGGCGCTGGGGGGGGCGCCCTGAGCAGCAATATGAACACCTTGGCTGGCAAAAATACATCACATATAACCCCCAGGGCTATATGGATGTATATTAACCCCTGCCAGATTCCATAAAAATGCGGGAGAAAAGTCTGCGAAAAAGGGGCGGAGCCTATCTCCTCAGCACACTGGCGCCATTTTTCCCTCACAGCTCCGTTGGAGGGAAGCTCCCTGGCTCTCCCCTGCAGTTAATACACTACAGAAAGGGTTAAAAAGAGAGGGGGGGCACAATTTAGGCGCAGTATACAACATATAGGCAGCTATAAGGGAAAACACTTTTTTATAGGTGCTATCCCTGTGATATATAGCGCCCTGGTGTGTGCTGGCATACTCTCCCTCTGTCTCCCCAAAGGGCTTTGTGGGGTCCTGTCCTCTATCAGAGCATTCCCTGTGTGTGTGCTGTGTGTCGGTACGGCTGTGTCGACAGGTATGTGGAGGATAATGAGGTGGAGGCGGAGCGAATGCCTGTAAATATGTTGTCACCCCCTGCGGGGTCGACACCGGTGTGGTTGAACTTATGGAAGGATCAACGTGAAAGTGTCAACTCCTTACATAAAAGGCCGACGACACGGAACAGCCGGCTACTCAGCTTGTGCCTGTTCCAGCGTCTCAAATGTCATGGGGGGCTCTAAAATCGCCCGCTACCTCAGATAACAGACACAGATGTCGACACGGATACTGACTCCAGTGTCGACATCGATGAGACTGGTGTACCCTCCAAATAGGTCCACCCGTTACAGGATTGAGACAATGAAAAATGTATTACACATTTATGATTATACCCCAGGTACCACATAAAAGGGTATTGTGTTTGGTGAGAGAAAACTATTAGTAGTTTTTCCTGCATCTGAGAAACTAAATGAGGTGTGTGAGGAAGAGTGGTCTTCCCCCGGTAAGAAATTGATAATTTCTACAACGGTTATTGGCAGCGTACCCTTTCCCGCCAGAGGATAGGTCACGCGGGGAAACACCCCATAGGGTAGATACAGCGCTTACACGCTTATCAGAAAAGGTGGCACTACCGTCTTCGGGTACGGCCGCCCTGAAGGAACCTGCTGATAGAAAGCAGGAGGTTACCCTATAAGATATGGTCACACACTAGGGCATTATATTGCGACCAGCCGTTGCTTCGGCATGGATGGGCAGTGCTCCCGCTGCGTGGTCAGATTCCCTGTCGGAAAATAACTATGGATAGGGACAATATTTTGCTGAAAATAGAGCATATAAAAGACGTGGTCTTATACATGCGTGATGCACAGAGGGATATTTGCCGGCTGGCATCAAAAATAAGCGCTAGGTCCATTGCCGCCAGACGGGGGTTATGGACTTGGCAATGGTCAGGCGATGCCGACTTGAATCGGCACATGGAAGTTGCCCTATAAGGGGGTAAAACTGTTTGGGGATAGTTTTTCAGACCTCGTTTCCACAGCTACTGCTGGGAAATTAATTTTTTTGCCACAGGCTACCCCACAACAAAAGAAAGCACCGTATCATCAAGTACAGTCCTTTCGGCCCCAGAAAAACAAGGGGGCTAGAGGCTCATCCTTTCTGCCGAGAGGCAAAGGTAGAGGAAAAAAGCTGCAACACACAGCTAGTTCCCAAGAGCAGAAGTCCTCCCTGCGTCCGGTAGGTCCACAGCATGGTGCTGGGGCTGCTCAGGCGGACCCGGGTACGGTGGGGGCCCGTCTCAGATATTTCAGCGGACAGTGGGCTCTCTCACATAGATCCCTGGGTCCTTCAAGTACTATCTCAGGGGTACAGGCTGGAGTTTGAGACGTTCTTCCCCCCGCCGTTTCCTAAAATCTGCCTTACCGGCACCTCCCTCTGCCAGGGAGACGGTGTTGGTGGATATTCAACACTATAATCACAACAAGTGATTGTCAAGGTGCCCCTCCTTCAGCAAGGAAGGGGTTACTATTCCACAGTGGTTGTGGTACCGCAACGGTTCGGTGAGACCCATCTTGAAATTAAAATACTTGAACTTTTATATCAGAAGATTCAAGTTCAAGATGGAATCGCTCACGGCGCTTATTACGAGCCTGGATGAGGGGGATTACAGGGTCTCCCTGGACATCAAGGATGCGTACCTGCATGTCCCCATCCCCCCCCCTCACCAGGAGTACCTCAGATATGTGGTACAGGACTGTCACTATCAGTTCCAGACGCGGCCGTTGGAGTTGTCCACGGCACCGAAGGTCTTTACCTAGGTAATGGCCGAAGTGATGATACTCCTTCACAAGAAGGAAGTTTTTATTATCCCGTACTTGGACGATCTCCTGATAAAGGCGAGGTCCAAAGAACAGTTGGTAGTGGGGGTAGCACTCTCTCGGGAAGTGCTACAACAGCACGACTGGTTTCTCAATATTCCAAAGTCACAGCTGGTCCCGACGACACGTCTTCTGTTCCTGGGAATGTTTCTGAACGCAGACCAGAAAAGAGTGTTTCTTCCAGTGGAAAAAGCCGAGGAGTTGTCATCTCTAGTCAGAGACATCCTAAAACCAGGACAGGTGTTGGTACATCAATGCACACGAGTCCTGGGAAAAATGGTAGCTTCGTACGAAGCATAATTCCATTCGGAAGACTCCACGCAAGGACGTTCCAGTGGGACCTGTGGGACTAATGGTCCGGGTCCCATGTACAGATACAACAGCGGATAACCCTGTCAGCAAGAAACAGGGTGTCGCTGCTGTGGTGGCTGCAGAGGGCTCATCTACTAGTGGGCCGCAGATTCGGAATACAGGACTGGGTCCTGGTGACCACGGATGCCAGCCTTCGGGGCTGGGGTGCAGTCACACAGGGAAGAAATTTCCAAGGAGATTTCGCTTCACATAAATATTCTGCAGCTAAGGGCCATTTACAATGCCCTAAGACAAGCAAGGCCCCTGCTTCAGAACCAGCCGGTACTGATCCAATCAGACGACATCACGGCGGTCGCCCATGTACACAGACAGGGCGGCACAAGAAGCAGGATGGCGATGGCAGAAGCCACAAGGATTCTCCGATGGGCGACCTACACCCAGGAGAATGGGGACTTCATCCAGAAGTTTTCCAAATGCGGGTAAACCGTTGGGAATGACCACGGGTGGACATGATGGCGTCCCGCCTCAACAAGAAGTTGAAAAGATTTTGCGCCAGGTCAAGGGACCCTCAGGCGATCGCTGGGGACGCTCTAGTGACACCGTGGGTGTACCAGTCGGTTTATGTGTCTCCTCCTCTACCTCTCATACCCAAGGTACTGAGAATAATAAGAAGGCGAGGAGTGAAAACCATACTCGGGGTTCCGGATTGGCCATGAAGAGCTTGGTACCCGGAACTTCAAGAGATGCTGGCAGAGGACCCTTGGCCTCTGCCGCTCAGATAAGACCTGCTGTAGCAGGGACCCTGTCTGTTCCAAGACTTACCGTGGCTGCGTTTGACGGCATGGCGGTAGAACACCGGATCCTAAAGGAAAAGGGTATTCCGAAGGAAGTCATCCCTACCAGGAAGGATGTCACCGCAAGACATTATCGCCGCGTTTGGCGAAAATTTGTTGCTTGGTGGGAGGCCATGAAGGCCCCGACGGAGGAATTTCAACTATGTTGATTCCTGCACTTCCTGCAAGCAGGGGTGACGTTTGGGCCTCAAATTGGGGTCCATCAAGGTCCAGATTTCGGCTCTGTCGATTTTCTTCCAGAAAAAACTGGCTTCACTGCCTGAAGTTCAGACTTTGGTTAAAGGAGTACTACATATTCAGCCTCCTTTTGTGCCTCCTGTGGCACTTTTTGGATCTCAACGTGGTGTTGGATTTCCTAATGTCGCATTGGTTGAGCCACTTAAAACCATGGAGCTAAAGTATCTCGCGTGGAAAGTGGTCATGCTGTTGGCCTTGGCCTTGGCCAGGCGTGTGTCAGAATTGGCGGCTTTGTCATGTAAAAGGCCTTATCTGATTTTCTGTATGGATAGGGCAGAGTTGAGGACTCGTCCTCAGTTTCTCCCGAAGGTGGTCTCAGGTTTTCACTTGAACCAACCTATTGTGGTGCCTGCGGCTACTGGGGACTTGGAGGATTCCAAGTTGCTGGACGTAGTCAGAGCCCTGTAAATTTTATGTTTCCAGGACGGCTGGAGTCAGGAAAACTGACTCGCTGTTTATCCTGATGGCACCCAACAAGCTGGGTGCTCCTGCTTCTAGGCAGTCTATTGCACGCTGGTTTTGTAGCACTATTCAGCTGGCGCATTCTGCGGTAGGATTACCGCAGCCTAAATCAATGAAAGCCCATTCCACAAGGACGGTGGGCTCATCTTGGGCGGCTGCCCGAGGGGTCTCGGCTTTACAACTTTGCCGAGCAAGCAACTTGGTCAGGGGCAAACACGTTTGCAAAATTCTACGAATTGATACCCTGGCTGAGGAGGACCTGGAGTTCTCTCATTCGGTGCTGCAGAGTCATCCGCACTCTCCCGCCCGTTTGGGAGCTTTGGTATAATCCCCATGGTCCTTACGGAGTTCCCAGCATCCACTAGGACGTCAGAGAAAATAAGAATTTACTTACCGATAATTCTATTTCTCGTAGTCCGTAGTGGATGCTGGGCGCCCATCCCAAGTGCGGATTGTCTGCAATACTTGTACATAGTTATTGTTAACTAATCGGGTTCTTGTTGTGAGCCATCTATTCAGAGGCTCCTCTGTTATCATGCTGTTAACTGGGTTCAGATCACAGGTTGTACGGTGTGATTGGTGTGGCTGGTATGAGTCTTACCCGGGATTCAAAATCCTTCCTTATTGTGTACGCTCGTCCGGGCACAGTATCCTAACTGAGGCTTGGAGGAGGGTCATAGGGGGAGGAGCCAGTGCACACCAGATAGTCCTAAAGCTTTCTTTAGATGTGCCCAGTCTCCTGCGGAGCCGCTATTCCCCATGGTCCTTACGGAGTTCCCAGCATCCACTACGGACTACGAGAAATAGAATTATCGGTAAGTAAATTCTTATTTTACACCGCGCTGACTGCTGCTGTGGTTCTTATCAGGTGTATCCGCCGCTATCAGGCTGTACCACATAGTGCCTCAGCGCCTCCTCTGTGCTGACACATGTAACATCAAGTCATGTGGAGGCTCATAGAAGGAGAATGTAACTATGGCTCTGTAGGGGCATCCACCACAGCCGCTCCTCATAGTCCTGATACACCTCCAGGTCCCTGGATCCCTGCTCTCCAGCAGCAAGCAGCACCTGACTACATGGCTGTACCCAGCAGCGTTGCTGTAATGCTGCTGCCGCCTGGAAGAAGCACCCTGCCAATTACTAGAGAAAACAAGGAATCAACTTAAGGTAAGTAACCCATGGGGGTTTCTGTGGGACCACAGACAGTACAGATCTTACAGCCGATGGGTGGTTTGCACTTGTCAACAGCATAATAGGGAAAACACAGGCACTGGGGCACAATACAGTACAAATGGAGGACGTGGGGTCAGTAATGAACTTACAGGTGGTGGGATTGAACACAATATGGAGCATACAAATACATGTGCAAGCGTATAAACTGTAAATGTATATATACACAGACAATTAAATATCCCCAACAGACTGCAAATGCAGATGCAGTGAGTGTTGACCCTTTTCTTTGTATATGTATAATGATGCAATTCACCCCAGCCCACGTATTGGCCTCCTGCATCTCCCCTCCGAGAGGTGGTGGTGGTGTTTTCAGGTTAGGGGGCGATAGGCTGAAGCTTTTCCTAGAGTACAGAGAAACCTTGCACCGGCCCTGGTGGGATGAAAGCTATTTCATTACCTCAAACATTTTAATGAACAGTATGTGACTTTATAATAGTATACTTTACAATGGCACATACCACTATGCTGCAGGAAAGCTAAGTAACTCTGTAGTGCCCACCTGGTCCTGCTAATGCTGCTTTCAGAACTTTATCCAGCACTTTCATGCTCTGCAACAACATCAAAAAATTCAAACTTTACGCAGTATAAACATTAGATAGTAACACCGATCGTGTACCATGCTAGATTATAATTTTTTTGCTGTAATGAAAAATGGTATTCCATGTAAAAAATCAAGTAGCGCTTTAAAATGATGGTTGTCCTTGTGCAACCTCTGCCAAGTTTTATTGCCCAAATTGCGGGACTCACTTCCCCTGGTCCCCTCCCATCTATCTCCCTATTACTTATCTCCACTCTTTGCTTTTTCTTGCTGACGATTGCATCTTATCCCATCTCCTCCCATCTCGCTCTTTTTTTGTGGAAATCTCTCCATCTGTCCTTCACAACTGGTTATGTGGTTATAAATCTGCAATCTTCACTCTAAAGGAACATCTGATTAACATCTTTAGACGACAGAGAATTGCAGCCTAAGGGACAGCATGCTTTATTGTTCCTAGAAAGCAATTAAAGATGAAATGATGCAAGAGACACATCCAGCCCAGATTAGGATACGCTGTAAATAAAATTGTGTCACATAAAATAATAAGCCTTCTCAAGTAACCTAGAGCATGACATTTCATGAAATATCTTATTTTGGAAAGTTTGCCTAAAAATAATCTTGCATTAAAAAAAAAAAGAATTCCATGGAATTGTTATGCAGCAGAATGATGCAGGCGTAGAGTATACTGACACTGCATAAACAGGGACGTTCTAGAAATTTATATACTAACATGCAAATTGTATGTGCATTTTAAAGCAATTTTTATATTTAATTTTACATTTAATATGTTTGTTTTTACTTATAAATATTAGCATAATCAGTAAGTGACTGTCACGGCTGTTGCTACTTGTGGAACCGGACGAGGTTGAGTAGCTAGTTAGCTGGAGTCCCGATGACGGAATAGTGCAGGCTTGATATATGACCTGCTCATACAGACGTGGCAGAACTGGCAAAAGTCTATGGCTGGCCATAGGTGCTTGTATGACTACGAAGAACTAGAACACTGGGGATACCAGTGCAATGGTAGTTGAGTGAAACTTGTGGTGGAGAACTGATAGCTGGAAGCTGTGATTGAACCAGCAGTTCAAGATAGCTGGTAGCTGGGATTGAACCAGCAGTACAGGATAGCTGGAAGCTGGAATTGAACCAGCAGTACAGGATAGCTGGATAGTTGGAAGCTGGGATTAAACCAGCAATACAGGATATCTGGATAACTGGAACCTGGGATTGAACCATCAGTACAGGATAGCTGGACAGGATACTCAGTGATGCAGGCTTGCAGATATACTGGAGATAGGATAACCAGCGGTGCAGGCTTTCAGGTATACTGGAGATAGGATAACCAGCGGTGCAGGTTTGCAGATATCCTGAAGATGAGATTACCAGTGGAGCAGGTTTGAAGATATCCTGAAGATGAGATCACCAGCGGAGCAGGTTTCTTTAAGCAGGAGATTGCAGGAGCTCTCGTCGGGCTTGAGGACCACAAAGCACTGACATCTTCCTAGTTCTTGGAGCTGGAATATACAGTATACCCCTTGCTCTCTGGTGATAGGCTGAAGGGTTCACATGGCAGGGAAACACTACCTGGTTGAAGAGTTCTCTGCAGAGTCAGCTGATCAGGAAGTCACTGTTATGATTCCAGCACTCCTGGCCAGAGGAGATCTTATGACAATGACCGGAGCACTGGAATGGAATGCTGGGAACGGGAGCAGGAAAGAATAATAGCCCCTGGCGCCCTAACTCTGTTGTCTCACCCGTGCTATCGGAAATCCCTTGCGAGACTATGGTTTCTTGAGCCCTTGGCAGCCGCGTTTGAAGGGCGGATTATGTCTGCCCAACTCCGATGCCCCCCGGTCTTAATGAGAGACAAAGGGAAATCCGAGGCAGGATGATAACAAGAGGACCTCTAGCTAACAACAGGCCAGGGGCTACGAGCTAACTAAAAAAACCTAAAGTATGTGCGGAAAAACCGCCAGGGAAAAGGACAACCAAAATCCACTTGTCCAATACTCCTACCCGGCACCGCCGGATACCAGAGTGGACCTGTGGAAGCGGAACCCTCCGCAAAATGCTCCAAACACAAATAATAAAGGGTAAAGCGGCCGAGCCGCTACACACGGCAGAGCCGCGACTCACGAACACCACTGGATGTTAAACGGTGATCGGTCAGGACTCCAGGGACGAGATGATAACTCCCGAGTACAGGACTTCAGAGGACTGGAACGACCGGATACAGCAAGACTGGAAACAGACTCTCAGCAACCAAAGACAGCATGCAGGAAGCTATTACTGGCGTCTGTGAGAAGCCCTGAGAGTGTATTTAAACAGGAGTCCTCCAATCAGCTGCTGACAGAGCTGATTAGAATGAATGCCATGCAGCTGCCTTGCTGCACGGCCAGAGATCAGGTGCACCTATTAATTAAACAGGACCCAGCAACGGGGAACGCGGTCCGCCAGTGGCGTCCCCGTTGCTAGGGTCCGTGCGGCTCAGCGCGCCCGGCGTCTAGCGTTGCTAGGGAGCCGGCGGCTGTACGCGCATGGCGTCCCTAGTTGCTAGGCGCCGGGCCGCGCAGACGAGCGGACCCCGGCGCCTAACAGTCACATGCAGTACTCCAGACTAGGCTTCAGAGTGGACTGAGGCCTAGCAGGCCGGGAAGAAGCCGAAGCCTAACTATCCTGAAATGGATGCTGTGACTGACAGGGCAGGACACCGGATGGACCAGCGAATGGTGGAAAGCTCTTTGGACTGCGCTGTAGGTAGGTCATTGTGCAACTGGGAAGCGCTGTAAACCTCCATTTTATGACAATACCCCTTCCTTTAGGAACGGCCACTGAATGCTTCTTTGGCTTTTGCGGAAATCGTGAATGGAATCTTTTAACAAGAAGAAGAGCACGGACATCCTCCGCGAAGATCCAAGATCTCTCCTCAGGTCCATATGCTCTCCAGTCAATGAGGTACTGAAGACATCCGTAGTGGATTCGGGAGTCCAGGATCTTTTCAGTCTCAAACTTGACACCATGTTGAGTGTGCACTTTAGGACCAGAGGGAGGTTGAGACTGAAACCAATTCAGGATCAGAGGCTTGAGTAGGGAGACATGGAAGGAGTTCGGATGCGGGGATAAGGAGGAAGTTTGAGCTGAAAAGCGACAGGGTTGATTACCTTCTGAATGGTGAATGGACCAAATTTCAAAGAGTGTACCCAAAGATGAAGGTTTCGTGTGGAGAGCCACACTCTGTCACCCGCTTGAAGATGAGGAACAGCTTTTCTCTTCCGATCCGCAAATAGTTTGTATCGTTTGGAAGACTTTTTTAATGCAGAATGGACTGATCTCCAAATTGACAAAAAGTCTTTAAGCGCAGCTTGAGCCGCTAAGATATCCAGAGGCGGTATGGACTGGAATTCTGGGACCCGTGGATTTTGCCCAAAAACGGTGAAGAAGGGTGTTGAATCCGAAAAGGAATGTAAGTATTATTGTGAGTGAATTCAGCCCAGGGGAGTAAGTCAACCCAATTATCTTGAGAGGAGGAAAGAAACATGCAGAGGAATGTCTCTAAATCTTGGTTAACTCGCTCAGGCTGTCCATTACTCTGAGGATGGTAAGGTGGAGAATTTCAACTTGATTTGAAGTAAAGCGCAAAGAGATTTCCAGAACTTTGCAACGAATTGGACTCCACGATCCAAAAATATTTATCTCAGTAATCCATGAAGATGGAAAATCTTAGAGATAAACAACTTGGAGAGCTCAGGAGCAGACGGCAAACCAGGTAGCCGGATAAAATGTGCCAATATAGAGAAGCGGTCAACGATGACCCAGACGGTGTTCTTTCCCTGTGATGGAGGACGATCAGTGACAAAGTCCATCGATATGTGAGTCCATGGACAAACTGGAATGGATAATGGGTGTAATGGACCCACAGGAGCTTGATGGGGCGACTTATGCTGGGCGCATCTAACACAGGAGGCAATGAAAGCTTGAGTGTCCTGTTGCATGGTGGGCCACCAATAGGATCTTCTCAGGAATTCCAAAGTTTTTTGAGTCCCTACGTGACCTGAGAAGAGAGAGGAGTGTGCCCATTGTAGAAGTTGCTTGCGAAGATTGGGAGCAACAAAAGTTTTACCAGGAGGAGAAGTAGAGTTCGTTTGGTTGAAGCAAAAACTGCCGGATTGAGGATAGGACGAGGTTCTTTCAGAGACAGTTCCTCTTCAGGGCAGAGGAAATGGGAGAGAGCATCTGCCTTCCCATTCTGGAAACCAGGTCGGCAGGTGAGCTAGAAATTTAAGTGAGAAAATAATTGATACCACCGTGCCTGGCGAGGAGAGCAGCATTGAAGACTCTTGAGGAACAGAAAATTCCAGTGATCCATGAAAACGGTAATTGGGAATTGAGCTCCTTCTAAGAGGTATCGCCACTCTTCAAATGCAAGTTTAATTGCCAATAATTCCTTTTACCCAATAAGAAAATTCTTCTCGGTGGAAGATAATTTTCTTCAAAAATAAGCACAAGGATGGTTTCTCTCATCAGAGAATCACTGAGAGAGAACTGCTCCCGCGACCCTCGGAAGAAGCGTCGACTTCCAGAATGAATGGCCGAGAAATGTCTGGTTGCTGAAGCACAGGAGCTGAAGTGAATGCTTCTTTCAATAGACGTAAAGCTTGTTTTGCTTCGGGATGCCAAACAGTCAGGTTGGCATTTTTGCTAGTGAGAGCTGTGATAGGAGCCACCAAAGTTGAGAAGCCATAGATACATTTTCTAAAATAATTGGCAAACCCTAGGAAGTGTTGAGTTGCCTTGAGAGTTGAGGATTCGTTCCAGGAGAAAATGGCCTTGACCTTTTCTGGATCCATGCGCAGATTAGAACTGGAAATAATGTAACCCAAGAATGCAATGGATGGCACTCCAAAGATGCATTTCTCAAGTTTACAGAACAATTTTTGCTTCCTCAATCCCCTGAGCACTTCTAGGACTTGCAGACGATGAGTTTGTAGGTCACGGGAGAAGATTAAAATGTTGTCTAAATATACCACAACAGACTGGCACAGTAAATCTTGGAAAATTTAGTTGACAAAGTGCTGGAACACTGCTGGTGCATTACTGAGACCGAATGGCATTACCAAGTACTCGTAATGCCTATCTTGAATGTTAAATGCCGTCTTCCATTCATCGACGGCACATATATAAATTAAATTATATGCCCCTCTTAGATCCCATTTTGAAAAAATTGTGTCTCCTTTCACCTGATTGAAAAGTTCAGTAATGAGGGGTAGCGGTTCTTAATGGTAATGTCATTTAACTCCCTGTAATCAGTACAGGGGAAGAGTCCTCCATCCTTCTTTTTGACAAAAAAGAAACCTGCTTCTGCAGGCGAAGATGAGGGACGTACGAAGCCCTTCTCAAGGTTCTCCTTGATATACTCGGACATGGCAGCTGTTTCAGGAATGGACAAAGGATAAGTTATTCCTCTGGGTGGAGATTTTCCAGGGATAAGGTCAATGGGGCAGTCCCATTCTCTGTGTGGTGGTAATTTGTCTGCTCCTCCCTTACTAAAGACATCAGCAAATGGATGGTATTGCTCAGGGAGATCATCAGGAATAGGAACCTCCGCCTGACGAGCTGAAATGACCTTGGGAAAACACTTGTAATGACACTTAGAACCCCAGAAAAGAATTTGCATGGAAGTCCAGTCCAATTGAGGATTATGCTGCTGGAGCCAAGGAAGTCCGAGAACGAGAGGATGAGTTGCTCTGGAGATAACTAAGAATGAGAGAGCCTCAGAATGTAACACCCCTACCTGAAGGGTTAAATTGCAAATCTCTTGGAGAATAGTCCCATGAGGTATGGGGCTACCGTCTACTGCCGTGAGAGTGATGGCTTCAGAAAGCTTCCTGGTTGGTATCTGATGTTTGCACATCAGGTCAGCTGAAATTAAATTTTCTGCAGCGCTGGAATCTAGAAGAGCAGGGAAAGTTTCAGAACCAGTGGGAAGCTGCAGAGAAACAGACATAATGGAATCCTTCTTGCTCTGAGAGTTTTTTACGCTTCCTAGCTGCGACCCTCCTCCGGAGACTAGGAACACCCGTTTCCCGGACGCTTGGAACAGGTTGTCAGTTGGTGGTCACTTTCTCCACAGTACATACAGAGATTCATCTGACGACAATGTTGTCTCTCTTTTGCAGACAACTTGGAGCAATTTATCTGCATAGGCTCAACATCTGAAGAAGGAGAAGGAAGGCGAGGAGGTGGATGCGGTTTAACTTGGTCGAGATGAGATTTTTCATGAATCCTTTCTCTCAGGCGAAGAACGATTTTATTACATAAAGACATAAGATCTTTGATAGTAGAAGGCATATCTCTAGAGGCTAGCTCATTCTTAAGTTTTTCAGAGAGACGATGCCATAATGCCAGTGTCAAGGCTTCCTCATTCATCAGAGTTCAGATGCCAGAGTTTGAAAGTCAATTATGTACTGGCAGAATGTCCTAGAGCCTTGGAGGATTCTCATGATATCAACGAAAGCGGACGGTGAGCGTCCAGGCTCGTTGAATATTCCGCAAAAAGACTGTAGGAACCTTGAGTAGTCACTGAGAATGGGATCTGATATCTCCCACAGAGGAGATACCCACTCAATGGCTTTTCCGGACAGAAGAGAAACTTTGAATGCCACCTTAGACTTAGAGGAGGGAACATTTTCTGGAAGAAGTGTGAAATGCACATAAAAAAGATTTAGAAATCCTCTACAGAGCTTGGGATTTCCATTGAATTTCTCTTGTGTAGGGAGGCGGATAACCTTGGAAGATGCAGAAGGACCTTGGTAAACTTCATGGACAGTAGATTGAGACGAGAGTGTAGCCAAAGATGTTTGTGCGGAGAGGTCCTGTAAGCCTTTTACCATCTGTCGCTGCGTTGTTTCCAGACCCTCCAGGCATGCCACTATAGCTTGCAGTACTTCAGCGCTTAAACCAGCACTGCCTGCCGGATCCATTTGGTCAGTGCATACTGTTACGGCTGTTGGTACTTGTAGAACTGTACGAGGTCGAGTAGCTAGTTGGCTGGAGTCCCGAGGACGGAGCAGTGCAGGCTTGATATATGACCTGCTCATACAGACGTGACAGAACTGGCAAAAGTCTATGGCTGGCCACAGGTGTTTGTACGACTACGAAGATCTGGAACACTGGGGATACCAGTGCAATGGTAGTTGAGTGACACTTGTGGTGGAGAACTGATAGCTGGAAGCTGGGATTGAACCAGCAGTACAGGATAGGTGGATAGCTGGATAGCTGGAAGCTGGGATTGAACTAGCAGTACAGGATAGCTGGATAGCTGGAAGCTGGGATTGAACCAGCAGTACAGGATAGCTGGATAACTGGGACCTGGGATTGAACCAGCAGTAGAGGATAGCTGGGATTGAACCAGCAGTACAGGATGCGTTGTCGAATCTGCCCAATAATTGAGCATAAAACTGCCCTGTGATCGTTTTTCCCTTTTCCAAATAGTCGATGAAGATTATGCCTTTCAAATCCCAGAAAACAGTGGCCATGACCTTTCCGGCTGATGGAACCATCTTTGCCTTCTTTGGTGCACGTTAGCCGGATAAAGTCCACTGTTTTAACTGTTCCTTCATTCGTGTAGTGATGGATCCATGTTTCATCAAGAGTTACGAAACGGCACAGAAACTCCTTCACATAGCGCTTAAACAGGTTCAAACTAGAGATGAGCGGGTTCGAATGTAACGCCAGAATTAACGCCAGTTCGGTTTTATCCGGATGTTTCTTATTGGCTATCCAAAACACGTGACGTCTGTGAGCCAATAAGATGCCGTTTTGAGAACCGAGTAAAACCGAGTAAAACCGAACCCGCTCATCTCTAGTTCAAACACTGCTTCGAAGTTGTCATTTGATTCCACTTGTTGTCCACAATGAGCAAACGCGGCACCCATCTTGCCGATAGTTTTGTCATGCCCAAATGTTCATGTAGGATATTCCGCACACGTTCAGATGAGATGCATATGATCTCAACAATCTCTCTAATCTTCACTTGCCGGTCTGCCAATACAATATCATGGATTTTGTTGACCATTTCATCCATAGTCACCTCAATTGGGTGACCTGGACGCTTTTCATCGAGGACGGATGTACGACCATGCTTGAATTCATTGAACCATTATCTGATGGTTGTCATCGAAGGTGAAAGGTCTACATAAACAGCTTCCAACTTCTCTTTGATTTCCTCACACGTCTTCCCATCCAAAAGCAAGAATCTAATCAGCGATCGGTACTGCACTTTCTCCATAGTTAGAAAAAACTCAAACTTGCTCACTTCCAACAGCTACCAGAACAAAAGTACACAATGAATTTATCTGAAATTCTAACAGTTGTTGTTTCAAAGATGACACTAAACGACGATATACAGTTTTGATGTCAGTGGCGCCATCTATCTTCAAACACGGGTACTAATCAATCACTCTCGTAGTGTAGGGAATAATCCTTAAAAAACTTATTTAACTAAATGCAAAATACATCACCATGGTGAAGTTTTCCAGCATTTAATTAAATAAGCTTTTTGAGGATTTTTCTAGTCCCTTAGTGCTGTCCACACTAATATATATTTTGAATTAATGTGCGTACTAGGGCCCTCATTCCGAGATGATTGCTCGCTAGCTACTTTTAGCAGCCATGCATACAGAGCCGGCCATAGGCATAGGTAAACTAGGCAATTGCCTAGGGCATTTGATATGCCTAGGGACATCAACAGCCTCTGCTGATTAAAATGATATGCGGCATGCCTATTTTCTGTATGTAGAATTTCATATGCAGATACAGCCATTCTCACACAGTATATAGGCATGCCGCATATCATTTTATTCAGCAGAAGCTGCTTGTGCATCCTAGCCACATAGCAATGCAAATAAGATGCATTTTCATTAAAATAATGCGCCCGACGTTAGCATTGAGGCAAGATTTATGAGGACACATCTGTATCCAAGCAGAGGAAGAGGTCACAGTGTTAGTGGCAGTGTGAGTGCTGTGTGCATGTGAGTGGGTTGGTTGTGCAGAAGTGTTAAGAATATGTGTAAGGAGCATTATGTGTGTCATGTAAAAATGCATTAATAATGTGCAACATATGTGTAAGGGGTACTTTGTCATTATGTGTATAAGGGCATTAATAATGTGCGGCATATGTGTAACAGGGTACTAGTGTAGGTGTGTCATGTGTATAGGGGACTAATAATGTGCAGCAAATGTGTAGGGGCACTATGTGTGTCATTATGTGTCTAAGGGCATTAATAATGTGCAGCATATGTGTAAGGGACATTATGTGTAAAAGGGCATTAATAAAGGTTGTCATAATGTGTAAGGCGCATTATGTTTATAAGGACATTAATAATGTGTCTCGTATGTGTAAGGGGCATTACTGTGTGGCATTATGTGTATAAGGTGCTCTACTATGTGGCATTGCGTATAGAAAAGGCACTACTGTATCCTCTAATGTGAATAAGGAGCAATAGGGTGTGGTGTAATGTGAATGTGAATAAGGAGCAATTCAGTGTGATGTAATGTGAATAAGAGGCTCTAATGTAACGTTTAGAAGGTAAAGTGATACTACTGGTGGATGTAATATGAATTATGGACACTATCGCATGAGCAAATGTGAATAAAGTTGCAGTACTGTGTGGCGTAATTGGAATTGGGGTTACAGTTGTGTGGCCATGCCCCTTGCCAGCAAAAACACACCCCTTTTTGGGCTGTGCGCCAAATGTGCGAACTGTTCCTATTTAAAATATAGGGGGTACAAACACCAAAATAAGGACTGCTATGGATGAGGGGTGGTGGTGCTGGGATAGAGGTGCAAGGTCAGAGGCGGAACCAGCGGTGGTGCTAGGGGGCACCAGCCAAAATCTTGCCTAGGGCATCAAATTGGTTAGGGCCGGCTCTGCATGCATAAGGCATAGTCGCCGCCCACGGGGGAGTGAATTTCAGCATAGCAGGAGTGCGAATGCCTGTGCAGCAGAGCGGCTGCAAACACATTTGTGCGGAACTAGACCAGCCCTGTAGTTACTTATTCTGTGCGATGATTGCTGCGACGAGTGACGCGGTAATGATGTCAGAAACCCGCCCTGCAAACGCCCGGCCATGCCTGCATTTTTCCAAACACTCCTAGAAAACGGTCAGTTGCCACCCAGAAACTCCCACTTCCTGTCAATCTCCCTGTGTTCGGCACTGCGACTCAAAGCGTCGCTAGAACCTATGCAAAACCAGGTTGCTCGTTGTACCCATATGACGCGCATTGCGGTGCATACGCATGCACAGATTACCCCCGTTCTGCCATGGTTGCTGCGCCGTAGCGATCGATCAACTCTGAATAAGGGCCTAAATGTGGTATCTATTTTAAAAGGAAATACAATAATGGCTTAAGAGCTTTGCATCAGTAGGACAGCACTAGTAACATAGCATTTACATATCATATTCTCTGGAAAGTACTTACTGGACCGATGAGGCACACTATACCCAGAAACAAATTAATGTATATCATTAAACATGAATAGTCACTAAAAGGTACAGACTGTACAGCACAAGCAGCTAGTAAAAGGTACAGACTGTACAGCACAAACAGCTATTAAAAGGTACAGACTGTACAGCACAAGCAGCTATTAAAAGGTACAGACTGTACAGCACAAGCAGCTAGTAAAAGGTACAGACTGTACAGCACAAGCAGCTAGTAAAAGGTACAGACTGTACAGCACAAGCAGCTATTAAAAGGTACAGACTGTACAGCACAAGCAGCTATTAAAAGGTACAGACTGTACAGCACAAGCAGCTATTAAAAGGTACAGACTGTACAGCACAAGCAGCTATTAAAAGGTACAGACTGTACAGCACAAGCAGCTAGTAAAAGGTACAGACTGTACAGCACAAGCAGCTATTAAAAGGTACAGACTGTACAGCACAAACAGCTATTAAAAGGTACAGACTGTACAGCACAAGCAGCTAGTAAAAGGTACAGACTGTACAGCACAAGCAGCTATTAAAAGGTACAGACTGTACAGCACAAACAGCTATTAAAAGGTACAGACTGTACAGCACAAGCAGCTATTACAGATCTCCATTGGTAAATCACTCTTTTTATTTCTGACCCTATATTTCTAATATACTGTGTGTCTTGTTTTAACATTGGGGATCATTCCGACCCGTTCGCACGCAGCGGTTTGTCGCTGCAGTGCGAACGGGTCTAGAATGCGCATGCGCGGCGGCCGCACTGCGCATGTGCGATGTTGCCCGGCGACTGGGGTCTTCGGGTTACATCACGGACACCGAAGAAAGCGGTCGCAGAGCCAACCACAAGAAGATTGACAGAAAGAAGGCGTACCTGGGCATCACCGGACCGTTGTTAGCCGTTTTCGGGGAGTAGAGAAGAAAACGCAGGCGTGTCCAGGAGAACAGAGGGCGGATGTCTGACGTCAAAGCCGGCCCAAGCATTGCTGAGATCGTCACACAGGGTAAGTATGTCCAGGGCTTGTCTTCTTTTACTTAAATTTTTTTTTTAGCTTAGCAGGGTTGCACAAGCGATCACAGCCCTGCTAAGCTAAAACACACTCCCACATAGGCCAGTGGCGTGCGGTGAGGTCATTGTCTGGTGAGGCACTGCAGCCATAATGATCCGCAAAGTCCGGTGATGAACCTTACCGCCACTTGTGATGTCATGGAAGTAGGCTGACAGTGCCTACCTACTTCTATTTTTTTATTTAAACATTTATTTATTTTTTGCAAATATGTGTTTTAGGTAGCCCTTGAGTTGAAATAGTTGGGGCATTGGGATCAGAGTTAGGTACCCCTTTTTTTACACATTACGGCAGACAGCGTCCCTTTTTTTACGCATTATGGCAGACAGCGCCCCTTTTTACACATTACGGCAGACAGTGTCCATTTTTTACACATTACGGCAGACAGTGTCCCCTTTTTTACACATTACGGCAGACAGACCCCCTCTTTTACTCATTACGGCAGACAGCGCCCCCCTTTGTTACACATTATGGCAGACAGCGTCCCCCTTTTTTACACATTGCAGCAGACAGCGTCCCCTTTTTACACATTACGGCAGACAGTCCCCGTTTTTACACATTACGGCAGACAGCGTCCCCTTTTTTACACATTACGGCAGACAGTCCCCCTTTTTTACACATTACGGCAGAGAGCGTCCCCCTTTTTTTACACATTACGGCAGACAGCGTCCCCTTTTTTTTTACACATTACGGCAGAGAGCGACCCCCTTTTTTACACATTACGGCAGACAGCGTCCCCCTTTTTTACACATTACGGCAGACAGCGTCCCCCTTTTTTACACATTACAGCAGACAGCATCCTGTTTTTACACATTACGGCAGACAGTCCCCCTTTTTTACACATTACGACAGACAGCGTCCCCTTTTTACACATTACGGCAGACAGTCTCCATCTTTTACACATTACGGCAGACAGCGTCCCCTTTTTTACACATTACGGCAGACAGCGTCCCCTTTTTACACATTACGGCAGACAGTCCCCCTTTTTTACACATTACAGCAGAGAGCATCCCCCTTTTTTTACACATTACGGCAGACAGCGTCCCACCTTTTTTTTTACACATTATGGCAGACAGTCCCCCTTTTTTACACACTACGGCAGAGAGCGTCCCCCTTTTTTTACACATTATGGCAGACAGCATCCCCCTTTTTTTTAAACATTATGGCAGAGAGCGACCCCCTTTTTTACACATTACAGCAGACAGCGTCCCCATCTTTTACACATTACGGCAGACAGCGTCCCCTTATTTACACATTACGGCAGACAGCATCCCTTTTTACACATTACAGCAGACAGTCCCCATCTTTTACATATTATGGCAGACAGCATCCCCTTTTTTACACATAACGGCAGACAGCGTCCCCTTTTTACACATTACGGAAGACAGTCCCCATCTTTTACACATTACGGCAGACAGTGTCCCCCTTTTTTACACATTACGGTAGACAGTGTCCCTTTTTTACACATTATGGTAGACAGTCCCCACCTTTTACACATTACGGCAGACAGTGTCCCCCTTTTTTACACATTACGGCAGACAGCGTCCCCCTTTTTTACACATTACGGCAGACAGCGTCCCCTTTTTTACACATTACGGCAGACAGTCTCCATCTTTTACACATTACGGCAGACAGCGTCCCCTTTTTTACACATTACGGCAGACAGCGTCCCCTGTTTACACATTACGGCAGACAGTCCCCTTTTTTTACACATTATGGCAGAGAGCGTCCCCCTTTTTTTACACATTACGGCAGACAGCGTCCCCCTTTTTTTTACACATTATGGCAGACAGTCCCCCTTTTTTACACATTATGGCAGAGAGCGTCCCCCTTTTTTACACATTACGGCAGACAGCGTCCCCCTTTTTTTAAACATTACGGCAGAGAGCGACCCCTTTTTTTACACATTACAGCAGACAGCGTCCCCATCTTTTACACATTACGGCAGTCAGCGTCCCCTTATTTACACATTACTGCAGACAGCATCCCTTTTTACACATTACAGCAGACAGTCTCCATCTTTTACATATTACGGCAGACAGCATCCCCTTTTTTACACATTACGGCAGACAGCGTCCCCTTTTTACACATTACGGCAGACAGTCCCCATCTTTTACACATTATGGCAGACAGCATCCCCTTTTTACACATTACGGAAGACAGTCCCCATCTTTTACACATTACGACAGTGTCCCCCTTTTTTACACATTACGGTAGACAGTGTCCCCTTTTTTTACACATTACGGCAGACAGTCCCCATCTTTTACACATTACGGCAGACAGTGTCCCCCTTTTTTACACATTACGGCAGACAGCATCCCCCTTTTTTACACATTACGGCAGACAGCGTCCCTTTTTTACACATTACGGAAGACAGCGTCCCCTTTTTTACACATTACGGCAGACAGCATCCCCCTTTGTTACACATTACAGCAGACAGCATCCCCCTTTTTTACACATTGCGGCAGACAGCATCCCCTTTTTACACATTACGGCAGACAGCATCCCCTTTTTTACACATTACGGCAGACAGTCCCCGTTTTTACACATTACGGCAGACAGCATCCCCTTTTTTACACATTACGGCACAGTCCCCCTTTTTTACACATTACGGCAGAGAGCGTCCCCCTTTTTTTTTACACATTATGGCAGACAGTGTCCCCCTTTTTTACACATTACGGTAGACAGTGTCCCCTTTTTACACATTACAGCAGACAGAACCCACCTTTTACACATTACGGTAGACAGCATCCCCCTTTTTTACACATTACGGCAGACAGACCCCCTCTTTTACTCATTACGGCAGACAGCGTCCCCCTTTTTTCTTTTTTTTACACATTACATCAGCAGACTCCAGAGTGTGTGTGTGTGTTTGTGTTGTTGGTACTCGCCTTGGTGGGGGGCCACGATCCACCATACACAGACACACTCTCCTCGGGTCCTGGCAGCTGCGGCGACACTCCGGAGCAGACAGCCGGCGGCAGCAGGAAGCAGGTCTCTGGGGCTGAGTAGGGACGACGGCGGCGGGACTCAGGTTCGACGGCGGCTGCGGGATAAAGGGAAGGCACGCCTCACACTCGTTACAGCAGAGACTTGGTCAGAGACCGGGACTCGCAGCTCCCCTCCCCTCTGCGGATTCCGGCCTGACAGGGGCAGCCGGCAGGTTCCCGCTCCACCGCTGCTGCTGCTGCTGCTGGTGGTCAGTCTTAGCGACAGGGGCGTACTATGGGTTGAAAGCAGGCCCCTGCCACTCCCCTGTCAAAGAGGCACTTCCACTAAGTGCCGCTTCAGCTTCATTTTTTAATGGGCTTTTACTGCCCAATTCTTGGCCCCGCCTCCCCGCTTCCTGCCCTTTGCACTGACAGCGGGAGGCACCAACAGCGGTGCCTCCTAACCTCATTTAAATGAATATTTTAGACACTAGGAATCATTAAATAATATAAGCCTAACGCATATACTTATGACACAGAATATGTAAGTATAAGTATATTATTTTAATGATTATGACAGGGAAGGCATTGCCTCCCCTGCCTCCCCTGACTGCACATCCCTGCTATAGGTATGGACTAGTTGATCGCAGAAGCAGCAAAAAGTTGCTGGCTGCGATCAACTCTGAATGACCACCCTTGTCTGTTACATTTCTAATGTCTCTTTGTTGGTTGTTTCTGTATATCTGTAATGTGCAGTTGTTCAATAAAGTGTTTTTTGAAAGAAAGAAAAAAGATACAGTTAACTGAAGAAAAATATATAAATTGTATCCATTATTTCCTGCAGCAGGGTACACTGTGTTGCACAGGGAAAACATTGGGTGTAGAGTGAATTTTGATCCAAAGGCACCAACAGGCTAAAGCTTTAGGCTGTCCCAGGATGCATTGGGGCTTCCTCTATAACCCCGCCTCCAGGCACTGTGAGCCTAGTTTCGAGTTGGTGCCTGTAGAACAGGTCACCTAACAGGGAGGCTGCACTGGGCAGCCCTGAAAGAGCTTTCTAAGACGACTTCAAGAGACGCAGCACTGTTATATGTCAGAGTGACATTCAGCGCTGCATCTCCATCACCTCCCAAGCGGCATCGCATACTCCCGTGGCCTGTTTCCGGGTACTTGCGGCGGAGACGCTCTGGCTCTAGGCACACGGTCGCAGATGCTCTCCTAGTTCATGTGGCTGCTACGGGGAGGAGGTAGAGGGTCCCCCAGGTGGGACCTGCCATTAAGTTGCGTTCCGATCACATGTCTAGGGAGACGGACTGGAATGCTGGCGTGGACACTGTCCCCGAGCAGGGACTCCACTATATCCGCCAGGGCAGGGCATAAGAGTACAGTTCGGGTGTACTAAAGCCCCTGTTAATAAGGCTCCATAGTACCAACGGTGAGGCCCAGCATAGGGAGTCGGCAATTGACCTGTAGCCCCTCCCCGGCCCAGAGCGACATCTACTGCAGATTTTCCCACCGCGTAGTTTCCTCACACTCTCCCTCACTCCCTGACTTAGACGCTGTGTGCCATCTTAGGTATAGTTGCGGCTGGTCTCTGGGAATGCAGGGCAAGGTCTCCCTTGTAAAGCCTCCTGTATACAGTGCTGTGACTTTACAAACACTTGAGTATTCTACATGTCTTTATACAGACAGCGTTAGTTAAGAAAAAGTGTACTGATTACAGAATATATTGTACGAGTATTCTGACATATACCTCTGGTCTAGGACCGCGCTGTGTTTTATATATATATATATATATATATATATATATATATATATAAAATATATATATATATATATATATATATATTAGTTCTGTGCAGTTTTATTGTCATATAATAATTATCTGCATCACTAAAGTGACTGTGTGTGCCTGTTTCTGCTGTGAGGTTTCACTTTCAGTGTTTCTCCGAGATCTATCACTATATTCTGTACCCTAAGGGTCTAGGTGCATCAGGGTCTTTTATATAGTGCATCACAGTATTTACCTAATAAGTGTATTCTACTGTGTACTCAGTCACATAATACCAGATTTATTCGCAGGTGTTGTGTACTGGGGACTCAGTCACAAACTAGGATTTATTCACAGGTATTTCTCTTATGTCCTAGGGGATGCTGGGAATCCATTTAGTACCATGAGGTATAGACGGGTCCACTAGAAGCCATGGGCACTTTAAGAAATTGATAATGTGCACTGGCTCCTCCCTCTATGCCCCTTCTACCAAACTCAGTTTAGAAAATGTGTCCAGAGAAGCCGGTCATGTCTATGGAAGCTCCTGAAGAGTTTTCCGCATTTATTATCTGTGTTTGTTATTTTCAGGCAGGAATGGATAGCACCAGCCTGCCTGCTTCGTGGGACTTAGGGGGGGAATGGCCCAACCTCTCTCAGGGTTAATGGTCCTGTTCCCTGCTGACAGGACACTAGCTCCTGAGGGAACTATTCGCAAGCCCCACCACGGCGAGCGTACATTCCCGCAGCACGCCGCCACCCCTAACAGAGCCAAAAGAATGAAGAGTGGTGAGTACTAAGCCGGCATCCCGGTTAGCGGGTCACCGGCCATTATGGCGGCATGAGGGTACAGAGACGCACGGCTTCCAAACGGGGCAAACTGCGTCTACCGCTGTGTACGGACACAGATGCTGAACAGCGGACACAGTACCCAGAGTGGCAACATAGCCATAAAAGGAGTTTGTCTCCATTTCATGCACAAGACACATACAGCCAGTATAAAAAAGTGCGGGAAGACCGCGCGCCATTGAAGGGGCGGGGCTTTACTACGAGCAGATCCAGCAGCTCACAGGCACCATTTTCCCTCTGCAGCTGACACAGACGCTGACTGACATGGATGCGCAGCTCCTTCAGAGAGACTCCAGATTACCTCAGCGGTACCAGGGGGTCATAGCAGGCGGGGAGCGATTGTTAGTGTATTAAGTCTCTAATCTAGGTACTTAGTCTGCGACCCGGCTAAGCTTGGCATTAGCATTAAGGGCACCGTGTGCTGGTTCCATACTCCCTCTGTGCCTCCCTAGAAGGGCTCCTTGTAGGCTAATTGTGCATTTAACCTTTTCCTATGTGTGTTTGCTGTCACTATACAGTATGTTAGGCAAAGAGTGTGTTTCATGTAAAGCACAGTCTTCCTCTTCCCCAGGGGGTTCACTAGTGTGTACTCGATGTAGTGTCCCTTCACAGGCTAGTGGGGCAGAACCAGCATGGCTGGACTCCATTAGGGGAATGATTTCCACAATCTCTACTAAGTTATCTCTAAATGAGAAAGAGATGCAATACTTAAGACCGTCTATGACTGAGTTTATGAAAAGAGACTCAATACCCAAACCAGCGTCTCAGTCCCCTGCCATTTGTCTGCAAAAACACACTTTGGCCCATAACCTGCAGTCTGACTCGGATGATGAAGGGTCAGACATGGAGGAGGGTGAGGTGGACTCAGAGGTAGGGGAGGGTACTCTGTTGCAGGGAATAAAGGCTCTTATAGAAGCTATCAGAGAAGTTCTGGATATCCCTGATAAGGTGACAGAGGAGAGTAAGGAATCTTATCTACTATATAAAAGCAAAAATCTGTCCTTCTGTCTTTCTATACAAATCCACAGTTTATAAGCGAGGATTGTGAAATTTTACATACAAGCGTATTAAAATACTGCGGAGGCAACTAAAATAATTTGAAATCCCTAGCACCCCTGGGGGGGGGGAGACAGCAGCACAGAATATATCAGGAGACAGCATAACTTCGGAATTGCTGGAGCAATGTATTCCAAAATTGGTACACATATGCCTTACAATCTGGGAACAAACACTGTGCGGGGAAGACACCCCTAGCACCCCTAGGGGTGAGGTGGCAGCACAGAGTATTTCAGCAGACACCATAACTCTGGAATGCCTGCAGCAATTTACAACAAACTTGGTACACATATGACTTACACTCTGCAAACAAACACTATGGGGTCAGACACCCCTAGCATCTCTAGGGGTGGGACAGCAGCACGGAATATGTCAGCAGACAGCAAAACTGTGAAAGGCCCAGAGCAATTTACACCAAACTTGGTACACATCTGACTTACAATCTGGGAACAAACTCTGTAGGGGTTAGACACCCCTAGCACCCCTAGGGGTGGGACATCAGCACAGAGTATTTCAGCAGACAGCATAACTCCCAAATGCCTGGACCAATTTACAACAAACTTGGTACACATATGACTTTCACTCGGGGAACAAACACTGTGGGGGTAACACACCAGTAGCACCCCTAGGGGTGGGCCACCAGCACAGACTATGGGGGTCATTTCGAGTTGTTCGCTCGTTATTTTTTTCTCGCAACGGAGCGAATAGTCGCTAATGCGCATGCGCAATGTCCGCAGTGCGACTGCGCCAAGTAAATTTGCTATGCAGTTAGGTTTTTTACTCACGGCATTACGAGGTTTTTTCTTCGTTCTGGTGATCGTAATGTGATTGACAGGAAGTGGGTGTTTCTGGGCGGAAACTGGCCGTTTTATGGGTGTGTGTGATAAAACGCTACAGTTTCTGTGAAAAACGCTGGAGTGGCAGGAGAAACGGAGGAGTGTCTGGGCGAACGCTGGGTGTGTTTGTGACGTCAAACCAGGAACGACAAGCACTGAACTGATCGCAGATGCCGAGTAAGTCTGGAGCTACTCAGAAACTGCTAAGAAGTGTCTATTCGCAATTCTGCTAATCTTTAGTTCGCAATTTTGATAAGCTAAGATTCACTCCCAGTAGGCGGCGGCTTAGCGTGTGCAAAGCTGCTAAAAGCAGCTTGCGAGCGAACAACTCGGAATGACCCCCTATATCAAGACATGCATGATATGTCAGTGATGACAGGGCTGCATGTGACAGGGACAGTGACATGATGTGAGGAGGGGAATGCAGGTAGCACAAACCCACAAACTGAGAGTTATATAGTGGAAGTAGCACAAACCCCTAGCAGCACAGAGTATATCAGGAGATACATAATGTGCTGCACTATATAAGAAACTATAATTTCACAGGGGCACTGACATGATGTGAGGAGGGGAATGGAGGCAGCAGGAAGCCACAGACTGAGAGATGTGTAGTGGGAAGAGCAGGGTCCCCTGGGGGACCAAAAAGGGGTCCAGCCACTACACGAAGTGCGTCAGGGAAGGAAGATATGCCTATATACTAGATCTCCAAACAACGTAAATTAACGAACAACTATCATTCTCATTTACCATCCTCATCCCGTAGCGAAGCACGGGTATTCAGCTATATACAATGTTATTTATACTGTGTGTTTAATATTTACATTTATTTTTGTAAACAGACATTCTTAAAATCCCGGGCAACTCCAGGTACTCCAGCTAGTTTTAATATAAAAAAGAAATCCTCAGCCACTTTTCCTATGTCAAAAGAATTAAATACCCTGTTTGAAGAACCATGGGTTAATCCTGATAGGAAATTTAAATCCCTAAACGGTTATTATCATCCTTTCCTTTTCCTCCTGAGGTTAGGAAAAAATGGGGAAATCCACCAATAGTTGATGCATCAGTATCCAGGCTCTCACGGAAAATTGTATTGCCTGTCGCGGGTGTAGCCTCCCTGAAAGACACGGCTGACTGCAAGATTGAGACTACGCTCAAATCTTTACATACAGCTGCGGGGGTGGCCCAGAGACCCACTATAGCATGTGGGGGGATTACGCGAGTCATTGCTAAATGGTCGAGTAACCTAATTGAGGGGTTAGATACCTTACCTCAAGGGGACATTGTTTTGCTCCTGCAACATATGCAGGACTCTGCGAGCCATAAAAGAAATAGGCTTGCTTAATGCGCGCACTACAGCTATGGCAGTGTCTGCACGCAGGGGTCTATGGCTACACCAGTGGACAGCGGATGAGGACTCCAGGAAAGGCGTGGAAGGCCTACCTTTCATAGGTGAGGCCTTATTTGGAGATGAACTAGACAAATGGATCTCCAAAGCTACTGCGGGTAAGTCCACATACCTTACTTCTGCAGCTCCCCCAGCTAGGAAGGCCTACTCAGGACCCAATTTACAGTCCTTTCGGACTGCTAAGTTTAGTGGCTAGCCCAGAGGTTCTTCTACTGCCACCAGAGGTGCTAGAGGTAAACCACGCAAACCAGCAACTGCCGGTTCACAGGAACAGGACTCAAGCTCTGCTTCCTCAAAACCTTCAGCATGACGGTGGACCGAGATGCCTGGAAGACTGGCAGGTGGGAGCCCAGCTAAAATTCTTCAGTCACATCTGGATAACATCGTGCCAGGATCCCTGGGTCATAGATCTTATTTCCCAGGGCTACAGACTAGAGTTCCAGGAGCTCCCACCTCACAGATTCTTCAAATCAGGCTTGCCAGTTTCACAAGAGGCAAGTATAACTTTACAGAACGCCATTCAAAAATTGGTACAGACCCAGGTCATTGTTCCAGTTCCACCTCATCTGCAAAACAAGGGGTACTATTCCAACTTGTTTGTAGTACCGAAACTGGACGGTTCGGTGAGGCCGATTCTGAACCTCAAGTCATTGAACCCGTACTTACGAGTGTTTAAATTCAAAATGGAGTTTCTGAAGCGGTGATCTCAGGTCTGGAGGAGGGGGAATTCCTAGTGTATCTGAATATCAAGTATGTGTACCTTCACATTCCGATCTGGCCGCCTCATCAGGCTTATCTATGATTTGCACTGCAGGGCTGTCACTACCAGTTCCAGGCCCTGCCATTTGGTCTCTCCACAGCACCGAGAGTGTTCGTCAAAGTGATGGCAGAGATGATGTTTCTACTCTGCAAACAGGGAGTGAACATAATTACATACCTGGACGATCTTCTGATAAAGGCACCGTCCGGTTGTTGGACAGCATTGGCCTCTCAACCAGACTACTCCTGGATCACGGGTGGATTCTGACCTACCAAAATCTCACCTGGAACCGACACAGAGGCTTCGTTTCCTGGGAATGATACTCGACACAGAGTCTCAGAGAGTGTTCCTTCCCTTGGAAAATGCTATGGTAATCAAGTCGATAGTTCGGGCTGTCCTGAAGCCAACCTGGATCTCGGTGCATCTGTGCATTCACCTTCTGGGGAAAATGGTGGCCTCTTACGAGGTGCTTCAGTACGGAAGGTTTCATGCAAGGCCCCTCCAACTAGATCTATTTGACAAATGGTCCAGATTGCATCTTCACATGCACAAGAGGATCCATCTGTTGCCAAGAGCCAGGATCTCCCTTCTGTGGTAGCTAGAAACTTCGCACCTCATCGAGGGTTGGAGGTTCAGGATTCAGAATTAGATTCTGCTAACCACAGATGCAAGCCTCAGAGGTTGGGGAGCAGTCACCCAGGGGGTGCGGTTTCAGGGAAGATGGTCAAGTCATGAAGTCATCCTTCCAATAAACATCCTGGAAATCAGGGCTATCTACAACACCCTTCTGCAGGCCTCATCTCTACTTTGGTATCAGGCCATTCAAGTCCAGTCGGACAATGTGACGGCGGTAACGTACATAAACCGACAGGGCGGAACAAAAAGCAGAGCAGCAATGTTGGAGGTGTCAAGAATTCTCCTCTGGCCGGAAAAATACACTGTGTCATTGTCGGCGGTCTTAATTCCGGGAGTAGACAACTGGAAGCAGACTTCCTCAGCAGACACGACCTGCACCCGGGGGAGTGGGGCCTTCACCCGGAGGTGTTCCGGTGGTTGACACATCGGTGGAAATATCCACAAATCGACATGATGGCCTCTCGACTCAACAAGAAGCTCATGCGTTATTGTTCCAGGTTGAGGGAACCAAAAGCAGTGGCGGTAGATGCTCTGACAACTCCGTGGGTCTACCAGCTGCTGTACATGTTTCCACTTTCACTGATCCTAAGAATTCTAAAAAGAATAAAAAGGGAAAAGGTTCAAGCAATCTTCATTGCTCCGGACTGGCCACGAAGGGCCTGGTATGCGGATCTTCTCGAGATGCTGCTTGAAGATCCGTGGCCTCTACCTCTTCGCGAGGATCTTCTGCAACAGGGCCCGTTCGTCTATCAAGACTTATTGCGGCTACGTTTAACAGCATGGAAGTTGAACGGCTGATTCTAGCCAGGAGAGGGATTCCTGACAAGGTCATCCCAACTTTGATAGAAACTAGGAAGGGGGTAACATCTAAACATTACCACCGTATCTGGAGGAAATATATCTCTTGGTGTGAGAGCAGACAATATTCTGTGGTGGAATTTCATTGGGGACATTTCCTGCTTTTTCTGCAGTCGGGAGTGGATGTGGGCCTACGTCTAGGCTCCATAAAAGCCCAGATTTCAGCCTTGTCTATTCTCTTTCAGAAACAATTGGCTTATCTCCCTGAGGTCCAGATGTTCTTGAATGGTGTTCTGCACATCCAACCTCCTTTTGTGCCTCCCACGGCACCTTAGGATCTCAATTTGGTGCTGCAATTCCTCCAATTAGACTGGTTTGAACCGTTACAGGAGGTTGAAGTAAAGTACCTTACGTGGAAGACCATCACATTGTTGGCCTTGGTTTCAGCAAGACGTGTGTCGGAGCTAGGGGCGTTGTCTCACAAGAGCCCCTACTTAATTTTCCATAAACTGATTTTACATGAACTCATAACTCGTCAACAATTTCTTTCTAAGGTGGTGTCTGCTTTTCACATCAACCAACCTATTGTGGTTCTGGTTGTTACGGACATCTCTGCTACTTCAAAGTCTCTGGATATTGTGAGGGCTTTGAAGGTGTATGTAAAGAGAACAGCTCATCACAAATCGGACTCGCTGCTCGTTCTCTATGATCCTAAAATTGGGTGTCCTGCTTCAAAGCAGTCAATTGCATGCTGGATCAAGCTCACTATCCAGCATGTTTATTCCACTGCAGGCTTGCTGGTTCCAAAATCTGTACAGGCCCACTCTACTAGGTTGGTGGGTTCTTCTTGGGTGGCTGCCCGGGGTGTCTCGGCTTTACAGCTCTGCCGAGCAGCTACTTGGTCAGGTTCGAACACGTTTGCTAAGTTTTAAAGTTCGATACTTTGGCCTCTGAGGACCTTCAGTTTGGTAAATCAGTTCTGCAGGAACCTCAGCACTCTCCCACCCGTTTTGGGAGCTTTGGTACTTCCCCATGGTACTAAATGGATTCCCAGTATCCCCTAGGATGTAAGAGAAAATAGGATTTTAATTACCTACCGGTAAATCCTTTTCTCATAGTCCATAGGGGACACTGGGCACCCGCCAGGTGCTTCGTTCTTCCTGCACTGTTACTTGGTTAAGTATTCTGGTTTGTTCAGCTGTTGATGTTCCTGTTTCCAGCTTGGTTAGCATGGCTTTCCTCTTGTTCTGTGTGTGCTGGTTCGTAATCTCACCACTTTCCGTATCTATCCTTCTCTCAAAGTATGTCCGTCTCCTCGGGCACAGTTTCCTAGACAGTCTGGTAGGAGAGGCATAGAGGGAGGAGCCAGGGCACACTATCAATTTCTTAAAGTGCCCATGGCTCCTAGTGGACCCGTACATACCCCATGGTACTAAATGGATTCCCAGTATCCGCTACGGACTACGAGAAAAGGATTTACGGGTAGTTAATTAAAATCCTATTTATACTCTGTCTGGCTTCATCGTACTAAACCGCTCTGTGTTGCATTTGTGTACAATGTCTTACAGAAGGGGCAGTAAGTCTGTGGACACCTGCATCATGCTGAGAATGCACCAAGGATTTACCAGAGGGGGAAGCTGTGCATGATGGTCTGCGTACTATGTGCCATACACCCCCTAGTCAGTCCGCGGCTCCTGTAACCAATCAAGAGCCACCCTGGACCACATTCTCAAACCTACTGGGTACTCTAGTGGAATTCCTAACGCCCCCTATGGAACCACCTGTACCATTACAGCCTCAAATAGTTCCTATGATCAATCTGCCTTGGGCGGACAACCTGTCTAACCAGTTGCAGCAGTTGACTCATTCCTTGGTCAGACAAAAATCTACCTCAGGTCAATCCCATGTCTCTGGGTCATCTAAGCGGGCTGCTCCCTCATCACACTTCACAAATCTCTCAGATGTTTCATCTGAAGAGGAGGGGGAACATACTTTACTGTCAGACACTGAATCAGGCGTTTCTGATTAGGATTCTACAATGCAAGTTGATGTCCATGCTAGAGATGAGCGGGTTCGGTTCCTCGGAATCCGAACCCGCCCGAACTTCATGTTTTTTTTCACGGGTCCGAGCGACTCGGATCTTCCCGCCTTGCTCGGTTAACCCGAGCGCGCCCGAACGTCATCATGACGCTGTCGGATTCTCGCGAGGCTCGGATTCTATCGCGAGACTCGGATTCTATATAAGGAGCCGCGCGTCGCCGCCATTTTCACTCGTGCATTGAGATTGATAGGGAGAGGACGTGTCTGGCGTCCTCTCCATTAGAATAGAGATAGATTAGATAGAGAGAGAGAGATTGTGCAGAGTCGCAGACAGAGTTAGTTTACCACAGTCAGTGACCAGTGCAGTTGCTAGTTAACTTTTATTTAATATAATATATCCGTTCACTTCTCTCTGCTATATCCGTTCTCTGCCTGAAAAAAAAAACGATACACAGCACAGTCAGTCACACAGTGTGACTCAGTCTGTGTGCACTCAGCTCAGCCCAGTGTGCTGCACAGTCATCAATGTATAAATTAAAAGCTTATAATTAATTGTGGGGGAGACTGGGGAGCACTGCAGGTTGTTAGCAGGAGCCAGGAGTACAATTATATTAATTAACAGTGCACACTTTTGCTGCAGGAGTGGTGACCAGTGCCTGACCACCAGTATAGTATTGTTGTATACTACTAATATCTCTTTAAATATCAACCAGTCTATATTAGCAGCAGACACAGTACAGTGCGGTAGTTCACGGCTGTGGCTACCTCTGTGTCGGCACACGGCAGGCAGTCCGTCCGACCAGAATTGTATTATTTATTATTATATACCTACCACCTAACCGTGGTTTTTTTTTCATTCTTTATACCGTCATAGTGTCATCCTAATTGTTACGAGTATACTACTATCTCTTTATCAACCAGTGTACAGTGCGGTAGTTCACGGCTGTGGCTACCTCTGTGTCGGCACACGGCAGGCAGTCCGTCCGACCAGAATTGTATTATTTATTATTATATACCTACCACCTAACCGTGGTTTTTTTTTTCATTCTTTATACCGTCATAGTGTCATCCTAATTGTTACGAGTATACTACTATCTCTTTATCAACCAGTGTACAGTGCGGTAGTTCACGGCTGTGGCTACCTCTGTGTCGGCACACGGCAGGCAGTCCGTCCGACCAGAATTGTATTATTTATTATTATATACCTACCACCTAACCGTGGTTTTTTTTTCATTCTTTATACCGTCATAGTGTCATCCTAATTGTTACGAGTATACTACTATCTCTTTATCAACCAGTGTACAGTGCGGTAGTTCACGGCTGTGGCTACCTCTGTGTCGGCACACGGCAGGCAGTCCGTCCGACCAGAATTGTATTATTTATTATTATATACCTACCACCTAACCGTGGTTTTTTTTTTCATTCTTTATACCGTCATAGTGTCATCCTAATTGTTACGAGTATACTACTATCTCTTTATCAACCAGTGTACAGTGCGGTAGTTCACGGCTGTGGCTACCTCTGTGTCGGCACACGGCAGGCAGTCCGTCCGTCCGACCAGAATTGTATTATTTATTATTATATACCTACCACCTAACCGTGGTTTTTTTTTTCATTCTTTATACCGTCATAGTGTCATCCTAATTGTTACGAGTATACTACTATCTCTTTATCAACCAGTGTACAGTGCGGTAGTTCACGGCTGTGGCTACCTCTGTGTCGGCACACGGCAGGCAGTCCGTCCGACCAGAATTGTATTATTTATTATTATATACCTACCACCTAACCGTGGTTTTTTTTTCATTCTTTATACCGTCATAGTGTCATCCTAATTGTTACGAGTATACTACTATCTCTTTATCAACCAGTGTACAGTGCGGTAGTTCACGGCTGTGGCTACCTCTGTGTCGGCACACGGCAGGCAGTCCGTCCGACCAGAATTGTATTATTTATTATTATATACCTACCACCTAACCGTGGTTTTTTTTTCATTCTTTATACCGTCATAGTGTCATCCTAATTGTTACGAGTATACTACTATCTCTTTATCAACCAGTGTACAGTGCGGTAGTTCACGGCTGTGGCTACCTCTGTGTCGGCAGTCGGCAGGCAGTCCGTCCATCCATAATTGTATTATTATTATAATATATACCACCTAACCGTGGTTTTTTTTTCATTCTTTATACCGTCGTCATAGTGTCATACTAGTTGTTACGAGTATACTACTATCTCTTTATCAACCAGTGTACAGTGCGGTAGTTCACGGCTGTGGCTACCTCTGTGTCGGCAGTCGGCAGGCAGTCCGTCCATCCATAATTGTATTATTATTATAATATATACCACCTAACCGTGGTTTTTTTTTCATTCTTTATACCGTCGTCATAGTGTCATACTAGTTGTTACGAGTATACTACTATCTCTTTATCAACCAGTGTACAGTGCGGTAGTTCACGGCTGTGGCTACCTCTGTGTCGGCAGTCGGCAGGCAGTCCGTCCATCCATAATTGTATTATTATTATAATATATACCACCTAACCGTGGTTTTTTTATACCACCTAACCGTGGCAGTCCGTCCATAATTGTATACTAGTATCCAATCCATCCATCTCCATTGTTTACCTGAGGTGCCTTTTAGTTCTGCCTATAAAATATGGAGAACAAAAAAGTTGAGGTTCCAAAATTAGGGAAAGATCAAGATCCACTTCCACCTCGTGCTGAAGCTGCTGCCACTAGTCATGGCCGAGACGATGAAATGCCAGCAACGTCGTCTGCCAAGGCCGATGCCCAATGTCATAGTACAGAGCATGTCAAATCCAAAACACCAAATATCAGAAAAAAAAGGACTCCAAAACCTAAAATAAAATTGTCGGAGGAGAAGCGTAAACTTGCCAATATGCCATTTACCACACGGAGTGGCAAGGAACGGCTGAGGCCCTGGCCTATGTTCATGGCTAGTGGTTCAGCTTCACATGAGGATGGAAGCACTCAGCCTCTCGCTAGAAAACTGAAAAGACTCAAGCTGGCAAAAGCACCGCAAAGAACTGTGCGTTCTTTGAAATCCCAAATCCACAAGGAGAGTCCAATTGTGTCGTTTGCGATGCCTGACCTTCCCAACACTGGACGTGAAGAGCATGCGCCTTCCACTATTTGCATGCCCCCTGCAAGTGCTGGAAGGAGCACCCGCAGTCCAGTTCCTGATAGTCAGATTGAAGATGTCAGTGTTGAAGTACACCAGGATGAGGAGGATATGGGTGTTGCTGGCGCTGGGGAGGAAATTGACCAGGAGGATTCTGATGGTGAGGTGGTTTGTTTAAGTCAGGCACCCGGGGAGACACCTGTTGTCCGTGGGAGGAATATGGCCGTTGACATGCCAGGTGAAAATACCAAAAAAATCAGCTCTTCGGTGTGGAGGTATTTCACCAGAAATGCGGACAACAGGTGTCAAGCCGTGTGTTCCCTTTGTCAAGCTGTAATAAGTAGGGGTAAGGACGTTAACCACCTCGGAACATCCTCCCTTATACGTCACCTGCAGCGCATTCATAATAAGTCAGTGACAAGTTCAAAAACTTTGGGTGACAGCGGAAGCAGTCCACTGACCAGTAAATCCCTTCCTCTTGTAACCAAGCTCACGCAAACCACCCCACCAACTCCCTCAGTGTCAATTTCCTCCTTCCCCAGGAATGCCAATAGTCCTGCAGGCCATGTCACTGGCAATTCTGACGAGTCCTCTCCTGCCTGGGATTCCTCCGATGCATCCTTGCGTGTAACGCCTACTGCTGCTGGCGCTGCTGTTGTTGCCGCTGGGAGTCGATGGTCATCCCAGAGGGGAAGTCGTAAGCCCACTTGTACTACTTCCAGTAAGCAATTGACTGTTCAACAGTCCTTTGCGAGGAAGATGAAATATCACAGCAGTCATCCTACTGCAAAGCGGATAACTGAGTCCTTGACAACTATGTTGGTGTTAGACGTGCGTCCGGTATCCGCCGTTAGTTCACAGGGAACTAGACAATTTATTGAGGCAGTGTGCCCCCGTTACCAAATACCATCTAGGTTCCACTTCTCTAGGCAGGCGATACCGAGAATGTACACGGACGTCAGAAAAAGACTCACCAGTGTCCTAAAAAATGCAGTTGTACCCAATGTCCACTTAACCACGGACATGTGGACAAGTGGAGCAGGGCAGGGTCAGGACTATATGACTGTGACAGCCCACTGGGTAGATGTATGGACTCCCGCCGCAAGAACAGCAGCGGCGGCACCAGTAGCAGCATCTCGCAAACGCCAACTCTTTCCTAGGCAGGCTACGCTTTGTATCACCGCTTTCCAGAATACGCACACAGCTGAAAACCTCTTACGGCAACTGAGGAAGATCATCGCGGAATGGCTTACCCCAATTGGACTCTCCTGTGGATTTGTGGCATCGGACAACGCCAGCAATATTGTGTGTGCATTAAATATGGGCAAATTCCAGCACGTCCCATGTTTTGCACATACCTTGAATTTGGTGGTGCAGAATTTTTTAAAAAACGACAGGGGCGTGCAAGAGATGCTGTCGGTGGCCAGAAAAATTGCGGGACACTTTCGGCGTACAGGCACCACGTACAGAAGACTGGAGCACCACCAAAAACTACTGAACCTGCCCTGCCATCATCTGAAGCAAGAAGTGGTAACGAGGTGGAATTCAACCCTCTATATGCTTCAGAGGTTGGAGGAGCAGCAAAAGGCCATTCAAGCCTATACAATTGAGCACGATATAGGAGATGGAATGCACCTGTCTCAAGTGCAGTGGAGAATGATTTCAACGTTGTGCAAGGTTCTGATGCCCTTTGAACTTGCCACACGTGAAGTCAGTTCAGACACTGCCAGCCTGAGTCAGGTCATTCCCCTCATCAGGCTTTTGCAGAAGAAGCTGGAGGCATTGAAGGAGGAGCTAACACGGAGCGATTCCGCTAGGCATGTGGGACTTGTGGATGCAGCCCTTAATTCGCTTAACAAGGATTCACGGGTGGTCAATCTGTTGAAATCAGAGCACTACATTTTGGCCACCGTGCTCGATCCTAGATTTAAAGCCTACCTTGGATCTCTCTTTCCGGCAGACACAGGTCTGCTGGGGTTGAAAGACCTGCTGGTGACAAAATTGTCAAGTCAAGCGGAACGCGACCTGTCAACATCTCCTCCTTCACATTCTCCCGCAACTGGGGGTGCGAGGAAAAGGCTCAGAATTCCGAGCCCACCCGCTGGCGGTGATGCAGGGCAGTCTGGAGCGACTGCTGATGCTGACATCTGGTCCGGACTGAAGGACCTGACAACGATTACGGACATGTCGTCTACTGTCACTGCATATGATTCTCTCAACATTGATAGAATGGTGGAGGATTATATGAGTGACCGCATCCAAGTAGGCACGTCACACAGTCCGTACTTATACTGGCAGGAAAAAGAGGCAATTTGGAGGCCCTTGCACAAACTGGCTTTATTCTACCTAAGTTGCCCTCCCACAAGTGTGTACTCCGAAAGAGTGTTTAGTGCCGCCGCTCACCTTGTCAGCAATCGGCGTACGAGGTTACATCCAGAAAATGTGGAGAAGATGATGTTCATTAAAATGAATTATAATCAATTCCTCCGCGGAGACATTGACCAGCAGCAATTGCCTCCACAAAGTACACAGGGAGCTGAGATGGTGGATTCCAGTGGGGACGAATTGATAATCTGTGAGGAGGGGGATGTACACGGTGATATATCGGAGGGTGAAGATGAGGTGGACATCTTGCCTCTGTAGAGCCAGTTTGTGCAAGGAGAGATTAATTGCTTCTTTTTTGGGGGGGGTCCAAACCAACCCGTCATATCAGTCACAGTCGTGTGGCAGACCCTGTCACTGAAATGATGGGTTGGTTAAAGTGTGCATGTCCTGTTTTGTTTATACAACATAAGGGTGGGTGGGAGGGCCCAAGGATAATTCCATCTTGCACCTCTTTTTTCTTTTCTTTTTCTTTGCATCATGTGCTGATTGGGGAGGGTTTTTTGGAAGGGACATCCTGCGTGACACTGCAGTGCCACTCCTAGATGGGCCCGGTGTTTGTGTCGGCCACTAGGGTCGCTAATCTTACTCACACAGTCAGCTACCTCATTGCGCCTCTTTTTTTCTTTGCGTCATGTGCTGTTTGGGGAGGGTTTTTTGGAAGGGACATCCTGCGTGACACTGCAGTGCCACTCCTAGATGTGCCCGGTGTTTGTGTCGGCCACTAGGGTCGCTAATCTTACTCACACAGTCAGCTACCTCATTGCGCCTCTTTTTTTCTTTGCGTCATGTGCTGTTTGGGGAGGGTTTTTTGGAAGGGCCATCCTGCGTGACACTGCAGTGCCACTCCTAGATGGGCCCGGTGTTTGTGTCGGCCACTAGGGTCGCTTATCTTACTCACACAGCGACCTCGGTGCAAATTTTAGGACTAAAAATAATATTGTGAGGTGTGATGTGTTCAGAATAGGCTGAAAATGAGTGTAAATTATGTTTTTTGAGGTTAATAATACTTTGGGATCAAAATTACCCCCAAATTCTATGATTTAAGCTGTTTTTTAGGGTTTTTTGAAAAAAACACCCGAATCCAAAACACACCCGAATCCGACAAAAAAAATTCGGTGAGGTTTTGCCAAAACACGGTCGAACCCAAAACACGGCCGCGGAACCGAACCCAAAACCAAAACACAAAACCCGAAAAATTTCCGGCGCTCATCTCTAGTCCATGCGCTAGTGGTTGCTATTTAGCAAATCCTACAAATCACTGATGATGAGGATTCTACTACTGTCACCAAGAAAATTTAGATGTTAAAAGGCAGAAGGTGGCTAAAAATCTATTACCCGATTCTGACCATTTGGTAGACATCAGGCAGGAACCCTGGTCTAATCCAGAGAAGAAATTCCCTTTTTCCAAACGGGCCTTAGCTCGCTATCCTCTCCTGGCAGAGTTATGTAACAAGTGGAAAAATTCACCTCTGGTGGATTCTCATGTCACCCGCCTAGTGGTGACATCCACTCTGCCTGTCACAACTGTCACTTCACTGAAGGAACCGACAGATAAGCGTGTGGAGGGATGCCTGAAATCTATTTACTCCCTGACAGGTGCTGTACATAGACCCACTATTGGTGCCTCCTGGGCTGCTAAAGGTATTGAAGCATGGGTTCAGGCATTAGAGAATGAGCTGCCCGAGGATATATCTGACAATGCCAGACAATACCTGTCTCACATCACCACCGCCTCTTATTATATTCAAGAGGCGTCCTCTGAGGTGGGTGTGTTTGCGGCCAAGGCGTCGACTACGTTTTCTTGGCTCTCCGCATTCTGTGGTTGAGGTCATGGAAGGTGGACCTGTACTCCAAAAAGATCTTGGCGGTACTCCCTTTTAAGAGAGACATCTTGTTTCGGGAAGACCTAAACAAAATTGACACCTGCTAAGACTGCCTTCCTCCCAAATGCTAATCCATCTGCACAGAAGGCAAAAGGTAACACTTTTCATTGATTTTGACCTCAAAGGAAAGCAAAAGGTCAGGTATACCTGAACCAATTGTGTGCTTCCAAAATCACTAAGCCCAAGGCAAAGCAGTCCTGGGTGACCCGTCAGCCTGCTTCTAAACAAGACAAACCTGCCGCATGACGGGGCGGGCCTCCCCCTGGGGACACCAGGGTGGCAAGCTGACTTCGTAGTTCACCCAGGTCTGGTTAAAGACCACTTCAGATGCATGGGTGCAAGAAGTTGTCTCTCACAGGTATGCAGTCTCTTTCAAGAGATGTCCCCCTCGCCAGCTTTGCACCATGGTCATCCCTTTGGATCCACTAAAGGCGCAAACTCTGCAGTAGGTTGTGAGGAGTGGTAGTGATGGTACCTCTGTCCAAAAGGGGACAGCGGTTACTACTCAAACCTGTTTCTAGTCCCGCAAACCAAATGGGTCATTCCGGCCTATACTCAACCTCAAATCACTAAACAAGTTTGAGAGAGTGTCCAAATTCCGTATGGAAATGCTGCGCTCAATTGTGTTGGCAATGGAACCCAGAGACTATATGGTATCCCTGGATATTCAGGATGGATATTCAGGATGCGTACCTGCATATACCTATTGCCAAGTCACATCAGCAGTATCTGCGGTTTGCTATTGGCAACCTACACTATCAGTTCCAGGCTCCTCTGCCCTGGTCACTGCTTCCCATGCTGCCATTTGGACTGGCTATGGCTCCTCGGATCTTCACCAAGGTCATGGCCATAATGACGGCACATCTCCTTCGCCAGGGAGTCAGGATCCTGCCGTATCTGGACGACTTGCTGACCCTGGCAAACTCCCATGATGTCCTCCTCAGTCATCTACAACTGATGGTAAACTTCCTACAAGCCCACGGGTGGCTCATCAATTGGAAGAAATCCTCGCTGATCCCAGCTCAGAGCATAGTGCACCTGGGGGCACTCTTGGACACACAGTCAACGTCTGTTCCTGTCTCTGGAGAAAGTCCTGAAGCTTCAGGACAGGATAAGCTGTTTCCTCTGTCACCCCAGAGTGTCGATACACTCGGCAATGCAAGTACTTGGCCTGATGGTGTCGGCATTCGACATGGTAGAGTACACTCAATTTCATTCCCGCCCTCTGCAGAGGTTAATCCTTTCCAAGTGGGATGGCCTACCTCATCGGATCAGATCTCACATGATTACGTTGACTTCGTAGGTCCGTCATTCGCTGACCTGGTGGCTCCAGGACCAGCAAATGAGCAGGAGCCGACCCTTCTGGATCCCCGACTGGTTCCTACTGACGACGGATGCCAGACTGCAGGGATGGGCTCCAGTGTTGGAGCAACACTCTTTCCAGGGTCGTTGGACGAAGGAGGAGTCCCTCCTCCCGATAAACATTCTGGAACTGCAGGCAGTGTTCAATGTGTTAACTGTCGTCCTGCCTCTGGTACAGAACAGGCCTGTTCAAGTACGGTCAGACAACGCCACCACGGTGGCATACATCAACCATCAAGGCGGCACTCGAAGCCACATGGCAATGTTGGAAGTGTCTGCCAGCAAAATCGGCAGTGTTCATTCCAGGTGTCCTAAACTGGGAAGTGGACTTCCTCAGTCATCAGGACGTACATGCTGGAGAGTGAAGTCTTCATCTGGAAGTCTTGCAGCTCCTAGTGGACACGGGGGGCCTACCAGAGGTAGACCTAATGGCGTCTTGACACAATCACAAAGTTCCGGTCTTCGGATCAAGGACCAGGGATCCTCAAGCAGCATTCGTGGATGCATTAGCCATTCCATGGAACTTTCGGCTGCCTTACGTGTTCCCTCCAGTGTCACTCCTGCCCAGGATACTGCGGAAGTTCAAGCAAGAAGGAGGAATACTACTTCTAATCGCTCCGGCGTGGCCCAGACGGCATTGGTTCTCAGACCTGCAGGGTCTATCGACAGAGCGTCCTCTTCTACTCCCTCAACGACCAGACCTTCTCGTACAGGGCCCTTTTCTCTATCCAGACTTGGCCAGACTGGCTTTGACAGCGTGGCTCTTGATGCATCACTCCTGAGGGCAAAAGGATTCTCTGAGGTGGTCATCCAAACTATGTTGAAAGCTCGTAAGCCAGCGTCTGCTCGGATCTATTACAGGGTCTGGAATTCTTACTTCACCTGGTGTGCTGATAAGAACTATGATGCGTACAGATTCAAAACATCCAGAATCCTGGCTTTCCTGCAAAAAGGCCTGGACTTAGGCCTTCATCTGGCCTCCCTCAAGGTTCACATATCTGCCTTGCCGGAGTGGTTTCATATAAAAATTGCATCTTTACCTTACGTTCATACATTCACTCAGGGTGTGTTACGGATTCAGCCTCCCTATGTCCCTCCTATGGCTCCATGGGATCTGTCTGTTGTCCTGAATGCCCTGCAAGAGTCTCCATTTGAACCTCTTGACAGTCATATAGAGAGATATATAGATGTGTGTGTGAGTGTGTGTGTGTGTGTGTGTGTGTGTGTGTGTGTGTGTGTGTGTGTGTGTGTGTGTGTGTGTGTGTGTGTATATATATATATATATAAAGTGTAAATACTTTCGGTGCTAAACCAGTGAGATGACAGTATAAAACAAAAATACGGGTTAAAATAAAAAGAGTAAAATAATGTCCCTTTTATACGTGATCCAATGATCCGTGCTTGGTGCCTAGGATAATCCAAACACAGAAGATGGCAAAAGCTCCTTCTTAATAAATCCACCAACTTCTTCAAATCTGAAAAATATACAAAAAAACAAGAGCGCCTCCTAGTGCAACAACGTGGTATTCCACACCATGGCCCTCATTCCGAGTTGTTCGCTCGGTAAAAATCTTCGCATCGCATCGATTTACCGCTTAATGCGCATGCGCAATGTCCGCACTGCGACTGCGCCAAGTAAATTTGCTATGCAGTTAGGATTTTTACTCACGGCTTTTTCATCGTTCTGGCGATCGTAATGTGATTGACAGGAAATGGGTGTTACTGGGCGGAAACAGGCCGTTTTATGGGCGTGTGGGAAAAAACGCTACCGTTTCCGGAAAAAACGCAGGAGTGGCCGGAGAAACGGAGGAGTGTCTGTGCGAACGCTGGGTGTGTTTGTGACGTCAAACCAGGGACGACAAGCACTGAACTGATCGCAGATACCGAGTAAGTCTGGAGCTACTCAGAAACTGCTACGAGGTGTGTAATCGCAATATTCGAATACATCGTTCGCATTTTTAAGATGCTAAGATTCACTCCCAGTAGGCGGCGGCTTAGCATGAGCAAATCTGCTAAAATCCGCTTGCGAGCGAACAACTCGGAATGAGGGCCCATGTGCGTGATTAAAGCTAAATCAACCCGTACCGGGGGTAAATTTACTAAGGTGGGAGATTTTTTAGAACTGGTGATGTTGCCCATAGCAACCAATCAGATTATATCTATTATCTGCTAGAAGCAGCTAGATAAATGGTAAGTAGACTCTGATTGGTTGCCATGGGCAACATCACCAGTTTTAAAAATCTCCTACCTTAGTAAATTTGCTCCATGTGTCAAAATATGCTTATCTCATGTCTTTAAGGAGATCCTTATAAGGTCACGGATTGTTTTTCTTAGGTTTTAATGAGATCCAGAGCACATAAAAAATAAAAACAAACACACATACATAGTGTAAAACTATTAACAAACGTAGAGCACCATTATCTAAATATATATCCTGAAAATGGTATATACTATGACCTAAAACATTAAAAATGGCCTAAACAGGATGTCCTGTATCTAAAAAATGGCTGAAACAGGACATCCTGTATCCTGAAAATGGTATATACTGTGACCTGAAGCATGACCCATCCTCTACTCCCTTCACTGGCTGCCTGTACGATGGCGAATCATCTTCAAGATTGGCTTACTGAGTTTCAAAGAATTACATGACCAAGGCCCAAGGTACCTGAAACAGCTTCTGACCCCATACTGCCCCACTCGATTACTGCGATCTGTAGATGAAGGACTTTTAGCAGTACCTAGAATCTACCGTAATTCATCTGGGGGTCGAGCTTTTATTCATGCGGCTCCGACTCTATGGAACTCACTTCCCCGCACAGTGCGAGAGGCCCCAACTATAGAATCCTTCAAAAGTAGTCTCAAGACTTTTCTGTTTACTCAAGCATTTCCATAATGTCCCTTTTAGTATCTTCATGCATCTGTATTTTATGAAAATATACTTCATTATTTTCTGTACTATATTATGCTATGTATCTGTTAAGCGCCTTGAGTCCTATTGGAGAAAGAGCGCTATATAAATAAAATTATTACATTATTATTATTATTATTATTATTATTATTACAAATGGCCGAAACAGGACATCCTGTATCTAAAAAGGATATCCTGTATCCAGTGGTGCAAGTAAAAAAAACATCTTATAGGTACTGTGTGCGCGTGTCGAAGGTGCGTGTGCCAAAAATGGGTGTGGTCAAATTCCACATGGGACGTGGCCAATGAAAATGGGGGCGTGATACACATATGGGAGGGGCCAGATACACATATGATCCCAATAGTGCCAGATACACGTTGCCCCACAGTGCCAGATATACATTGCCCCACAGTGCCAGAAATACATTGCCCCACAGTGCCAGATACACATTGCCCCACAGTGCCAGATATACATTGCCCCACAGTGCCAGATATACATTGAAATGTGCAAAATATTTTTTTTGAGAAAATTAAGTGGCGCTCCTGTTCAAATCCCTGCTGCCCCCCACTTACACCTTGGATCTATCTCAGATGATCCAAGGAAACAAGGAAACTAGAGAAAAAGTGGTAAAGGTGGTGAAGAGGGTTGGCGCTAAGAGCAATGGAGAGATGGTACTTATCTAAATAACGGAGTATGTCGATCGTACAGGTTTTTCTTACTCCCCTTTGGTTTTCTTTAAGAGTGTTCTTCCAATGGGTTTATCGATGCATGAAAAAAATTGGAATGGCTATAGGTTAAACACAGGTTTTGCTTATATCTCTAATGGTCCTATTTAGAGATATATTATACTTTCTTCTAATCTTTGTATGTTTTGGTAATTATACCTGGCTTACATAGTCAAATGTATAGTTAAACGCATCAAGGATTCTTTTCAAGATAATTACGACAAATATCCCACAATCAAAAATGCTTCTGAGGCAAGTGCAAACCTCCACTAACACAACAAAGTTGATAGCAGACCTATCAAGGTATCTTTTAGGTCGAGACAATGCTCCCCATATTTCAATCACAATTCAAATGATATAAATGACGGTATACAAGAGATGATCTCTATTGTGCGTACCTAACTTACACTAATATAGTGCGCTATCCTCTCATAAAGGTATCTTTTTGTGTAAAATGGTTCGTACCAGTACTCACAGATGATATCATGTGTTGCAAGTACATCTGGGTATCTTTATCTTCTTTCAAGTAGATAGAGACTTATGTAAAAATATGACAATTTTTAATAAAATTACAAACAAAAGATAAACTAAAATAAAGTATTGGCTGCAGGAGGCTGCCGTCCGTGATGGGGATTGGTCAGACCAACTTCATCCAGCACAATAGGACCGGTACCCTGTCGGGCTGAACAGTAAATAAACAAAAGTGGTTGTACCTTTCCCACAGAACGGGCGGTGCAAAGTCCAACAGGCAATAGTCCTCCCCAACGCGTTTCGAGTAAGTCACTCTTTGTCAAAGCTGATGGAGGACTGTATTGGTGATGAATTTATAGTAAATGTCCGGGGTTTGAACTTGATGACATCACTTCCGGTTCCGGATGACCTCGGGAGGATGTGTGTTGAAATCGGCCTCTATTTCACCTATTTTGAATTAGTTCGTTGGCGATAGAGTGGTATAGGTGATTGGTGTCAGTGGAACTTGTTTAGGGGCAATAACTGGTGGAAATTCTTAAAACCCGCCGCGACCGGAAGTGATGATCCATGGCTTCTGGGTAATGTAGTTTCTGAAACCGGAAGTCTCTTTGTTTACATCGTGTAATAGCAATCAATCAAGGAGATATGCCAGGATCAGATGAAAAAGCATATATGGTTTATTTTGCATCTAGGCCCAGATGGGTGTCATCAGAGCACGCAGGCTCAGTGAGACAATTTGCGTTACAGTCATCACAGCTTATATAGTATACAATACACATTACATCAGAAATGGCTTACGTGACAGGGAACATAGTTCGTCTTTATTACTGTCATCCAAATACAATACTTATTCATAATTATGGGCCAGGAATGACCCCGGGCAGTCACTTAGGGGCCACGAGTTAGTAATAAAGCACTATACACCACTCTCAGCCCCCTAATGATGGAAAGTGGCCCTTATCAGTAGGTCATATACATAAAGCACAATTAACAAAACGCAGGTGCAGACGAAAACAGAACCCTTCTTATACATAGTTCAGAATATGTGTTTTCTGCACCTAGGAATATATTGATACATCAAGCTTTTAACCCTATAAGCATTCAGTCCCAGTATAAGGGGTCCAAATTTCTCTGACAATTCCTCCCTCTGACAAATTCCTTTTGTCACACACTACTATCCACTTTTTCATAAATGGCCCTTTGGTCACTTATGTCACTTGCTCGGAGGATCTGAAAGGTACTGACAGAAGGTATTTCAGGCTCCAACGGCAAAAAATTTTGACCAGGAGGCATCACCCCTCTGGACATTGGAACATACATAGGGGGCTGAAAAGTAGAGGGAAGTGGACCCATTGCAGATTTTGAACTGCTCTGACACCCCTTACTAACGGCAAACATTTCAGACACAGGTAAAAAGTAATAATACCAATCCTCCAGTTACTACATACTGCAACAATCCGGCTATCAGAGCTGATATACCTCTGCCTAAGAATCCAAACGGATCCCTTCCTTCTCCTCCTATCTTCCTTATTCCTTCCTGCATCTTTTCCGCTTCTCTAATGTGTCCTTCCACTATATCTAAATTGTCTGCAATGTAAGTGCAACACTCCTGTCCTATCAAGGCACATGTTCCTCCCTCTGAGGCCAGCACTTGGTCTAATGCAAACCTATTTTGCAGCGCTACATTACTTGAGCCAATTCTTCATTCATTTCTCGTATGGCATGACTAGTTTCATTTATTATTCTATCCATATAATGAGTGTACGCTTCTAGTCTTTCTGACAGAATTCCTACCCCTACCTGAGGAAGAAGTGAGTGATGTTACCTGATGTACTATAAGGCTTCCGGTCATGAATGTCCACTCGTTCTTTCCAAGTTCTAAACATGGAGTTATTGACATTACCATAAATATCCCTAAACGTATATCTCCCCCCATCCTTTCCATTCAGTACCAGGACTCCTTTGGGACATTCAGTGTCCCCCATCTTCTGTCTGTTAACTATACGTATGGCCCTTGTCCCACCATCATCTAGTATTCCTTGAGCTAAATCATTATGAATCACACAAATGGCAGGCTGTCCCACTCTGGCTACTATTGCTAAAGGGGGGGGAGTTTATTCTCCTCAGAGGACTAAGTCTGGTACTATAATTGGTTCCGGAAAAATTCTCTTCCCAGTACACCCAATCAAATCTCATGGCTTCTTCCCAAGTTACCTGAATGGCTATTAAGGGTATCCCTGATTCAGCAGTCATTGGCAAATGTGTACACACCCCACAGTCAGTCTCATTGTGAACTCTTGCAATGGCCTTATGAATGGCAAGTACAGCATTCTTTCCTTTTATCTCATGTCCATAGTCAGTGATGTGAGTCTCCAGACAGGAGTTAAGACAGAGAACAGGATCCAAAGTCTCTTCATTTTCTTCACGGGTAGAGAAGCTTTGCTTCTTTCCGACTTAGGTGGCAACTCACCAGGGGCTTTATTGTATCCTTTCTGTCGGTCATGGTCCTGTGAGCAACACAGGTGAGGTGGTCTGCAAGATGTCCTCGGGTTCACTCCGGGGAGGGTCTGATCGGACCTCTTTTGCAGTGTGATGTGTGTACTCAGGTGGATCTTTTGCCGACTCTCGCCGCTGTCGGAGTCGTTAACAGCGCCTGGAATGGTCCTTCCCACCGCTCGGACAAGGAACTGCAACGTAAAAAGTTTATCATCACACAGTCACCAGGCATCAGATCATGGCATGCCGCAGGACTGCTTGGTTGTTGAGAAATTACAGCATCGTGAATTGTCTTGATCTGTCTGCTCATATTAATCAAATACTTAACAGTCACATCTTGGGCGATAGAGAGGTCTGGGGCTTGGACCATCATAAGATTAGGCAACTTCGCAAATAGAATTTCATATGGGGAAAGACGTAATGATCCCGTGGGCGTGGTTCGGATGGAATGCAAAACAAGAGGCAAAGCCTCAGGCCACAAGAGTCCAGTTTGTTTGGTACATTTTTGCAATTTATTTTTCACAGTCTGATTTAATAGTTCAATTTTATTTTTGCACTTGACTGGGGGTGGTAGGGCACATGTAATTGTTGTTTTATGCCCATCATTTCACACATTTCTCTGAAAACTCTTCCGGTAAAATGCGTACCTTGGTCAGAAGAGATAACCTGGGGAAGTCCATACCTGCAGACTAAATCCTGCACTATCTTCTTGGCTGTTATACTAGCTGTTGCTGTGGCTACAAGCAATGCTCCACCCACCTGTTAAACAGTTAAAGTCAAAACATACTGCAATTGTCTTACCTTTGGGAACTGAATGTAATCAATTTGTACCACCTGAAATGGTCCCTCTGTGGCGGGAAGGTGTGATGATATTGTAGGCACTTTTCTACCTGGATTGTTTTGGAGATACATTAGACAGCCTTGACAAAATTTAGAAGCCAATGCAGAGAATCCAGGGGCGTACCAGTAGGTCCTGACTAAATTAGTCATTGCAGTTTTAGATGCATGGGTCAGACCATGAGTGACCTGAGCTAATGCAGGTAAAAGCGATCTGGGTGCCACTGGCTTGCCTTCTCTGTTGCGCCACAAACCATCAGCATCTGGGTGGCATCCTTCCCGCTCCCAGGTGGAGATTTCCTGTGGACTGGAGGTTAATTGCATAGAAATCAATGATTGTGTATCAGGTATACATATTTCAGGCATTACATACACTTGTTCTTTCAACATAGCCGTGGACTTTGCTATTCGATCCACTCTGGCATTTCCTTTTGACACCTCATCTCTGCCAGAAGTGTGGCCCTGGCACTTTATTACAGCAATTTGTTCAGGTTCCATTACTACTTCTAAACGTTCTCGCACCTTGTTTGCATGTGCAATAGGTGCCCCATTAGATGTTAGGAAGTTTCTCATTTTCCACAAACTTCCGAAATCTTGCACAACCCCGAACGCATAGCGCGAGTCAATGTAAATGTTTGCAATTTTACCCTTTGCTATTCTACAAGCTCTGGTCAAGGCTACAAGCTCAGCACTTTGAGCTGAGTGAGGGGCTGGGAGGGGTCTGGCTTCCAGCGTTTCAGTCTGTATACACACAGCATATGCAGACCCCAGGCTGCCGTCTTCTCGTCGTAAGCAGCTTCCATCCACAAACAGTGTAAAATCTGCATGCAGGATGGGTTCATCAGGGAGGCCAGGGCCGTGTGTCTTGTGTGCCCCCACCTTCCCCCTCCTCCCTCTGAGTCTGGAAAGACTCATCCCTTACAAGCAGAAGGGTGGCGGGATTCAATGTATTGCAGTGCTGGATAATGAGATTACTGGGTGCTAGCAAAGTCAGTTCTCACTTAGTGAGCCGTGAAGTGGTTAAATGCTGAGTCTGCTTGCAAGTAAGTAAAGTAGCTACCGCATGAGGCACATACAGATACAATGGTTGATTCAGGACAATATCTGCAGATTTGTGAACTAAGATTGCGGCAGCAGCCACTACTCGCAAACACACTGGCAAGGCTCTGGCAACTGGGTCCAAAACCGCACTGTAGTATGCCACAGGGCGTTGTTTATTTTTATGCCGTTGAGTTAACACACCTGCAGAATGTCCCATCGCTTTATGACAAAACAGGGAAAAAGCTTGTTCTAATGTGGAATGACTAGTGCTGATGATGGTGTCAATGAATCTTTTGTCCACAATTGCTCAGGAATTTCTGAAAGCCAGCCTGGCAGCGCCTGTGAGACAGGCATAAGCCTGTTGTCATCATACTGCCACAGGGCATCTCGTACAGCATCAGCGTGTTGCTCTGGAACATGCAGAAAGAATCCAGCAGATGAGCAGCTAAGCTTTACGAGGAGATCGCGACTAAGCAAACTGACAGGGGCACTAGTGGACAACAACAAAAAGCGTGTTTGTAAGAGGACAGAGTGTGACAGTCAAGGGCTCTGAAAGCATCATTTCAACGGGACTGTTTGAGATTCCTACTGCAGTGACAGTTTTTGTCAGAGGTAGGAAAATCCTGACTACCTGCCATTAATAAAACAGAGGCTCCGGTGTCTATTAAACAAGAAATTGGCTTATTATTTATAATTACATTTATCATTATCTGTAGCCAATACTGGATACACTGGAGCCCTGACCTCCTGTCAATCCCTATTCCCGGGACGTTGTCTAAAATCCCTATGATTGTAGTTGTCAGATGATTTAAGTCTCCACTGCACGGTGGTTTTCTTTTACAATCATGTGACAAGTGTCCCTTTTCTAGGGAGCATAGGCGCCAAAATGGGCCAAATGGGGAAAAGGGAGGGACGGGGGCAGGTATACCCGTCCTCCCCGTCACACCTAGGAGAGTAGGACTGCCAGTAGGCTAGCAGGGGGAGGAAAGAGCCATGAGGGTGTTAAAAGGCTGAGGCAGAGGGGGGAGGCTGCATTCCAGGCTAGAGCTGCAAACAGATAGCAGCACCATGCAGCATCCAGCAGCCCAGTCTCTGGAGAACAAAGAGCAGGCCCAGAGCCACGTGTAGCCTGTAGTCTCAGCAGGCAGAGCAGATCTCTTACTACAAGTTGTGCAAGGGGTTCCAGCTGCAGCAGGAGCACGCAAGCATGGAGAGCCAGCAGGGAGATCCAGCAGAAAGATGCAGATAGCAGCACCATGCAGCATCCAGCAGCCCAGTCTCACGGGAGCAAAGAGCCAGGGAGATCCAGCAGAAAGCAAATGATCCCACAGAGTGTCCAGGAGGAGGTGGGGGAGGAAGTCATACCGAACGAAGATTTCCACAGGGAGAAGAGGCTGCAACTGCAGGAGCAGCGTGGATTTCAGGCAGAGGGAGTTGACCCTGGTGGCCAGACCCCGGCTGGAACAAAGAAGAGGAAGGGGGAATTTACAGCGGCAAGGAGGCAGAGGCACCCAACAGCACGGAGCAGCAGCACGGTGTGGTCGATTTAGCGGCCAGATATGAAGGCATGCCCGCGGCCACAGAATCAGATGGTCCAGAAGCCGGGATAGAGGAGACAGGTACATCGGGAGCAGCGTAACCATGCAGGCCCTTCTCTCAGTGCAGACGGCATCGGTCACAGTCCCATGGGAGAGCATCGCCAGCGGCAAGCACCGGACGTCACTTTTCACCGACAAGGGCTTACAGCAGGCAACGCTGGGTATCGATTGTGCAGCTGTTTCAGGCATGTGGAGAGGCAGTAGCAGTGATACCAGCATCAGGAGCAGCGGTCCGAATATTGTGGAGGCAGCGGACAGCATCGTAGTCCAAAGAGGTGTTGGACCAACAGCACAGCGCAACGGGAGCGGCAGCACGCATTGGCAGTTTTCATCACGCTGAACAGGACACCGCAGGGGAGCAGCGCAAATCACGATCCACGCTACAACAAGCCGCAGAGAGGCAGGAGCAGCGGTATCGGCATCAGGAGCGGGAGCAGCGGACCGAGTATCGTGGAGGCAGCATCGTAGTCCACAGGGGTGTTGGACCAACAGCACAGCGGAAGCGGCAGCACGTGTCGGCAGCCATCGCAGTGAGGTAGAGAGTCAACGCAGACGACGCGCGGCGAGGGATCATGGTCACCGTCATCAACCACCCCGTTACCTTTCACCCGCAAGAAGCAGCTGCCATTACTCAAGGTCGAATGGGAGCCGAGCAGGTCGACTGGAATAACCTTACCGTGCCAGGGAACGAGTTCATCAGGAAGAATACAGCGGCACAGGCAGGCGTCATCGCATCTCGCAGAGATCTTGTTTGGGGAGCATGAGGCAGCGGGAGCAGGGAGCAAGGGCTTTCATTAGCGCAGACTCAACACCGCAACGGAGCTACCTTAATCGCGAGCAGCAGTTTATCACGCCGCGGAGAGAGCATCGCGAGAGGCGTCCGAGCAGCAGGGATCAGAGGCAAGGAGGCGAGAGCACGGGCTACGCTTTGTTCGGTGTTGCGCCACCACTTCCAACGGTTCACGCAGAGCACACCCATGTGTCGGGGTCATCTCTTTGCGCCAAGGTCGGCGCAGGATACGCAGCACCCAGAGGGACAGCGGCGGGGTCATCTCCTTGCGCCAGGGTCGGCACAGGACACGCAGCACCCAGAGGGACAGCGGCGAGGTCATCTCCTTGCGCCAGGGTCGGCGCAGGACACGCAGTACCCGGAGGGACAAACGATCGATGACGTGGCGCTCGGGATTGGTAAGAACAATGTCGACAATAATGATTTGCATAATGTTTGTATGACCCCCAATAGTTGTCAGAATGTGCAGATTATATGCAGCGAGTTGTGCAAAGCAGCAGAGGGGTTGAGTAATGACAGTTTGCATAAAATGTGTGTTATGCCAGGAAGCGCGCAGGAGGTACAGTGTCAGCATCCCCGGGGCGGACGCAACCGGGGAAAAACGGGATTGGTACAGCATGATAAGGCGACAGCCTTTGTGCAAGGAACCGCAGGCCTGGTATGCACTTTCGGATCAGTATCGGCCCATTTGCCGGCGCTGACTAGAAAGGAGATTGAAAAAGGGGCTTTTATAGATATATGTTCACTCCAGGAAATGTGCGGAATGTACAGAATGTTAGCAATACTGCCAGAGCTATATCTGTGTGGAGTTTGTATGTTCCACCTGTGTTTGCCTGGTTTTCCTCTGAGGGACACTGTTTTTACCCAGAGGCAGCCATGAGCATGTTAAAATACACCAATTTCATGTATCCTGTGTACAAGGAACACAGGGGGAAGGTGTGGTGAAAATATGACGAGGTGGTCAGCGCAAAGGCCGTGGGGCATAAAGCCCATTGACTTTGGCACTAGAGACTTAGACATCTGGCTCAAAGCGCAGGCGGCGGCCATAGCTAAATGGGGCGCAGCGCCACAAAAAATCCAGTGCAGGGCATGCAAAGCAAGAAATTAGACGCTGGGTTTTTTGCATTATGCGTGCATCCGCACCCAGTGCAACTACAAGCACGCATGCACGTTCTGTGGCGTGAACCACTCCGTCAAGGAGTGCAACAGAGAGAGGGGTAGTCACCCGCAAAAGGGGCCCACACCAGCTGGGCCTAGGAAAAGCGAATTGTCCTGTGGTGTTGGGCATGGGCCTGGCAGGGCTGCCCAGGTATCCCAGGATTAAAGGAAGCCAATTCTCTGCGGAGGGGCTTCAAGGATGGTTTTAGGGTACCTATAACCAGAGAGGCACGCCAACAGTAGCGCCAGGGACATAAGGTCCGTAAGGAGGCAGCTGGGGGTGGTACGCGAGAAAATCGCTAAGGAACTAGCGTTAGGCAGGACGGTGGGGCTATTCGCAGCCCCACCATTGCCAGGATGGGTAATTTCACCTTTGGGGAGGGAGGTCAGGCACATCCAGCACCTGTCCTACCCCGAAGCGGAGTTGGTGACCGACGCATTAGGCAAGGAACTATGCTCAGGGCAGTACCAGCCAGTGAGGTGGCCATTAGGACGGTCCGAGCACAAGGGAGGGTGAGCAGGTCAGTCTTAAGCCCTGTTAGCCACTCGAAAGAAACCCCCCTTACTGGTGGGGGTTTTAACCCTTTTTCAAAGGCAGGAGGAATTGAAGACACTGTGTGTTGAGCCTGCTTGTCCAGTTATACACACTCAAAAAGTCAAAAGCATTTGTGTTTGAAGCTCAGAGATTGGGTTTCCTGTCCATCCTACAGCAATTTTATGGCTGTCATTCAGGAAGCAGCCTTATCAGATACTCCTCTTGCGAGGTGTGATAACCCCTGGGAAGAGGCAGAGTCTGGAAGCCAGGTATCAGGCTTTTTGAGCTGTCCCACATTACAGCTCCCCCCTGTGGTGAAAAATAAACATTCTGTTCTTACAATCCAGCAAAGGGGAATTACAACTGTCCTCTATGTTAATTACAATGCAGTTTAAGAAATGTCATTTATAAAATAGGGAATAGCATGATACTACATGTCAGACAGTATATACACAATATCATATTTCAGGATCCGATCACGTTATGGATCCTGACATTGGGAGCCCTAAGGGCAAAGCTGGACTTAGAGTCAGCCTTTTAGGCTGCTTCCCTTTGCATCAGGAAAGCTTCAGTCTCATGGGACGAAGCTGCGGTGGAGAATTTTTCAGGGGAAAATGTATTGTCGATGGGCTGCGCCATTTCGGGTGCTGTCTGCGGAGCATTCAACTCTTCCCTGCAGTGGTGCCGGCAGGGGCGCACAGGGTCAAGAGCCACAGCACACCACCTAGATGATCTCCTGGGGGCAGGGCCACAAGCTGCAGCACAGCCAATTGCTGCGTGAACTACAGGTCATGCTGGAGGTATTCAGCGTGCCTATCGCACCAGAGAAACTGAGGGCCCAAGACAGTTTTAGCATCCGAGGGTTCAAAGCATCGATGTTGGCATACAATAGGAGGTTAGGAAGGTTTTTCCTAACTAACTGCTTTGAAGCGTTGGCCCACGGGCTGCTGGCAGCGGAGATGCAGAGAGGCAGCTGGTTCCCGAGGGTTCGTAACCATTGAGGTTTGCATTTAGCGTGCTACTGGTGTTGTTAGCAGAAGTTAATGGAAATGCAGCAGTATCCAATAGGGGCAACCATTGATGTTAGCATCAGATGTTAGGAGGATAGAACGGTTTGCCTCTTCTAGCTATTTTTCGTGAGTTAGGCCCGGGCGTGGGCAGGGAGATAAGCTGCGGCAGCATGGTCGGGAACAGTGCAAGGCACGTTCAGAAACAGCCAGGGCACCTGGTCAGGTTTGGCAGTTTTGTGACAGGTGAAGCACAGGCGGCTGGCAGAGATGCAGGAATCAGGGAGTGCCCAGCAGTTTGTCTGGCCAAGAATCTGGCCAGGAGGAAGGTGGCATGATGGTTGCCGCCAACAGGTGGGCTAGGGGCATAAGGGCCCACAGGCTGGCCAGTTGTATGTCCAAGCCAGACAGAGGAACAAGGGAGCCACGTGCCAGCAAGCGAGGAGGGGGCTGGCGGCAGGGCGCCGGCGCAGCAGCATCAAGTTCAGTGCAAAGCAAATACTTGAACTGGCAGGTTTGGGGCCGTGGCAGTCGGGGTGTGTGCCCCCCCCCCTTCCTGGGTGAAGGAAACGGGACTCCCGCAGGAGAGAGCGCGGCGGTGCCAAGTAGTGGGAATCGCTAGGCTGCATGCCAGGAGGACCAGCAGCTTCTTGATCGCTGATGGAATAGAGGTGAAAGGTACCAGACGGCAAGGTGGGTGGTACCTGGTCAGAGGGGGGCACTGTGCAAGAGTAGCGGCCCAACACAACAGTCATTAATTCGGGAGGTAACGATGTGGGGGACACGAAGCACCTTGATATGTTAAGAAGGATTGGGATTGGCACTGACCTAGCATGGGCAAAGGGGCATTGGCACGCAGCCAGCATCGTGTGGTCTAGCATCATCTCCAGGCTGACCTGACGCGGCGTGCGAAAGGGGGCTGCCATAGGGAGGATCAGGAAGATGGTCAATGCGGCAGTAAGTGCGTGAGGGCACTGGGAGGAAAGGTCCCCAGTCAGAAGGTCAAGGGCATGTTCGGGGCAGACGGAGGCATCTGTCGGACGTTAGCAGTGACTTGTTCAACGACGCATTGCAAAAGGCAGGGGAAGTCTAGGGAAGGGCGGATTGCAGGGTGGGGGGGTTTCGGTTCCCGGGCAGGCCCGAGAACCTCAGTGGCGGGAAGAAGCGGTGCGCAAGGCAGGTGGAGCAGGGGAGCCAGCTGAGGTTGCAGATACACCGTCGGCGAGGTGCCGCACGCCAGGCTCCAGCTGTCGGCGGCGGGCCGTCGGCTGCGCACCAGGCCAGAGTGATCTGTGGGGGCTGGCTCCATAGCGGGGGCATTGCTGAGGGCCTACGGCGTAGGTATGTGGCACGCCCCGTCATAAATCAAGGAGGAGCATGGCTCCATAGCGGGGGCGTTGCTGAGGGCCTACGGCGTAGGTATGTGGTACGCCCCGTCATAAATCAATGATAGGCATTGATAGGGTTTTGTGCCTTGCCCACCGTTCTCTGTCCCTACCCTGCAAAATGTAAAATGTAAATAAGGTAATGTTTAATAAAACTGTGGCCAATGATTAAATCCCAGATCTTGTCTCCGAGTATGATTTCAGTAGAGGAGATATTGGGGTTGGTTTAGCAGGGATGCAGCAGGCCACCCTCGCTCCCTTACGGCAGTTGTAGCACACTATAGATCTCCAGGGAGCGGGCTCCCTCCCACTGGAGAGTGTCTTATGAACTGGCTGAGCCGTCTGCTCAGCGGTTTCGATCTTGTACATTTATTAACTTCTGCCTGTTTATCCTTTTTAACTAAACTATTTTCGCAATCAGTTATGGCAGGGGATGTTTAGTTAAATGCTATTTCTAGTTCTAACCATTTGGCAGCTAGCTGATCACTATTAGGCTCATCAGCAGTAGCATCCTATTTTAATTGCTGCATCAGGGACGTATAATCATTGGGTTTAAATACAGCAAGTAGTGATTGCAAAACATCTCTATATGTGGGCTGGTGAATATTTTTAATTAGAAATAAATGATCCCACACTGTCCTGGGATCTTTTCTAGGGTCGGGCATCTTCTCTGCTAGGGCTCTAAGGTCTGATGCCGCCCAGGGAACATGCATGGAGTATGTAACAGCCGGCCCCACACCCCCAGCTGGAGGGGCTGTGATAAGCCTGACCGGATATAGGGTCGGATGCAATACACCAGGATCTGCAGGGGTTAAGGTCTGCGGTATCGTGCGTTGACCTCTACCTCTGCTTAAAGATGTTACAACGTAGTCCAGTGTCCCTGCACCAGAAGAATCTGGTGACTGAACAAGAACTAAAGTTTCCTGTAGTGTAGTGTTATCAGAGAGGGAAGAAACGGCAGCAGCAACTTTCTACGGACCGTTCACCCTCTGCTCTATATATAGAGGAAGGTGCAGAGGCAATGATCAGGGAAGTGTCTATTGCCAGTGTCCCTTAACTCTGTGGGTTTTGGATAATCTGATGCTAGTGGGGGTATAATGCCTCCACCCTTTCTCTAATTTCCTTTACTGTCTGTTATTAGTCTATATTTTTGCCGCATAAGGCGGAGGGTTTTGGAGGTGACAATAATAGTGCATCAGCTACCCACAAACAATAAGATTTACAATCATTACAACTTATCTCCTAAATTATTTAAAACATTTGCAGCAAAGGTACCTGTAAGAGGAAAGGTTAGATAATTCTGTGTTCTCTTATTCCATTTGTTCAAGAATTTCACCGCAATATCACCATACTTACAACGCTAGCCGGTGCACTCAGAGGGTTTTCCTCTTTGTGGACTGATTTTGCCCCATTTGCCTTATACACAATTTCTACCTCAAAAACCGGCTCTCACAAGCAAATGGAGTCTCCTGCCACTTGCAAGGAGATGAATCAATTATTTTCAATACAGTAAACTATACCCACAAGCGTCACGTCTGACGAGAGTGCTAAACCTTTCTCTCCCCAGGCTGTTGTATGTTTCTTAACAAGAAAAAACAGTCTTACTGATATATTTCTTATCAACCACCTACAATACCTGCCATGAAAGATGGTCTCACAATTTTCCTTATACCTTCATCATACCTTGGGCAAGAAAGAGTCACACAAATTTATTTCTTTCCCCTGCATTATAAAGGCTGATATGAGAAGCTTTACCTTTTCTCTGTCCCTGACACGGGTACAGAGTTCAGTTTATACACATGCACTCAGCGTCATTCATCTCTTACAGACATACATACATCGCAACACAAAATACTTGTAGCAGCTATTGCATCAGTTTAACCCTATACAGTTCCAACCTTCAATGCTTAGTAACACCACTGTCAGTTATACAATGTATATCCTTTATATTATTGATGGAAAAAATAAGGTTAGAACCTGAAAATACGGGAAAAGCAATATATGCACAAGTTTGAGTATTGCAGTAAATAGAAATAGTAATGACTTCTGGAAAGAATGGTGTTAGATGTTAGTTCTAGAAAAAGAAGTATTATTCATACATTTCATACAAATCTATAGACACAGAAAAATATGCTTTTTCATCTAGTCCTTACCTCAGGAACGAGGTTCTTTTCGGAGCGAGCACTGCACACACGGGACAGACGTGCTGTTTTGCTTATGCCGCAGAAAAGAGAAGGTATGAAAAGTTTCTCACCTCACAGCGCTGTTTAGTTTCTGCGGCAGAGGACCCAGCAGTCTTGTCGTCCCGTATTGCGAAGTGAGTTGTCCGACCGGGCAGAAAACATCAAATGTAATAGCAATCAATCGAGGAGATATGCCAGGATCAGATGAAAAAGCATATATGGTTTATTTTGCATCTAGGCCCAGATGGGTGTCATCAGAGCACGCAGGCTCAGTGAGACAATTTGCGTTACAGTCATCACAGCTTATATAGTATACAATACACATTACATCAGAAATGGCTTACGTGACAGGGAACATAGTTCGTCTTTATTACTGTCATCCAAATACAATACTTATTCATAATTATGGGCCAGGAATGACCCCGGGCAGTCACTTAGGGGCCATGAGTTAGTAATAAAGCACTATACACCACTCTCAGCCCCCTAATGACGGAAAGTGGCCCTTATCAGTAGGTCATATACATAAAGCACAATTAACAAAACGCAGGTGCAGATGAAAACAGAACCCTTCTTATACATGGTTCAGAATATGTGTTTTCTGCACTGTCAAAGTCGAAAAATATAGCGACCTATGAAGCCTTGTACTAACCCCAATGCACGTGCCCACTGCTCGCGCACCGACCCCCCCGTGCGTACGCATCCCCTCAGGTTGCGTAGGGGACGCTCTGACGTCGCCTGCGCAGGGAGATGGGTATTTACGGCGGTGTTTGTGTGCGACTAGCGAGCGACTCGATCGCTACATATTTAACCAATATAATGCGTTTTATAGTTAATATTCCCCTTAATAATGTCAGCAAGTATGGTAAGTTTAAAACGGTTCTTGGACCTGATAAATTCTCCTTTACATGCTGGGAGGGTTCAGATAAAGGTTGGAGGGTAGTATTTGGTGTCCAGCTGTGGGGTATTGAAGAGGTGTTGTGTCTATGACAGCTGGGAGGGATTCGCATAGTTCCTGCTCATGGTTATGCACAGAAGTAGAACATAAGATTAATTGCATTCAGAATAAATTACACAAATGCAGGGTGGGGGACTGGAATTCAGTCACCTCTTTCACACAGACCGAAAACAAATAGCCTTACTTACACTAAGCTTTGAGATTCTATGAAGAGGGCTTATACCTTTGTTTATGAATAGGTCCAGGTTTCTCTCCAGAATAATGAGTGCTGAGATGTCATTGTCTCAACTGAAAGAGGTGACCAGGGGGTAAACAAAGCACAGAGACAGAGTTTGTTTGGAAGATCCAAACAATAGGTTTCCCCAATACAATCAAGAGAGGAATTTAGAATACTGACAAGTCCTAGCCATCGCCCATTTCTTGAACTAACCAATGGAAAGAGGACACATAGTATCGAAGTATGTCTTGAGCTAGTACATAAATATAGTTTGAAATAGACTTGGGGACACAAGAGTCTTCTCTCCACAACGGTTTTCATCATTGACTAACCCAGAGCTGGTAACCAGGACATGCGCAGCGAATCACTCCCCAGTGTGTAAGTACTCGCTCTGTGACCATTCTTAATCTCTGATTGTAATTGTGCCACGATCTCTCTCTCTCTCATTGTATGTTATTGTTTGCTATTGTGCTGCTATTGTGTATTTATGTGTAGTTATTTTGTTAGATATTGATGTTAGCTTGTAGTGTATGAATTGTCAACTGTATTTCCCCTTTTAATATAACTTAATCCTTGTTAGTAAAGGTTTTGGAGCCTTAGCAAGGTATTGTGTGTTTATTACATTGCAGAGGGTATTCAGAGCGACTTGATCGCTCAAACAGCATTTACACTAGCAAGGTTAAGCAGCGTTATATCGCTGCAGTATTTCAGTTGTAAGGTTTACAATACAAACTCAATCATAGTGTGTTGCATACAAGGTTTACTGAGTGTCATCCCGTGAGCGTCTGCGCCGCTTGTGTTCCCCTTGCGGTCACAGCGTCCGCTACGCTAGTAGCGTATCATTACGGTAGTCGGCCGCCTATAGCGTGTTCGACACCAAGCGTTAAGCTGTGAGCGAGCGTGTCGCTCGTGCGTCTCGATCACGGCTGAGCGTCTGCTACGCTAAGTGCGTACCCTTATGGTACCCCATACGCCAATTGCGTACTGAGTCTCCTACCTACATATAGTGAAAGTTATAAGGTAATCAAACCAGCATTATCAGCACCTAGGAATATATTGATACATCAAGCTTTTAACCCTATAAGCATTCAGTCCCAGTATAAGGGGTCCAAATTTCTCTAACAATCGCGATCAGAAGTATATGACCGGAAGTGACGATACGAGGTTTCTGGGAATTGTAGTTTCTAAATCCCGGAAGTCCCGTATTGCAGTGCGGCCGGTGATTTAGGAACAAGATGGATTCTGGGGATTGCAGTGAACTTTAGTAGTTTCCCCCGGCAGTGGTCACAGCGGGTGATAGATCTTCAATACTACATATAATCGATTGCGGAATCAGTTGATCAGTCCAGAAATGTTCAATGCCACTGTTCATTCTTATTTCCAACTAAAGGCACTATTTGAGAGATAGAGTTACATTAATGATAATGTGGTGATACGATGATGTGTTATAAATAATTACATTTTTGCATAAATATACAAATTATATATAAAGAGAATTATATACAGCGACTCCTAGCATGCAGCGGCACTCAGGGAAAAAAACTCATGGGTATTCCAAACAAATGATGTTTATTCCATGGTGATACAAAAGAAGATCCAACGTTTCAGGGTGCTAACACCCCTTTGTCAAAGGGGTGTTAGCACCCCGAAACGTTGGATCTTCTTTTGTATCACCATGGAATAAACACCATTTGTTTGGAATACCCATGAGTTTTTTTTCCCTGAGTGCCGCTGCATGCTAGGAGTCGCTGTATGTATTACAGATTCCAGAGGGCACCGGGGCTTCATTTACTGTGAAGGGTGAGTGCCAATCCGTTGTTGTATATATAGAGAGAATTATATATATAAAAAAGGGAGGAGTCTCATTTTCCAATAGAAGAGATGAAATAGAAAGAATATGATCAATGTGCACCTATGGATTCTTTGTCAGATTGTGAGAAAAAAAAGATGAGAAAACACCCTACATCAATGTTTTTATATTTTATAGGAACCATTTAAGCTCAAAGTCTTGATTGAGTCCCCTGGGACTTAATGTTTTTAGTTCAAAGATGGTTCGCATTTCTGTTCTTGCCAGTCTGCTGTCCACATTTTTGTCCTTCCAACGCGACCCTGTTCTGAATAAAATAATCCCCAGCAAACCATCATTCATATATCGCAATTCTAAAAATCTTAAGGATCATCTAGTAAAGAGCACTGTCCCATTGCCATCAAGAAGTTTGATCAGAACCAAAGGATTCCACAGGTGTGGAATGTGCATAGGTTGCTGGAACATCAAAGATCCCAACTCAAAATATACAGAAATTAAAATTAACAACAAGTCTTTGAGAATTACGGACTTCATCGCCTGTAGTACTCCGAATGTTGTATACTTAGTAGAGTGCTCTTGTGGACTAGCATACATAGGAAGAACGACTAGACCCTTAAAAATAAGAATTTCAGAGCATTTAAGAAATATCAAGAAAGGACTTCCAACACACCACCTCTCAAATCACTTTAAAAATGATCACAACTGCTCGACTAATCACATAAAAATATTTGTTGCTTTGAAACATATAAAAGCAACATGGAAGGACAAAAATGTGGAAAGCAGACTGGCAAGAACAGAAATGCGAACCATCTTTGAACTAAAAACATTAAGTCCAAGGGGACTCAATCAAGACTTTGAGCTTAAATGGTTCCTATAAAATATAAAAACATTGATGTAGGGTGTTTTCTCATCTTTTTTCCCCCCTCACAATCTGACATTGAATCCATAGGTGCACATTGATCATATCCTTTCTATTTCATCTCTTCTATTGGAAAATGAGACTCCTCCCTTTTTTATATATATAATTTTTATATATATAATTCTCTCTATATATAATTTGTATATTTATGCAAAAATTTAATTATTTATAACACATCATCGTATAACCACATTATCATTAATGTAACTCTATCTCTCAAATAGTACCTTTAGTTGGAAATAAGAATGAACAGTGGCATTGAACATTTCTGGACTGATCAACTGATTCCGAAATCGATTATATGTTGTATTGAAGATCTATCACCTGCTGGGACCATTGCCGGGGAAACTACTAAAGTTCACTACAATCCCCAGAATCCATCTCGTTCCTAAATCTCCGGCCGCACTGCAATACGGGACTTCCGGGATTTAGACACTGAGGAAGCCGCCGATGCTTGGTAGTAGGCGGGGAAACGCGTCTGTCAGTACCTCCGTTGTAAACCACAGACTACAGCAGACGGAAAAGTTATCAGCTGGCCGGCTGTTTTTTACCCTTGAGGAGGGGAGCGCTGGATGATTCATCTGCCCACGGACTCCAGATAAGGCCGAGAATACGAGCACCGGCCGGGAGGGCAAAGCACGTTTTCCGTGGACAAAGCGCAAGGTTGTATCTACTTTATATAAAGCCAATCACGGTTAATTAGCCAGGAGGAATAATACCCGCATTGTGAACAAACCTAAGTATATGCATGGTATACCCACTTTTTAGTCACAAGACGGCCACATTACAGTGACTATGTTGTAAGAAATACCTCTGCACTAATCACTTTAAATCAGGAACCAGCTGTGAACAAGGATGAACTCTATATATGTTTAATACATGCTCCATTAATCAGTTTAAATGGATACATGGACATAAGCACGTTCTAGCATGAGGCTGGGGAGCGAGTGAGCAGCACATGTGAATACAATTGCTTTATTGTTGGACATAAGTTATCCACAGATTATCTGGCTGATTGGAACATAACAATAATTCTGGATATCTGAGGAATAAGGAGATACAAATAAATAAGTGGGACGGCTACTCTTAAACATGCATGTGTAAAGGATTTATTTGGAACTTAATCAGTTATTTGTTTTTAGGATTTTATGTAGTTACATTGTCATTTTTAATATATGTATATGCATTGCCGGCCGGCATGTAAATTTGCTATATTTTGGTATTGTAAAATAAAATCCACTTTGGATGTGAATAGCGCTCTTTCGTTTGCATTTTTTAGTTTTGATTTTAGGGACAAATAACCAATTGCCCCTGAAAGAGCAGCTTCCACATCTGGGGAATCACAGCGCCAGGAATTGTTTGGTTTATTGATGTAGGGTGTTTTCTCATCTTTATTTCCCCCTCACAATCTGACATAGAATCCATAGGTGCACATTGATCATATCCTTTCTATTTCATCTCTTCTATTGGAAAATGAGACTCCTCCCTTTATTATATATATAATTTTTATATATATATAATTCTCTCTATATATAATTTGTATATTTATGCAAAAATTTAATTATTTATAACACATCATCGTATCACCACATTATCATTAATGTAACTCTATCTCTCAAATAGTGCCTTTAGTTGGAAATAAGAATGAACAGTGGCATTGAACATTTCTGGACTGATCAACTGATTCCGAAATCGATTATATGTTGTATTGAAGATCTATCACCCGCTGGGACCATTGCCGGGGAAACTACTAAAGTTCACTACAATCCCCAGAATCCATCTCATTCCTAAATCTCCGGCCGCACTGCAATACGGGACTTCCGGGATTTAGAAACTACAATTCCCAGAAACCTTGTACAATCACTTCCGGTCATATACTTCTGATCGCAATATAAACAAAGAGACTTCCTGTTTCAGAAACTACATTACCCAGAAGCCACGGATCATCACTTCCAGTCGCAGCTTTTTTAAGAATTTCCACCAGTTATTGCCCCTAAACAAGTTCCACTGACACCAATCACCTATACCACTCTATCACCAACGAACTAATTCAAAATAGGTGAAATAGAGGCCGATTTCAACACACATCCTCCCGAGGTCATCCGGAACCGGAAGTGATGTCATCAAGTTCAAACCCCGGCCATTTACTATAAATTCATCACCAATACAGTCTTCCATCAGCCTTGACAAAGAGTGACTTACTCGAAACGCGTTGGGGAGGACTATTGCCTGTTGGACTTCGCCCCGCCCGTTCTGTGGGAAAGGTAGGACCACTTTTGTTTATTTACTGTTCAGCCCGACAGGGTACCGGTCCTATTGTGCTGGATGAAGTTGGTCTGACCAATCTCCATAACGGACGGCAGCCTCCTGCCTCCAATACTTTATTTTAGTTTATCTTTTGTTTGTAATTTTATAAAAAATTGTCATATTTTTACATAAGTCTCTATCTACTTGAAAGATACCCAGATGTACTTGCAACACACGATATCGTCTGTGAATACTGGTACAAACCATTTTACACAAAAAGATACCTTTATGAGAGGATAGCGCACTATATTAGTGTAAGTTAGGTACGCACAATAGAGATCATCTCTTGTATACCGTCATTTATATAATTTGAATTGTGATTGAAATATGGGGAGCATTGTCTCGACCTAAAACATACCTTGATAGGTCAGCTATCAACTTTGTTGTGTAAGTGGAGGTATGCACTTGCCTCAGAAGCATTTTTGATTGTGGGATATTTGTCGTAATTATCTTGAAAAGAAACCTTGATGCATTTAACTATACATTTGACTATGTAAGCCAGGTATACTTACCAAAACATACAAAGATTAGTAGAAAGTATAATATATCTCTAAATAGGACCATTAGAGATATAAGCAAAACCTGTGTTTAACCTATAGCCATTCCAATTTTTTCATGCATCGATAAACCCATTGGAAGAACACTCTTAAAGAAAACCAAAGGGGAGTAAGAAAAATCTGTACGATCGACATACTCCGTTATTTAGATAAGTACCATCTCTCCATTGCTCTCAGCGCCAACCGTCTTCACCACCTTTACCAGATATACATTGCCCCACTGTGCCAGATATACATTGCCCCACTGTGCCAGATATAAATTGCCCCACTGTGCCAGATATACACTGCCCCACTGTGCCAGATATACATTGCCCCACTGTGCCAGATATACATTGCCCCACTGTGCCAGATATACACTGCCCCACTGTGCCAGATATACATTGCCCCCACAGTGCCAGATATACATTGCCCTCACAGTTCCAGATATACAGTCCCAGATGTACATTGCTCCAGAGTGTATGTGTGACCCCCACTCACCGCTGCCTCTGTTATTTCTTCTATGTGAGGGGAGGAGAGCGCAGCGTGTGCCTCTCCTGCCCCTCATTGCTCGTGAAGTCCGATTCCAGTTTCCGGTGGCGGGCATCTCAAATGAGGTGCCGGTTTGTTAGCCAATCATAGCTCGCAGACCGGCAGCCAATAAGGAGCCACGGCTGCCAGTCCGCAAGCTCTGATTGGCTAGCAAACTAGTGCGTTATTGAGATTCACCCCCCTACTACCGCCGCTGGAGACCAGACATCACAGAGAATTGAGGGGCACTCTCCTCCCCTCACAAAGCAGCGGGATGCAGGTATTGTGGATGGCCCGGCGGTAGGGTGTAACGGCTGGGAATTTCTTACCGGTACGCCGTACCGCCCCATACCGCCATGCTTGCAGCACTGCCTGTATCTAAGAAATAGCTGAAACAGGACATCCTGTATCCTGAAAATGTTAAGATCTCAATTCACAGTGACAGGACGCCATCTTTGTCCAAGGAAAATGCCCATCTATACACAGATTCTTCCATATATAATATACCCATTACCATATCACACAATAACATATAAATAGCCCTTATAAGACAAATAGAATTGAAAAAGATGCACAAAAAATACATAAAATATATATAATTAAAAAAATCATATATATATATATACTCATAGGTATAAAAATATATAATTAATAAATCACATATATACCAATAAATACATTAATTTCATGACATAATCCACATTTTTATACACAGACTAAATATCACAAAACCTTTCGGGATAAAACAGTTTTATAGAAACGGGGCAATTTCATATGAATCATTCAATCCCTTGTGAACAAGGGTATCCAACTGAAAGATCCAATACATCTCCCGTTGTGAGAGGAGGTTTGCTATATCCCCCCCGCTATCTCGTATCTTCACATGCTCAATTGCTTGACAAATAAGGCCCATGGGGTCAGCGTTATGTACCTCTGCAAAATGTCGAGGAACTGTATGATTGAATAATTTATTTTTTATCCCCCTTATATGTTCCTGTACTCTAATTTTAAATGGCCTTTTCGTTTTCCCTACATATATATTCAGTAGTTGCAGGGACAATGTAATGTTTATATTACTGATCATGTATTATAATTAATGAAGCTTCGAATAGGGAATTCGACAGTTCCATCTCTATTAAAGAAATTCCTACTTGGTCTGGCAATATGACTACAGATAATACACTTGCCACATTGAAAACACCCTAAATGTTCTAGTTTACCTTTGGTTTTCTTTTCCAAAATTCTACTAGGGACTAGAATTTCTCTGAAATTCCTTGCTTTCCTGTACACAATTTTTGGTTGGTCCTGTAACACATCTTTGAGTACAGGATCTAATAATAAAATACTCTAGTGTTTCCTCAATACATTTTTTATTTATTTATCATGACTGTTATATCTGATAATGAAAAGCAAGGCATCCTTATTGTTTGAATTGTTTTTTTTTCTCTATATCTTAATAAATCCTCCCTATTAACAATTAAGGTTTCCGTTATTGCCCTGTTTAACCAAGGTTTCTGGATAACCTCATTCAAGGAAGCGTTCACCATAAAAATCAATTTGTTTCCAACTTGTTGTGACCTCACTACAATTACAATGTTATGTTCACTGTACTTGGTACTCAAGGAACAGGGTGGACAAGCTCCGAGGACAGGAACGTAATGCTGCGGCTAGGAACTGAGTTCAGCAGCAACCCCTACAGAACCCCTGACACCGTTGTCTCACCTGCGTGGTCAGTCTACGCCTGCAAGACTATGTTTGCTTGGGCCCACGGCAGCCGCGTTAGAAGGGCGGATTATGTCTGCCCAACTCCGATGCCCCCCAGTCTTAGTTGGAGACAAGGCGTAAACTGAGACGAGGCGAGAACAAGGGGAACCTCTAACTAAACAGAAACACAGAATTAGGGGCTACTACAGAACTCTAACAAAAAGTATGTGCGGCGTGGCCGCCAAGACAAAAGGCAACAAAAGACAAGGCTGTCCACACGCCTACACGACACCATCGTATACCGGCAAGGACAGCTAACGCGGAGACCTCCGCAGAAAACACCAGTGCCAATATAAAGAGAATGATACGGCCAAGGCCATAAGGCACAGCAAAGCCGCTACTCACAACACCCGGAGTAAATACACGCTGGTGGACAGTAACCCCGAGGCCGCAGGCACTGGCTCACAGGACTGGAGAGCTGGAAAGACTCCAATAACAGGCTTCCGGACACCAGGACTCAGGACCACTGGAATAAGGTTGACTGGATCACAGAATACCGGACAAGGAATACTCCAGAGCAGGAAGCAGCTCACAAGAAGCTGACAGGTTCTCACTGAAGGTAGGAATGCAGGTGGAGAGTAGTAAACTCCAGATTCTGCCAGAACTGAGTATGCAGGATTCCACTATCAAACAGGGCATGGACACCGATACAATATTGGACATGAAAGAAACCAGGAACATACAGGTATCTTTAGCAAACGTCTATCACCAGCTCAGAACTGCAGAGCTAGCTAGGTCAAAAGGGAACATGCCCCAATCAGGATGGCTGGAAGCCAGGCACAAGGTAATTGCACAAATACCTGCAGGTGAGTCTAAACACATAGAAAACAGGCTGCAGTTACACAGACTCACCACCGGCGGCCAACAAGAGTCTTCTTAAACAAATACAATGGAAATCCTGGCATGCGAACAGAACTATGATACAAAATACATGAACAGAATGTAAACAGGAATGAACCACTGCTTGTGGTTCATAACAGTATCCCCTCCTTAAGGGTGAACTCCGGACACCCCATAAAAGCCAAGGGGAACAGAAACAGAAGAATAACATAAAATACATAATAAAAATGTAAGCTCATAACAGTACCCTCCCTTGTGGAGGGGTCAACAGACCCCAAAATACAGGTTTCCCAAAAGAAGGGATACACAAAAAAAAAAACCCTGACACACTGGAATAACAGAAAATGACAAGAAAACAGAAACAAGCTGTGGCAACGGCTTGTAACAGTGCCCCCCCCCCCCCCCCCCCCCTTTGACGGTTAAATATAGTATTCTTAGGGGGATCTAATTCTTTATTTCTTAGGGATCTGCGTGAAATACCACCTCTTCTTCCCCTTCATCTCGGTACCTTCTTTTTGGAGAGGCGATATTGTTGGTCTCTCTGAAATCCAATCTACCCATGTTTGAACTGCCTGACCATAAAAAAATCACCCTCACCTTCTGCATCTGTTTCACTATTAAGAACGGAAAATCTATTTCTCACAGGGAGATATGACTGTTGCTCTCTCTGTTTTGTAACATATGATTTTCTTTTTGGGACCTTTGTCCACCCTTTATTATTGTTATAATGATGATTATTGCTCACATATAATCTACTCCTTGATTTGAAATGGGATTTTTTATTTGGATTTCTAAATTTGCACCAATCCTTAATCATATTATTAGTTTAGTCATGTTTATCTCTTAGAAACTTTTGTTCCTTACTTCTTATGACATAATTTTAAATGTTGTCCAATTTTATATTTAGCACACTTTTATTTGCTTTAAAATCATCTTTTTTCAGTAAAAGCCTCCATACATTTCTCTAACTGCTTAGCCTCAGATTCAATCTGTATAAGAGCTTTCTTTTTTTTAAAAATGATCAACCTCATTAGGTTTTGGGAACATTCTTCCAAAATTCTATCCCATTCTTTCATGAAGTGGTAATTCTCTAGGCCAAAAGAAGGTGCTTTCTGTATCCTAATGCCTCAAGGAACTCTGTTGACCTTAAGATAGTGCTCTAAACCAGAAATGTCCCACCAAGCTTTTATCTCTTTAATGTATAGTTTCTCAATCTCCCAAAACCGGTCTTCTAGACTCTTTTCCATGGGGGTGGGGCAATCATCCTTACCCATAGAATCCTCATTGAATATTTTTGAACAAAGAGCCTGTCTCTTAGGTAACTGTGTTCTAAACATGATAAAATTCTAGTCCCTAGTAGAATTTTGGAAAAGAAAACCAAAGGTAATTAGAACATTCAGGATGTTTTCAATGTGGCAAGTGTATTATCTGTAGTCATATTGCCAGACCAAGTAGGAATTTCTTTAATAGAGATGGAACTGACGAATTCCCTATTCGAAGCCTCATTAATTGCAATACATGTTCAGTAATATAAACATTACATTGTCCCTGCAACTACTGAATATATATGTAGGGAAAACGAAAAGGCCATTTAAAATTAGAGTACAGGCACATATAAGGGGGATAAAACCTACATTATTCAAGCATACAGTTCTTCAAAATTTTGAAGAGGTACATAATGCTGACCCCAAGGGCCTTATTTGTCAAGCAATTGAGCATGTGAAGATACGAGATAGCGGGGGGGATATAGCGAACCTCCTCTCACAACGGGAGATGTATTGGATCTTTCAGTTAGATACCCTTGTTCACAAGGGATTGAATGATTCATATGAAATTGTCCCGTTTCTATAAACCTGCTTTTATCGCAAAAGGTTCTGTGATATTTAGTCTGTGTATAAAAATTTTGGATTATGTCATGAAATTGATGTATTTATTGGTATATATGTGATTTATTAATTATATATTTTTAGACCTATGAGTATATATATATGATTTTTTAATTATATATATTTTATGTAATTTTTGTGCATCTTTTTCAATTCTATTTGTCTAATAAGGGTTATTTATATGTTATTGTGTGATATGGTAATAGGTATATTATATATGGAAGAATCTGTGTATAGATGGGCATTTGCCCTGGACAAAGATGGCTTCTTGTCACTGTGAATTGAGATCATACCATTTTTAGGATACAGGATATCCTGTTTCAGCCATTTTTTAGATACAGGGTATCCTGTTTTGGCCATCTTTAATGTTTCAGGTAATAGTATATACCATTATTAGGATACAGGATGTCCTGTTTCAGCCATGTTTAGATGCAGGATATCCTGTTTCGTCCATTTTTAGATGCAGGATATCCTGTTTTGGCCATTTTTAATGTTTTAGGTCATAGTATATACCATTTTCAGGATACAGGATGTCCTGTTTCAGCCATTTTTTAGATACAGGATATCTTGTTTTTAGATACAGGATGTCCTGTTTTGGCCATTTTTAATGCTTCAGGTAACAGTGTATACCATTTTCAGGATACAGCATGACCTGTTTTGGCCATTTTTTTTAAGATACAGGAAATCCTGTTTAGGCAATTTTTAATCAAATCAATATGTATATTGTTAGCCCTATATAAACCCTAGCTGATGCTAGGTCTGTCATTACCCCTGAGGAAGTCTGAAGGAGAAGACATAGCTCTAGCCGGATGAAACGTGTTGGGTACTATTTGGCATGCTGATGTTCAGATAAGCAGTTTTACCTTTCTCTAAGGTACTGGCATTCATTTAAATAATGGTGGTCTACTTTTGTTAATAGTTTTACACTATGTATGCGTGTTTGTTTTTATGTGCTCTGGTTCTCATTAAAACCTATGAAAAGAATCTGTGACCTTATGAGGATCTTCTTAAAGACGTGAGATAAGCATAATAACTTTTGACACACGGTAAAGGTTCACTTAAAGCTTTAATCATGCACATGGTATGAAATACAACGTTGTGGCACTAGGAGGCGCTCTTGTTTTTTGTATATTTTATATATATATATATATATATATATATATATATATATACATATATATCTAGAGAAGATAGAATAATGGGGGCGCCAATAGTGCATTAAAAGATGACAACTTATTGACACATCATAAAACACAGGTCTAAAAATGTAAGCCTACCAAAGATGGCGGTATAATCACCGCTGATACATTCATTTTAAAATCAAAGATACAAGATGGATTCACCACTGCATGTTGCCTTGTTCAGCGTCCATCCATAAGCCACGGCCCTACTGGTTTCGTCACCAGGACTTCATCAGAGGGCTTGGCTTAACATTTCCCTTAGTGCTTTTAAATCCTATATTTCTTAGATGTTCTAAGGGTATCCTATCCCTTTAATAGAAACAGCCATTTCAATCTGATTGAGCAGCTTTCCATTTTGTGTATTGTATATAGAGAGGCATAGATGGGTCAGCATTAGGAGGGATTGCTGACTCCAGAAGTGCCATAGGGGAAGCCAGGGGTATCCCCAGGTAAGCTGGCTCTCAGATGCTGTAGGAGCCATTACCATGTGGCCTTCAGGTCGGCACACCCTAACACTTTATTAACACTTATTATTTTCCCTATCACTTTGTATATATTATTTTAATCACACCACTTACATAGCACTTCTGTGCTTCTTATTAACCCCTATTAATTCTCACCTGTGTGCTGACCTGGGGTGGCCGACCTGTGCCGACATCGTGGGGTCCTGCACCCCAGGCCCATACCTAGTATTAGGGACCACCAGTTACGGAGAAGCCTTGTCGATCGGCCTGGGGGCTTAGCCCTATATCTGCAGATATACGCAACTAAGATCTCCGTATTATCTGACTATTATTATGTAGTAATATTTTTCACTCGGTGTGCATTAGGGAACACAGTTTTCTTCCTACACAGAATTACCCCTCCCCTTTTAGCACCTGAGTGACATTACAATCTGATTGAGCAGCTTTCCATTTTGTGTATTGTATATAGAGAGGCATAGATGGGTCAGCATTAGGAGGGATTGCTGACTCCAGAAGTGCCATCGGGGAAGCCAGGGGTATCCCCAGGTAAGCTGGCTCTCAGATGCAGTAGGAGCCATTACCATGTGGCCTTACACTGGGAATTTAACCCAGACATATTTGTAATTATTTATGGGGTGGGTGTGGGGTGTGGTGGCCCCTGTGTCGGTGTGGCTGGGCTGCTTCAGGTCGGCACACCCTAACACTTTATTAACACTTGTTATTTTCCCTATCACTTTGTATATATTATTTTAATCACACCACTTACATAGCACTTCTGTGCTTCTTATTAACCCCTATTAATTCTCACCTGTGTGCTGACCTGGGGTGGCCGACCTGTGCCGACATCGTGGGGTCCTGCACCCCAGGCCCATACCTAGTATTAGGGACCCCCAGTGACGGAGAAGCCTTGTCGATCGGCCTGGGAGCTTAGCCCTATATCTGCAGATATACGCAACTAAGATCTCCGTATTATCTGACTATTATTATGTAGTAATATTTTTCACTCGGTGTGCATTAGGGAACACAGTTTTTTTCCTACACAGAATTACCCCTCCCCTTTTAGCACCTCAGTGACATTACAATCTGATTGAGCAGCTTTCCATTTTGTGTATTCCATCTAGGAGTGGCACTGCAGTGTCAAGCAGGATGGCCCTTCAAAAAAATTGTCCCCAAACAGCACATGATGCAAAGAAAAAAAGAGGCGCACCAAGGTGGCTGTGTGACTAAGCTAAGCGACACAAGTGGCTGACACAAACACCTGGCCCATCTAGGAGTGGCACAGCAGTGTCAGGCAGGATGGCCCTTAAAAAAATTGTCCCCAAACAGCACATGATGCAAAGAAAAAAAGAGGCGCACCAAGGTCGCTGTGTGACTAAGCTAAGTGACACAAATGGCAGACACAAACACATGGCCCATCTAGGAGTGGCACTGCAGTGTCAGGCAGGATGGCCCTTCAAAAAAATTGTCCCCAAACAGCACATGATGCAAAGAAAAATGAAAGAAAAAAGAGGTGCAAGATGGAATTGTCCTTGGGCCCTCCCACCCACCCTTATGTTGTATAAACAGGACATGCACACTTTAACGAACCCATCATTTCAGTGACAGGGTCTGCCACACAACTGTGACTGAAATGACTGGTTGGTTTGGGCCCCCACCAAAAAAGAAGCAATCAATCTCTCCTTGCACAAACTGGCTCTACAGAGGCAAGATGTCCACCTCATCATCATCCTCCGATTCCTCACCCCTTTCACTGTGTACATCCCCCTCCTCACAGATTATTAATTCGTCCCCACTGGAATCCACCATCTCAGGTCCCCGTGTACTTTCTGGAGGCAATTGCTGCTGGTGAATGTCTCCACGGAGGAATTGATTATAATTCATTTTAATGAACATCATCTTCTCCACATTTTCTGGAAGTAACCTCGTACGCCAATTGCTGACAAGGTGAGCGGCTGCACTAAACACTCTTTCGGAGTACACACTGGAGGGAGGGCAACTTAGGTAGAATAAAGCCAGTTTGTGCAAGGGCCTCCAAATTGCCTCTTTTTCCTGCCAGTAAACGTACGGACTGTCTGACGTGCCTACTTGGATGCGGTCACTCATATAATCCTCCTCCATTCTTTCAATGGTGACAGAATCATATGCAGTGACAGTAGACGACATGTCAGTAATCGTCGGCAGGTCCTTCAGTCCGGACCAGATGTCAGCACTCGCTCCAGACTGCCCTGCATCACCGCCAGCGGGTGGGCTCGGAATTCTTGGCCTTTTCCTCGCACCCCCAGTTGCGGGAGAATGTGAAGGAGGAGATGGTGACGGGTCACGTTCCGCTTGACTTGACAATTTTCTCACCAGCAGGTCTTTGAACCTCTGCAGACTTGTGTCTGCCGGAAAGAGAGATACAACGTAGGTTTTAAATGTAGGATCGAGCACGGTGGCCAAAATGTAGTGCTCTGATTTCAAGATTGACCACCCGTGAATCCTGGTTAAACGAATTAAGGGCTCCATCCACAAGTCCCACATGCCTAGCGGAATCGCTCTGTTTTAGCTTCTCCTTCAATGTCTCCAGCTTCTTCTGCAAAAGCCTGATGAGGGGAATGACCTGACTCAGGCTGGCAGTGTCTGAACTGACTTCACGTGTGGCAAGTTCAAAGGGTTGCAGAACCTTGCACAACGTTGAAATCATTCTCCACTGCGCTTGAGTCAGGTGCATTCCACCTCCTTTGCCTATATTGTGGCCAGATGTATAGGCTTGAATGGCCTTTTGCTGCTCCTCCATCCTCTGAAGCATATAGAGGGTTGAATTCCACCTCGTTACCACCTCTTGCTTCAGATGATGGCAGGGCAGGTTCAGGAATGCTTGGTGGTGCTCGAGTCTTCTGTACGCGGTGCTTGAATGCCGAAAGTGGACCGCAATTCTTCGGGCCACCGACAGCATCTCTTGAACGCCCCTGTTGTTTTTTAAATAATTCTGCACCACCAAATTCAAGGTATGTGCAAAACATGGAACGTGATGGAATTTGCCCAGATGTAATGCACGCACAATATTGCTGGCGTTGTCCAATGTCACAAATCCCCAGGAGAGTCCAATTGGGGTAAGCCATTCTGCGATGATCTTCCTCAGTTTCCGTAAGAGGTTTTCAGCTGTGTGCCTATTCTGGAAAGCGGTGATACAAAGCGTAGCCTGCCTAGGAACGAGTTGGCGTTTGCGAGATGAAGCTACTGGTTCCGCCGCTGCTGTTCTTGCAGCGGGAGGCAATACATCTACCCAGTGGGCTGTCACAGTCATATAGTCCTGAGTCTGCCCTGCTCCACTTGTCCACATGTCCGTGGTTAAGTGGACATTGGGTACAACTGCATTTTTTAGGACACTGGTGAGTCTTTTTCTGAGGTCTGTGTACATTTTCGGTATCGCCTGCCTAGAGAAATGGAACATAGATGGTATTTGGTACTGGGGACACAGTACCTCAATCAAGTCTATAGTTGGCTCTGAATTAACGATGAATACCGGAACCACGTTTCTCACCGCCCAGGCTGCCAAGGCCTCAGTTATCCGCTTTGCAGCAGGATGACTGCTGTGATATTTCATCTTCCTCGCAAAGGACTGTTGGACAGTCAATTGCTTACTGGAAGTAGTACAAGTGGTTTTCCGACTTCCCCTCTGGGATGACGATCGACTCCCAGCAGCAACAACAGCAGCACCAGCAGCAGTAGGCGTTACACTCAAGGATGCATCGGAGGAATCCCAGGCAGGAGAGGACTCGTCAGACTTGCCAGTGACATGGCCTGCAGGACTATTGGCTTTCCTGGGTAAGGAGGAAATTGACACTGAGGGAGTTGGTGGGGTGGTTTGCAGGAGCTTGGTTACAAGAGGAAGGGATTTAGTGGTCAGTGGACTGCTTCCGCTGTCACCCAAAGTTTTTGAACTTGTCACTGACTTATGATGAATGCGCTGCAGGTGACGTATAAGGGAGGATGTTCCGAGGTGGTTAACATCCTTACCCCTACTTATTACAGCTTGACAAAGGCAACACATGGCTTGACACCAGTTGTCCGCATTTGTGTTGAAATAATTCCACACCGAAGAGCTGATTTTTATTGTATTTTGACCAGGCATGTCAATGGCCATATTCCTCCCACGGACAACAGGTGTCTCCCCGGGTGCCTGACTTAAACAAACCAACTCACCATCAGAATCCTCCTTGTCAATTTCCTCCCCAGCGCCAGCAACACCCATATCCTCATCCTGGTGTACTTCAACACTGACATCTTCAATTTGACTGCAATAAATAGTGGAAAACTGCTCTAATCAAGCTGGTAACAATCCCCAGGTGCTGCGGGAGGGGGTTATTCTAGACAAGAAATACAAAAGGGATTTTTCCCACGCACTCTGCTGGCTGTTAGTAAGAAGAACTATATACACTATGTAATAATAGAAAATTTAGAGCTCTTCGTTACATATGTTTTGCAAAAGATATGATAAGCCTCCAGGCCACTTCACGGCTGCTCTATTACTGGAGGTCCCTAACTAAGCATAAGTCCAGGGCTTGGACCCCACAAAGTCGGCTCAGGCCCGACCACCCTAGGGCAGCACACCATTGAAATTCTAAAGTGTTAATATGTGTTAAGAAAGAAGCAGAAGCTATGGGTTAGAAAGTGCTACAAAAATAAGGGTTTGTGATGCAAATCTCAAAATAATGAGTGTTGTTGCTGGTTACCCTGGGAGCTGCCATGACTCCTTCATCCTCAGTCAGTCATCCCTCTTTGATAAGTTTGAGGACAGACAAATGCCAGATGGATGGCTGCTGGGTATGTAATTTGATATGTGTAGGCCTGCGTATACTTTGTCCAAATACAGGTGCAGATGTATTAACCTGTAGAAGGCATAAGGAAGTGAGAAACCAGTGATCTGTGCAAGGTGATAAAGATCCAGCCAATCAGCTCCAATATGTAAATGAACATTAAGGAACAGATTGTCTGCTGCCTCTATTACCTTGCACATATCACTGGTTTTTCACTTCCTTATGCCTTCTCCAGGTTAATACATCTGCCACACAGTGTGTTACTTATGTGTTGCTGTATCTTAACATGAATCACGTTACTATATCTGTATTTTAGGTGATGCAGGATATGGCTGTTTCTCTTGGCTTCTAACTCCATTGCCCCGACCTGATACCTCTGCTGAACACAATTACAATCATGCACATAAGTCCACGTGGAATGTGATAGAAAGATGTTTTGGTGCGCTGAAATCTAGGTTTCGGTGTCTGGATAAGTCTGGTGGCCTTTTGTTGTATAGTCCCTCCAAGGTGACTCAAATTGTGTTCTGCTGCTGCTTTCTTCATAACATGTGTTTGCAACAACATCTGCCACATGTTGAGGAGGAGGAGGAGGAGGAGGAAGAAAGCAGCCAGCAAGTAGAGGAATTAGAGACATCTGGTGATACTTGGAGTACAGATGTGGGGAGGCAGGTTAGGCAAGAGATCATCAATCGCTATTTCTAAGGTAAGCTTGGTTTGCTTATTTCATTTGTTGTGTAATCATAAATAGATGTTTGGCCTTTTTTTCCCCAAAACCATTACTCAGAATGTGTCTGTCTCCTTGACACATACAAACATACCCTCGCTTTATGAAAAACAAATGTCGCATGTGTATTGTGTGTATTTTTATTACCAAAACAACAGATTATGAGTGGCATGCATTAAGTCTGGATAACTGATCGTAAACTTGCAGTGCTAATTTCTTACAAGGCCACATAATCCATTTAGTATTTCACTTTATCATTGTGTGCAATTCCCTAATGCACAGGTTCACAAACTCGGCCCTCAGGACCACACACAGTGCATGTTTTTCACGTAACCCAGTAGAGGCACAGGTGTATGAATTACTCACAGACATATGTTAAAATGTTAACAGGTGGAGCTAATTATGTCACTTGTGATTCTGTGAGGAGACCTGCAAAACATGCACTGCGTGGGTTCCTGATTGCCGAGTTTGAGAACCTGTGTTCCCAAAAAACACTCCTCAACATATAATATGTTAGCCTTGAGGAATACATGTGTCCCTATGTGTGATGCACCATCATATTTAAGACATACAAACTTACTGTAATCTGGATTAATTTATTTCCTAATGTTTGATGCTATAAAATTGATGATGGGTAAGTAAATACACAGTTTCCCACACATATACATTATTATACACATTCTTTGATTTTTTTTGTAGTAAAAGTACATATTTGTTTGTTTCAACATCATGTGTAAAAACATTCTTACTAATTTTTAACACACACAAACATGTCCCATCAATACTGACATTCATTTTGTCAATGTTTTTAAAACAAAACAAAGCCAACATATTACAAGCTTTTTACGCAACTCAATTGTGTTCTTCTTGTAATGTTGTATAGAGAATAAAGCTAAAATATGTATCAATAACATTGTAATTTGGATTGTCTGCAGGGATTGAGAATGATTGGAATCTAGAAAGAGTAATGATTAGAAAAAAATCAAGTGGTCAGTTTACTTCCTGCTAAAGACATTCTGCCTGGCTGGCAACTATTGTGTCTGCAGGGAAAGAGAATGATTGGAATCTAGAAAGAGTAATGATTAGAAAAAAAATCAAGTGGTCAGTTTACTTCCTGCTAACATGTATGTGTGGCTCCATCAACATTTCCCTCCTCCAATACAAAAAAAAATGGTAAAGAATAAATGTGCGTACAAATTTTATCTTTTTGTTTGTACCACTTATAATTGATGATGTTGAAAAAAGTGTCAAGGAGCTAAGTGTTATATATTTTTATCCAAAAATACACTTACTAACTATTTTGAGTTACTTATCACAAATGTCTAACTTGAATTTTTTTCACGTTTTTTTTGTGGCTGCGTGTCCTGCCCTTTACCTTTAGCACTGTCATATTGTTGTGCTCTGGTGGAGCGTCTTGGTGGTGATGACACTGGCGTGATATTTGGAGTAGTCGTACCAGAACTGCTGCTTGTTTGCTGTTGGTGCATGCATCTGAGTGTTTCATTCAGGTTAGTGAGGGTGGCATTGAGTTCACGTGTAGCAGCATTTTGATTGTTTACTATTCGGAATAAACTTTCATTAATCTTTTGATTGTTTTGAAAAATGCTCATATAACTTTGCTGTTGTCTGTGCTGTTCTTCCATTATGTGCTGAAAGTTGTCCATGACCTGTGTAATGTCTGTACGCATGAGTTCCATGGTATTGCCTATTCTGGTTGTTTGTTCATTTTGTCTACTCAGATTTCTTGATATTCTTCTGAGGTGAGATGGTAGGCTTGCAAACATTTGTGTCTGCTTACGCAGGCAATCTTCATTAGTGGCCTGCTGTCTAGCCCAAATGGACCAACACCTGATCAGGGCCTTGTGTTTCTGGTGTTGTTGGGCTGTGTTGTGGTGGTGGTGTGCTTTGCTGTGGTGGCATACTCACAGGTGCTGGGGGGCTCATTCCTTGCATTAATGGCTGCATTTCTAAGATGTTTGTCTCCTCCATGTCACTGTGTTGCTGTTGTTGCGGAGGGATGCTGTTCCCAGGACTAGAAGCTGAAATGTTAAACAAATCTCCGTTAGCTATCCATATGTTTTTGAAATGAAAACAAATCACTACACATGGAACACATGTCATTCACTGTTGCTTTCAACTATTCTGCCTAGCAACATCATCACTCATAGCTTAAATACATACATATGCCTGTATGTGGCAAATGTGTCTGGTTACTTAATCGTGAAAGCAAACACTTTAGTTTTATTGTAGCTCACACATACTCCACAATAAAAACACATTGGAATACATAATGTGTTACCTTATAGCTTTGTTCAAACAAACATAGTAATGTTTTTATATGTATTTTGCCATGTTACCTCAAACACACATGTGTAATTTGGAAAAACAACCTTACTTTTTGCAATAAAACCAACATGCTTTTTTGTTGCAGCATCTTACACACAATGGCCTCATTCCGAGTTGATCGGTCGCAAGGCGAATTTAGCAGAGTTACACACGCTAAGCCTACGCCTACTGGGAGTGTATCTTAGCTTCTTAAATTTGCGACCGATGTATTCGCATTATTGCGATCACAAACTACTTAGCAGTTTTAGAGTAGCTTCAACCTTACTCTGCCTGTGCGATCAGTTCAGTGCTTGTCGTTCCTGGTTTGATGTCACAAACACACCCAGCGTTCGCCCAGACACTCCCCCGTTTCTCCGGCCACTCCTGCGTTTTTTCCGGAAACGGTAGCGTTTTCAGCCACACGCCCATAAAACGCAGTGTTTCCGCCCAGTAACACCCATTTCCTGTCAATCACTCTACGATCGCCGGAGCGATGAAAAAGCCGTGAGTAAAAATACTATCTACATAGCAAAGATACTTGGCGCAGTCGCAGTGCGAAAATTGCGCATGCGCACTAAGCGGAATTTCACTGCGATGCGATGAAAAATACCGAGCGAACAACTCGGAATGAGGGCCAATGTCATACTGTATGGCTCAAGTGGACATACATATCTTTACTGGATGTGGACAAGGCCATTTAGCTTGGATTCCATTTCAGCTTTTACTTACTGCGGTAAGTATCTAAGTTTTTGATGTATTTGACTTAATGCGGTTATGAAAATTTTGGATTACGTTCTGAAATTTTTAACATTTATTTCAGTTTGATACTCACAATCAAGATGAGGGGAGTGTGGATGACGTCTTGGAGGTGTGTCCAAAATTTGGAGTGGGGGGACAGAACATACGGACGATAATCTTCATGGTGGGGTAGCCTGCTGTGGTTGGCCCGGGACATACGACCTTGCTTTCTTTTCGGCCACAGGTTTTTTGTTGTGATGTCTTACAGAAGTCCCACTTCTGCTGCTCCATACTTCTTTTGATGGACCTTTTAATGAAAGTGCAATTTTGTTATGGCCATTCCTTTACAAGCATACCCTATACAACAATGGACACTTTACCTGCTTCTGCAGCATCATCATCATCAGATGTGATAGGAGTTACTGGCCGTCGAGTAGTACTGCTTTTTTCTAACACTGTATAAAATTAAAAAAAACTATTTTATCATGCTATTGTGTATACATCCACCCATTATGCTTATAAACATTTATTCTTTTAGAAATGCTTGGTTTTTATTTATAAAAAACATAAGGACCGGAAATACAAAAAGTAAAAAAAAGGACTTCCGGTGGGCGGAGCATCGTGATGGCCGCATTTTACTGATAGCTCTGTCTCCCAGCTGCTGAATCTACCTCAATCCTTTTGCAGATCTTATTCAAAAGAATCAATAACTATACAGGAGTGTGTTGGGGATTCAGCTCTACCTACTACACCGAACATTGAGGAGATTGGAGCGTTTACCCACCGGAATCCAGCCTGCCACTACTGAGGCCTACCTACGTCTCAGTGGCGTGGTCCGGCGCCATTACCGGCCTTGCTGCACTTCTACAGTGAATCCAGCCCTCCCACCTCTATTGCCGTGGGCCCTATGACTTGTGGCGGCTGAGCGGACGATCCGGAAGGTGACTGCGGGAGCCGTTCTGTACCTGCTGGCGGAGATCTGATGGTGGATGGATGGCCGGTGGGTGCGGGAGCCGCATCGTCCCTGGCCGTGGTGAGACGGAGGGAGAACCGGAGCAGTGCTTGAACCGGGAGGTGGCCGACGGGGTGAGGGATCGAGACCCATGTGTTCCCCAGTGGCACTGTTTGCTGTGACGAGAGGCCTGACGAGAGGCCTGACGGTGTTGTGCGCCGCAACGGCCTCACCCGACCTGTGCCTGACGATGCGTTTGTCTCCGCTGCCGGGACCTTGGGGATCGGTGCTGCGGGCGTATGACACTGGGACCGAACGGTTGGTGATTACCCTCTAGGCTGGGCCCTGCTTCCTATTTTGAGTCCCTGAAGTTGGGTGGGACCCCGGTGATAGCCCCGTGCGGCGCCCATTTCACCCGCCCCTGAACTTGGATGCCAGGCCCTACTCTACCTAGTGAGCGGCTGTGGGGTGCCAGTGCCTAACCCGCTCTTGCTGCACAAAGGATCAATGTTACCCCTAAAGCAGGTTTCAACAAAAACCCAGCAACCCTTAGCTTGAACCTTCTTTTGGGCATTGAATAATATTTGGGAACTGGGGGTGCGGACCTTTGAGGGAAGTTGATTGGAACCCTATGATCAACCCCATGACAAACCTGAGCCGCCCTTCTGCTACAATACACGCGTGCTGAGATATAGTGCAGGGCAGTGTACTCTCTCCCTAACGTCCCAGTGTTTGCAGCCATTCCTTCAACAGAGACTGCTTCCCTTGGCTACTCCAGGGTGGCTGTTATCAGCGATCAGATACCAGACTTTTCCTTTAATTTTTGTTGTCATGTTCTAATTTCTGCTACTACCATATGACAAGTATTCTGTTTAGATATAGACATAGGGGTATAATGTTTTCTACTGTTTATTAAGTATTGTGGATTCAGACACACTTTTCTTATACAACAGTGCCACCTACAGCTCTTACATTATATAGCCCAAATATATGAAAGTTCTTCTTTGGGCAGATGTTCTACTTGAAGTGACTGCACAGATGCAGGACATACTGGTGTCATTATACACAAATTGAATACTCATAATATATCTCACGCTAAAACTTTACATGTGTAACCGTAGTGTTGGGCTCTTTACTTTGCCTTTATAACACATTACGGATCACGGTTTCACAACTGGTAGCACTTAAACTATCCCTACAATAAAAGATAAATACTGCCACTGGATGATATATAATACTTAAGGTCAGTATATTTTATACAACTTGGCTCACACCAAAAGCCTGCTATTAATGGTGACAAATCCCTATGACTGCAGTTATATACAAGGTATATATGTATATTCATTGTTAACTGCTATCAATTGCAACTGTTCTGTTTGATTCTATACATATCAGGTAATCTGTAGGTAAATTTACTACATATTATTGTTATTGTACCACAAATTGTGCTGATTCTTGGGATATAACTTCCTATTTACTGTTTTTACTATCAGTTAGATATTTGGGTAGTTCCCATTGAGTACTGTTTTCTTTCCACCCTCTTTCCCTCGCCCTCCTACCCTTTCCCTCTCCCCCCCCCCCCCTTTTGTTGTTGTTGTTTTTGTTGTTGTTGTTTGTTTTGTGTAATTCAGTAAGTACAGCTTACTCTTCACAACTTCAGTGGTTGAATTCAACTATTGCCACTTGTATGTTTCTAGTTATGTAGATATTTCAAAAACATCCATCCATAGGTGGTGTAGAATCTCTAGCTAACCTGGTTATTGTCCCATAGTATGGACAAATTTATAGATAAATATCCAACTGATACCATGGTCAGAAACGGGAAATCTCAATCCAAAACCCCTTCGGTTAGGGAAAAGGTAAACACACCCCAGCCTAATTGTTCACCTCCCTCAGCATCTCAAGACTTTTCTTCCACACTCATTATACCCTCCCTTTCTGGGGAAAGTTCCTTACCTCTAAATCCAACCCTGGAAAAAAAATTAGACGCGATCCAAACAACTTTAAACACGGTCTTATACCCTTTAGAATCACATACCAAACGATTAGTGGAGGTGGAGCAGCGTGTTAACACGACAGAGGATGCTATTGTATCTCTGCAAAATTCTGATGACTCTCACTTCCAGCAAATAGCATTTTTGACCTCAAAGATAGATGACCTTGAAAATAGGGATAGCGAAGCAATCTTAGATTTATAGGCATCCCAGAGTCAATATCTGGTTCGGATCTTTTCGACCTATTGAGTGTTGACATAATTCAAAACCTCAATGTTCCTAGTACCTAGGGAACAGTACTCATTGAAAGAGCACATCGTATTGGCCTCGATAGGGGTCCCCCCTCATCCCAAATACGTCCTCTTCCTGTGATTGCTTAACTTTAGAGATAAAGAAAACATACTCATGGCATACAGGAAAAAACGCACGCTTGAAGTGCGAAACTTTAAAGTATTGATATTTCAGGACTTTTCGGCCTCTGTGGCTCAGAGGAGGAAAGAATTTACCCCAATATGCAAACATTTGTTTACTGAAAATGTTAAATTTGCCCTCTTATATCCAGCTAAATTGCGGATCTTCATTGATGGGAAGACCCTTAATTTTGACACTCCTGACCAAGCTAGAGATCACCTAAAGATTTCATTACAAGGTTCCTCTACAAATCCATCTCCAAATGGATGAGTTGATGGTATATCATCTCAGATATTTACAATTTACTCTGGTTTTACGAATAAATGCTAATTTCCTACCTCTCTTGTGCTAGAGGGGTTGAACTCTCATAGATAAACTGTTGGAAATGTGTTACAATTTGTTTATATGCTATTTTTGGTGCTCTCTACTCTTTTTCTCTCCTTTTTCTTCTCCCCTTCCTTCTCTTTTCCTGGATCGCCTGTGGTCCCTCTCCATTGTCTCCATGCCGCTGCCATATCCAACTTGCGTTCGGAGCGCTTGTCTCACTAGCTGGGATGGGACGGGTGCGCTAATCAAAGATACACTATCTACAATTTCTTTTGGTAAGTGTGGAATTGGATGACAACTCATGTTGACTCTTCTAATTTAGCCCCCCAATTGACATCATCTGCTATACGGTTTTTGTCATGGAATGTAGCCATATTGAACTCCGCATGTAAACGACGACGAGTATTGTCCCATCTCAAATGATTAGCCCCTGATATTATTTTATTGCAGGAAACGCACTGGCTGCGTGGTCCCCATGCGACCCTTAAAGCGACATGGATTCAGGAATGTGTCTCAACCTCTTTTGATAAGAAGAAACGTGGTGTAGCGATCTTGTTTAGTAAACATCTTCAGTACACCATTGACAATGTAGTGGCAGATAAGGAGGGGCGCTTCTTGTTGGTGCATCTTTCAGTTCATGGTGAGAAATTTACTATTCTAAATATTTATGCCCCTAACACATCTAGTTTGGCCTTTTATAAAAAGCTATCAAATCTTCTCATGAAACATGAGACTCCTAACTTAATAATTGGAGGAGACTTTAATTGCCTACATAACCCCCTATTGGATCATTCCGCCTTTACCTCCTCTACCTCTTCAAACCGTGTGAATGGGTTTGATTTTCTCTGCTCCAATCATGATGTAGTAGATCAGTGGAGACTGCATAATCCTTCCTGTAAGGATTTCACGTTTCATTCTAGGGTTCATGATGTATTTACTAGTATAGACTATATTTTGGTGGCGGATACTCTGTTCCAGCGAGTTTGTAATACCATAATAGATCCTATCATTGTCTCTGATCATGCCCCTATACTTTTTGATTTAACTAGGTCTACTCCCTGGTACTCTTCACGCCTTTGGCGTTTCCCCTCCTTCCTCTCCCAGAATGATGATTTTCAACTATATTTGAAGGCTAAATGGAGGGAATATGTAGATGATAACTTAGAACATTGGGATGATCCTGTTTTATTTTTGGAGACCTCAAAGGCAGTGATGAGAGGGCATGTGATCTCTTACATAGCCAAACGTAATCGGAATCATAGGAAAGCATTAAATTCATTAAAAAACAAACTGAAAGAAGCCTACCATCACTATTTGAGATTTTCAACGGCAGATAACAAATCAATTTACTTGCATCACAAACAAATTTTAGAGTCCTTTCTTATGAAAGAAGCTCAAACCAAATTAGATTATTCTAAAAACACTTATTACCGCTGGGGGGGGGGGGGGGGGGGGGGGGTAAATCGGGAAAAGTTTTAGCCTATATGGCAAGTAGACAACAGAAGAAACAATTTATTATGAAATTGGTGGACCCAAATTCTAATGTACTGGCTACTGACCCTGCTGATATTAACAGTGTGTTTCATTCATACTTTACTTCTCTTTATAAGGACTCTCCAATTGACCCCCTTTTGTTGGATTCCTTTTTTAAAGAAGCCAACCTGCCATGTGTAACAACTCAACAGAAAGAATTCCTTTCTAGTGATATAACAGAGGAAGATATTGGGATTGCCATTGACAGCTTACGTCTTAACAAATCGCCGGGTCCGGACGGATTTAATGGAAATTATTATAAGTTACTGAGAGATGATATTATTCCCTCTCTAACTCATATTTTCAAACAGATTCAGGAGGGTAACCTTCAATATCCTACATTTAATGATGCTTATACTATACTGTTACTAAAACCCAATAAAAATCCTGATTTAGTAACCTCGTATAGACCTATTACGCTCTTGAATCAGGATTACAAAATTCTTTCAAAAATTCTGACGACTCGTTTGCAAACAATCCTTCCTTCTCTCCTGACGTCCCACCAATCTGGCTTTACCCATGGTAGGAACATGGTTCGCAATGTTCGCCTGGCGGTAGCGGCCTTATATTCTTCAGTAACTCAGAAACAATCCTCTAATATATTGTTAAGCCTAGATGACGAAAACGCATTCGACAAAATTCTATGGCCCCATTTATATGCTGTATTGCAAAAGTTGGGGTTTGATTCTTCTTTCATTAATTTAATCAAATATCTATATAATTCCCCCAAGACAAAATTGCTAATCAACGGTCTTTTAGGTGACTCCATTCAAATGTTTAGGGGAACTAGACAGGGGTGTCCTTTATCCCCATTACTTTTCAACCTTGCATTAGACCCCTTGCTAAGAGCTCTCCAATCCTGGCCCCTTTTTCGAGGTATGTCCTATGGCAATACAGAAGTTAAGATAGCTGCCTTCGCAGATGACCTTCTTCTTTTTATTTCTAATCCCCATGAATGTTTATTACCCCTTATTTCTAAACTAGAGGAATTTGGTAGGATATCGGGATTCACCATAAATCACTCCAAATCTACTATTATGGCCTTAAACGCCTCTTTTCGTAAGGCTACGTTACAGGTTGGTGATCTGAAATGGGAAGATTCTTATATCTCTTATTTGGGGATTCGCCTTCCCAGAAATATTTATGATCTCTATACCATTAATATAAAAAGTACTATTGATACAGCTCTTAAGGAGTTGGATGGTTGGCAACATTTACGATTATCTTATCTGGGAAGAGCCAACCTCATAAAGATGATTACTTTTCCGAAACTGCTGTATCCCATTCAGGTTCTGCCATTACTGTTTACCAAGACGGATCTTAAGCGAATTGATGCGGCTTTCCAACAATTTATTTGGAAGAAAGCAAAACCTCGCCTTAGTCTTCGGTTGTTACAAAGAACTAAATCTGAAGGAGGCGTTAATTTTCCAAATATGGAAATCTATAATTATGCTGCTATATGTAGGCACATCAAGGATTGGATTTCACATTCTGACTTATACTCCAATTATTCAGTAGAACAATCCTTTCTTACCAATATAGATTTAGTCTGTTTTTTGCATTCTCAGAAGTCTGATGTCCTGCCAGAAATACTAGATAACCCTCTCTTGATGTCAGCATGGTCGGTTTGGCATACGATCCGCAATAAGTGGAAACTTAGCACTTCACATTACTTGTTTCTTCCTTTAATTGGTAATGTGAACTTCCAAAACGGGTTGGCCTCTGCCCCTTTTACTTTGTGGGCTCAAGGAGGGCTTACGACAGTTCGTCAGCTTACCAATGCAACTACACAGGGTACTCTTACTTTTTCTCAGGCTCATTCTAAATTTCCCTTTTTACAAATTCATAATTTAGCTTTTTTGCAAGCACAACACTATGTTTCCAAAGTAATTTCCTATCTTTCTCCCATGGACTGGGTGAGCCAGTTGGATATTGCCTTTCAGTCTCCATTTAATGCTAAAGGAGCTAATTCTCTGTTTTACAAAATATTGCGAACACCATATTATGGAGGCCACTATGACACTGTCATTACTAGATGGCAGAGACACTTTCCTGATCTTAGCGAAGCCGTAATTCTAAAGGCGCTTCTACATTCCAATCGCACTCTCCCGACTATGATGTACCAAGAAATGTTCTTTAAATTTTTTTTATAGGGGCTATCTATCACCCTCTCGATGTCAATTAATGGGGATGTCTTCCACTTCGACATGTTTAAAATGCGCGCGACCTGAGGCTACTCTTTTTCACTGCTTGTGGGATTATATTCATATTAAAAAATTCTGGCTTCAGGTAAAACAATTTGCCACTACAGAACTAGTACATTTTTTACCATTGTCCCCTGACTGGGCCATTTTTGGTATACTACCAACGACCTCTAGGGTTTCCCCGGGGTGTTGCAAATTATTGTTGATTCTTTCAGCTGTGGCAAAAAAAATTATTTTACAACAATGGATACATCCATCCCCTCCTTCATTACAAATGTTTAAGGATAAACTATTTTATGTATTTAAAATGGATTGGATGGAGACTTCATTACATAAAGAACAACGCATTAAGAATTTTTTTGATGTTTGGGAATCTTTTATTGATACTTTAAACATTTCAATAAAGACACAGATTCACAATTGTTTTCGTACAACTTTATGGTATGAGACTACAATACTTCTATCTGACCCCCCTATTCGACTGAGCTAAAATGATCAGGAATTATGGGGCAGCAGGCGATTCATCCTCCTCCCCTCCCCTCCTCTCTTCTTTCCCTCATCTACTCTCTCACTCTTCTTTCTACTTTTATATACCTCTTCCTCTTCCTTTTTATTGTCTTGTTTTCTATTCCTTCTCTTGAAGAGACTGCTCTTTCCTGATTGGTTGTACACCTTACGGATACTCTGTATACTTACTATTATGAATACAACGTCCTATATCATAGCCATTATATAATGTAATGTCTCTCAGCTACTTTTCAAGTGCTGCTTTGTTGGCATTGTATTAAAATGTTTTAAATGTAAAATCGAAATAAAAACATTTTTGAAAAAAAAAAAAGGAAAAAAAAAACACTGACCAAAACACATAACCACTATGGCAACATCAACACAGGAAAACATGTACAGGACACTGACATAGGCCACAAGTTAAAGAAAAACAAACAAACAAACAAACAAACCAAAAAAACACACACATCTTCATTTTGTATTGAAAGGATAAATATTACAGATGCAATATATAAATTGCTCTGCGATGTGGCACTCCAAAGACACATTACCACTATATGATCCAAAACAAAATGTAGCCATTTAAAAAAAATTACAATGCAGTGTGGTGTCACGGTACAAATACAAGCAAAAAAACAAAAACAAAATAGTGTTACACGAATATTAGTCAATATTGCCCATAGTCTTTATTAAGCTATATCCAAAGGCCAAAAAAAGGTTAGAAGAGCCGTCCCGTGCGCAAAACAGCTGCTAGTCAGTGTGACACTTCTAGAGGTATCCCTTTTAACCTCCACCAAGAACAACAATAGCAAACAAAAGATTGAAGTAAACACTTAACCAGCGCTTTTCCAGAATTCCATATGATAGTTCATTCGCATTAACCCTTTTTCATTTAGGGTATACAAGATATGTAAAGAGAAAAAATGGAAGGAATATAGTGTAACACTGTTTTAATTGACACACAATACAGACAAACAATAATGGAACTGATTCTATATTGAGTCATAAAATACAGTGTATGGCATAAAAGTTCCTTTGCAAGGAGGCAGGCTTATTAAACAGCGGGTAATTACCGGATCAAATTGAACTGAGTTTAAACAGTTCAAAAGACGCTCAGAACATAGGATCACACGGTATCCTTCGGGTGCTCCTTCCAGCACTTGCAGGGGGCGTGCAAATGGTGGAAGGCGCAAGCTCTTCCCGTCCAGTGTTGGGAAGGTCAGGCATTGCAACCGACACAATTGGACTCTCCTTGGGGATTTGTGATTTCGAAGAACGCACAGTTCTTTGCTGTGCTTTTGCCAGCTTAAGTCTTTTCTTTTTTCTAGCAAGAGGATGAGTGCTTCCATCCACATTTGAAGCTGAACCACTAGCCATGAACATAGGCCAGGGCCTCAGCCGTTCCTTGCCACTCCGTGTCGTAAATGGCATATTGGCAAGTTTACGCTTCTCCTCAGACGCTTTTAATTTTGATTTTTGGGTCATTTTACTGTACTTTTGTGTTTTGGATTTTACATGCTCTCTACTATGACATTGGGCATCGGCCTTGGCAGACGACGTTGATGGCATTTCATCGTCTCGGCCATGACTAGTGGCAGCAGCTTCAGCACGAGGTGGAAGTGGATCTTGATCTTTCCCTATTTTTTTAACCTCCACATTTTTGTTCTCCATATTTTAATGTGTGGAATTATATGCCAGTATCAATAGCAATGGCCTACTACTATATATACTGCGCACAACTAAAATGCACCACAGGTATACAATGTAGATGGATAGTATACTTAATGGATGACAAGTGATGACACAGAGGTAGGTACAGCAGTGGCCTACCGTACTGCTATATATAGTATACTGGTGGACACTGTCAGCAAACTGCTAAACTAAAATGCACCACAGGTATACAATGTAGATGGATAGTATACTTAATGGATGACAAGTGATGACACAGAGGTAGGTACAGCAGTGGCCTACCGTACTGCTATATATAGTATACTGGTGGACACTGTCAGCAAACTGCTAAACTAAAATGCACCACAGGTATACAATGTAGATGGATAGTATACTTAATGGATGACGAGTGACGACACAGAGGTAGGTACAGCAGTGGCCTACCATACTGCTATATATAGTATACTGGTGGACACTGTCAGCAAACTGCTAATCTAAAATGCACCACAGGTATACAATGTAGATGGATAGTATACTTAATGGATGACGAGTGATGACACAGAGGTAGGTACAGCAGTGGCCTACCGTACTGCTATATATAGTATACTGGTGGACACTGTCAGCAAACTGCTAAACTAAAATGCACCACAGGTATACAATGTAGATGGATAGTATACTTAATGGATGACGAGTGACGACACAGAGGTAGGTACAGGAGTGGCCTACCGTACTGCTATATATAGTATACTGGTGGACACTGTCAGCAAACTGCTAAACTAAAATGCACCACAGGTATACAATGTAGATGGATAGTATACTTAATGGATGATGAGTGACGACACAGAGGTAGGTACAGCAGTTGCCTACCATACTGCTATATATAGTATACTGGTGGACACTGTCAGCAAACTGCTAAACTAAAATGCACCACAGGTATACAATGTAGATGGATAGTATATTTAATGGATGACGAGTGACGACACAGAGGTAGGTACAGCAGTGGCCTACTGTACTGCTATATATAGTATACTGGTAGACACTTTCAGCAAACTGCTAAACTAGTCTAAAATGCACCACAGGTATACAATGTAGATGGATAGTATACTTAATGGATGATTAGTGATGACACAGAGGTAGGTACAGCAGTGGCCTACCGTACTGCTATATATAGTATACTGGTGGACACTTTCAGCAAACTGCTAAACTAGTCTAAAATGCACCACAGGTATACAATGTAGATGGATAGTATACTTAATGGATGACGAGTGACGACAGAGGTAGGTACAGCAGTGGCCTACCGTACTGCTATATATAGTCTACTGGTGGACACTGTCAGCAAACTGCTAAACTAAAATGCACCACAGGTATACAATGTAGATGGATAGTATACTTAATGGATGATTAGTGATGACACAGAGGTAGGTACAGCAGTGGCCTACCGTACTGCTATATATAGTATACTGGTGGACACTTTCAGCAAACTGCTAAACTAGTCTAAAATGCACCACAGGTATACAATGTAGATGGATAGTATACTTAATGGATGATTAGTGATGACACAGAGGTAGGTACAGCAGTGGCCTACCGTACTGCTATATATAGTATACTGGTGGACACTGTCAGCAAACTGCTAAACTAAAATGCACCACAGGTATACAATATAGATGGATAGTATAATTAATGGATGACGAGTGACGACACTGAGGTAGGTACAGCAGTGGCCTACCGTACTGCTATATATAGTATACTGGTGGACACGTCAGCAAACTGCTAAACTAAAATGCACCACAGGTATACAATGTAGATGGATAGTATACTTAATGGATGACGAGTGACGACACAGAGGTAGGTACAGCAGTGGCCTACCATACTGCTATATATAGTATACTCGTGGACACTGTCAGCAAACTACTAAAATGCACCACAGGTATACAATGTAGATGGATAGTATACTTAATGGATGACGAGTGACACAGAGGTAGGTACAGCAGTGGCCTACCGTACTGCCATATATAGTATACTGGTGCACACTGTCAGCAAACTGCTAAACTAAAATGCACCACAGGTATACAATGTAGATGGATAGTATATTTAATGGATGACGAGTGACGACACAGAGGTAGGTACAGCAGTGGCCTACCGTACTGCTATATATAGTATACTGGTGGACACTGTCAGCAAACTGCTAAACTAGTCTAAAATGCACCACAGGTATACAATGTAGATGGATAGTATACTTAATGGATGATGAGTGATGACACAGAGGTAGGTACAGCAGTGGCCTACCGTACTGCTATATATAGTATACTGGTGGACACTGTCAGCAAACTGCTAAACTAAAATGCACCACAGGTATACAATGTAGATAGATAGTATACTTAATGGATGATGCGTGACGACACAGAGGTAGGTACAGCAGTGGCCTACCATACTCCTTTGAACGTGTAACGCATTTCTCCGCCTTTTTCCGTTACCGTCAGCGGCTGTCTGAGGAAGCCGCGGACAGTAACGGAAAAAGGCGGAGAAACGCGTTACACGTTCAAAGGAGCCCATCCACAACTACCACTGTGACAGCCACGGACCCCAACGAAATTAGAACCAACAGCGCCACTTGAATCCCGGCAGAACGCAATCACGGTAACCTAACTGATGTAATAAAAAAACGGAGGGATGAAGCTGTAAGATTTGGAACCAGGGGAAAACAATGTGGATATAAAGTCAAGTGTTTTAACAATCCAAAATGCATGCATATTAATAACATCAAAAGCTGTGCACAGCAGGGACCCAGTGAACTCTGTCTACATAAAAAAAGAATAATTTGTAGCAAAGATCGCTACAACGTATCAGATCCAATAGGACTCTATATATAGAATAACATTATTTCAAATCCTAGGACTTCTCAAAAGGTTATATCAGCTATACAGCCTATTTATATATGTATTTTTAATTTTTTGTTTTAAACATGTCTTCTTAAGGTTGAGAGCCACATAGAAATACAGGCTTTATATTAATGAATTTTTTAAAAGCTGTCTATATATCAAATTCTATAAAAAATAAATTATAACTTTTTGTTTATGAAATTGTCTAATGAGTATTAAACCCTTTCGATATACAGTAATATATAGAATCACATGTACATTTTTATTATTTTTTATTAACCATTTGTTAGTGGTGTAGCGCATCCCCAACACCAATTTTTTCTATAGTCTTCTGTTTTGTGTTTGTTTTAATTTCTCTGTGGCCAGTTCTGTCCTAAAATCTCATGTTTATTGTTCTTTAAACTATACACACAGGTGTTGGCTGTTTTGCAGCCCCACATCGAGGCCTCAATCTGCTTCCCTACCCAGGAGTCTCAGTGGCATGCCGTCAGGGTAGATTTCTATGAGCTGGCTGGCATGCCCAATGTGCTTGGAGCCATAGATTGCACACACATTCAGCTGAGACCACCTAGGGGCAGGCAGCACATATATACAAACCGCCATTTCGAACACTCCACAAATGTGCAGGTGGTTTGTGATGCAAATCTCAAAATAATGAGTGTTGTTGCTGGTTACCCTGGGGGCTGCCATGACTCCTTCATCCTCAGTCAGTCATCCCTCTTTGATAAGTTTGAGGACAGACAAATGCCAGATGGATGGCTGCTGGGTATGTAATTTGATATGTGTAGGCCTGCGTATACTTTGTCCAAATACAGGTGCAGATGTATTAACCTGTAGAAGGCATAAGGAAGTGAGAAACCAGTGATCTGTGCAAGGTGATAAAGATCCAGCCAATCAGCTCCAATATGTAAATGAACATTAAGGAACAGATTGTCTGCTGCCTCTATTACCTTGCACATATCACTGGTTTTTCACTTCCTTATGCCTTCTCCAGGTTAATACATCTGCCACACAGTGTGTTACTTATGTGTTGCTGTATCTTAACATGAATCACGTTACTATATCTGTATTTTAGGTGATGCAGGATATGGCTGTTTCTCTTGGCTTCTAACTCCATTGCCCCGACCTGATACCCCTGCTGAACACAATTACAATCATGCACATAAGTCCACATGGAATATGATAGAAAGATGTTTTGGTGCGCTGAAATCTAGGTTTCGGTGTCTGGATAAGTCTGGTGGCCTTTTGTTGTATAGTCCCTCCAAGGTGACTCAAATTGTGTTCTGCTGCTGCTTTCTTCATAACATGTGTTTGCAACAACATCTGCCACATGTTGAGGAGGAGGAGGAGGAGGAGGAGGAAGAAAGCAGCCAGCAAGTAGAGGAATTAGAGACATCTGGTGATACTTGGAGTACAGATGTGGGGAGGCAGGTTAGGCAAGAGATCATCAATCGCTATTTCTAAGGTAAGCTTGGTTTGCTTATTTCATTTGTTGTGTAATCATAAATAGATGTTTGGCCTTTTTTTCCCCAAAACCATTACTCAGAATGTGTCTGTCTCCTTGACACATACAAACATACCCTCGCTTTATGAAAAACAAATGTCGCATGTGTATTGTGTGTATTTTTATTACCAAAACAACAGATTATAAGTGGCATGCATTAAGTCTGGATAACTGATCGTAAACTTGCAGTGCTAATTTCTTACAAGGCCACATAATCCATTTAGTATTTCACTTTATCATTGTGTGCAATTCCCTAATGCACAGGTTCACAAACTCGGCCCTCAGGACCACACACAGTGCATGTTTTTCACGTAACCCAGTAGAGGCACAGGTGTATGAATTACTCACAGACATATGTTAAAATGTTCACAGGTGGAGCTAATTATGTCACTTGTGATTCTGTGAGGAGACCTGCAAAACATGCACTGCGTGGGTTCCTGATTGCCGAGTTTGAGAACCTGTGTTCCCAAAAAACACTCCTCAACATATAATATGTTAGCCTTGAGGAATACATGTGTCCCTATGTGTGATGCACCATCATATTTAAGACATACAAACTTACTGTAATCTGGATTAATTTATTTCCTAATGTTTGATGCTATAAAATTGATGATGGGTAAGTAAATACACAGTTTCCCACACATACACATTATTATACACATTCTTTGATTTTTTTTTTGTAGTAAAAGTACATATTTGTTTGTTTCAACATCATGTGTAAAAACATTCTTACTAATTTTTAACACACACAAACATGTCCCATCAATACTGACATTCATTTTGTCAATGTTTTTAAAACAAAACAAAGCCAACATATTACAAGCTTTTTACGCAACTCAATTGTGTTCTTCTTGTAATGTTGTATAGAGAATAAAGCTAAAATATGTATCAATAACATTGTAATTTGGATTGTCTGCAGGGATTGAGAATGATTGGAATCTAGAAAGAGTAATGATTAGAAAAAAATCAAGTGGTCAGTTTACTTCCTGCTAAAGACATTCTGCCTGGCTGGCAACTATTGTGTCTGCAGGGAAAGAGAATGATTGGAATCTAGAAAGAGTAATGATTAGAAAAAAAAATCAAGTGGTCAGTTTACTTCCTGCTAACATGTATGTGTGGCTCCATCAACATTTCCCTCCTCCAATACCAAAAAAAATGGTAAAGAATAAATGTGCGTACAAATTTTATCTTTTTGTTTGTACCACTTATAATTGATGATGTTGAAAAAAGTGTCAAGGAGCTAAGTGTTATATATTTTTATCCAAAAATACACTTACTAACTATTTTGAGTTACTTATCACAAATGTCTAACTTGAATTTTTTTCACGTTTTTTTTGTGGCTGCGTGTCCTGCCCTTTACCTTTAGCACTGTCATATTGTTGTGCTCTGGTGGAGCGTCTTGGTGGTGATGACACTGGCGTGATATTTGGAGTAGTCGTACCAGAACTGCTGCTTGTTTGCTGTTGGTGCATGCATCTGAGTGTTTCATTCAGGTTAGTGAGGGTGGCATTGAGTTCACGTGTAGCAGCATTTTGATTGTTTACTATTCGGAATAAACTTTCATTAATCTTTTGATTGTTTTGAAAAATGCTCATATAACTTTGCTGTTGTCTGTGCTGTTCTTCCATTATGTGCTGAAAGTTGTCCATGACCTGTGTAATGTCTGTACGCATGAGTTCCATGGTATTGCCTATTCTGGTTGTTTGTTCATTTTGTCTACTCAGATTTCTTGATATTCTTCTGAGGTGAGATGGTAGGCTTGCAAACATTTGTGTCTGCTTACGCAGGCAATCTTCATTAGTGGCCTGCTGTCTAGCCCAAATGGACCAACACCTGATCAGGGCCTTGTGTTTCTGGTGTTGTTGGGCTGTGTTGTGGTGGTGGTGTGCTTTGCTGTGGTGGCATACTCACAGGTGCTGGGGGGCTCATTCCTTGCATTAATGGCTGCATTTCTAAGATGTTTGTCTCCTCCATGTCACTGTGTTGCTGTTGTTGCGGAGGGATGCTGTTCCCAGGACTAGAAGCTGAAATGTTAAACAAATCTCCGTTAGCTATCCATATGTTTTTGAAATGAAAACAAATCACTACACATGGAACACATGTCATTCACTGTTGCTTTCAACTATTCTGCCTAGCAACATCATCACTCATAGCTTAAATACATACATATGCCTGTATGTGGCAAATGTGTCTGGTTACTTAATCGTGAAAGCAAACACTTTAGTTTTATTGTAGCTCACACATACTCCACAATAAAAACACATTGGAATACATAATGTGTTACCTTATAGCTTTGTTCAAACAAACATAGTAATGTTTTTATATGTATTTTGCCATGTTACCTCAAACACACATGTGTAATTTGGAAAAACAACCTTACTTTTTGCAATAAAACCAACATGCTTTTTTGTTGCAGCATCTTACACACAATGGCCCTCATTCCGAGTTGATCGGTCGCAAGGCGAATTTAGCAGAGTTACACACGCTAAGCCTACGCCTACTGGGAGTGTATCTTAGCTTCTTAAATTTGCGACCGATGTATTCGCATTATTGCGATCACAAACTACTTAGCAGTTTTAGAGTAGCTTCAACCTTACTCTGCCTGTGCGATCAGTTCAGTGCTTGTCGTTCCTGGTTTGACGTCACAAACACACCCAGCGTTCGCCCAGACACTCCCCCGTTTCTCCGGCCACTCCTGCGTTTTTTCTGGAAACGGTAGCGTTTTCAGCCACACGCCCATAAAACGCCGTGTTTCCGCCCAGTAACACCCATTTCCTGTCAATCACTCTACGATCGCCGGAGCGATGAAAAAGCCGTGAGTAAAAATACTATCTACATAGCAAAGATACTTGGCGCAGTCGCAGTGCGAAAATTGCGCATGCGCACTAAGCGGAATTTCACTGCGATGCGATGAAAAATACAGAGCGAACAACTCGGAATGAGGGCCAATGTCATACTGTATGGCTCAAGTGGACATACATATCTTTACTGGATGTGGACAAGGCCATTTAGCTTGGATTCCATTTCAGCTTTTACTTACTGCGGTAAGTATCTAAGTTTTTGATGTATTTGACTTAATGCAATTATGAAAATTTTGGATTACGTTCTGAAATTTTTAACATTTATTTCAGTTTGATACTCACAATCAAGATGAGGGGAGTGTGGATGACGTCTTGGAGGTGTGTCCAAAATTTGGAGTGGGGGGACAGAACATACGGACGATAATCTTCATGGTGGGGTAGCCTGCTGTGGTTGGCCCGGGACATACGACCTTGCTTTCTTTTCGGCCACAGGTTTTTTGTTGTGATGTCTTACAGAAGTCCCACTTCTGCTGCTCCATACTTCTTTTGATGGACCTTTTAATGAAAGTGCAATTTTGTTATGGCCATTCCTTTACAAGCATACCCTATACAACAATGGACACTTTACCTGCTTCTGCAGCATCATCATCATCAGATGTGATAGGAGTTACTGGCCGTCGAGTAGTACTGCTTTTTTCTAACACTGTATAAAATTAAAAAAAACTATTTTATCATGCTATTGTGTATACATCCACCCATTATGCTTATAAACATTTATTCTTTTAGAAATGCTTGGTTTTTATTTATAAAAAACATAAGGACCGGAAATACAAAAAGTAAAAAAAAGGACTTCCGGTGGGCGGAGCATCGTGATGGCCGCATTTTACTGATAGCTCTGTCTCCCAGCTGCTGAATCTACCTCAATCCTTTTGCAGATCTTATTCAAAAGAATCAATAACTATACAGGAGTGTGTTGGGGATTCAGCTCTACCTACTACACCGAACATTGAGGAGATTGGAGCGTTTACCCACCGGAATCCAGCCTGCCACTACTGAGGCCTACCTACGTCTCAGTGGCGTGGTCCGGCGCCATTACCGGCCTTGCTGCACTTCTACAGTGAATCCAACCCTCCCACCTCTATTGCCGTGGGCCCTATGACTTGTGGCGGCTGAGCGGACGATCCGGAAGGTGACTGCGGGAGCCGTTCTGTACCTGCTGGCGGAGATCTGATGGTGGATGGATGGCCGGTGGGTGCGGGAGCCGCATCGTCCCTGGCCGTGGTGAGACGGAGGGAGAACCGGAGCAGTGCTTGAACCAGGAGGTGGCCGACGGGGTGAGGGATCGAGACCCATGTGTTCCCCAGTGGCACTGTTTGCTGTGACGAGAGGCCTGACGAGAGGCCTGACGGTGTTGTGCGCCGCAACGGCCTCACCCGACCTGTGCCTGACGATGCGTTTGTCTCCGCTGCCGGGACCTTGGGGATCGGTGCTGCGGGCGTATGACACTGGGACCGAACGGTTGGTGATTACCCTCTAGGCTGGGCCCTGCTTCCTATTTTGAGTCCCTGAAGTTGGGTGGGACCCCGGTGATAGCCCCGTGCGGCGCCCATTTCACCCGCCCCTGAACTTGGATGCCAGGCCCTACTCTACCTAGTGAGCGGCTGTGGGGTGCCAGTGCCTAACCCGCTCTTGCTGCACAAAGGATCAATGTTACCCCTAAAGCAGGTTTCAACAAAAACCCAGCAACCCTTAGCTTGAACCTTCTTTTGGGCATTGAATAATATTTGGGAACTGGGGGTGCGGACCTTTGAGGGAAGTTGATTGGAACCCTATGATCAACCCCATGACAAACCTGAGCCGCCCTTCTGCTACAATACACGCGTGCTGAGATATAGTGCAGGGCAGTGTACTCTCTCCCTAACGTCCCAGTGTTTGCAGCCATTCCTTCAACAGAGACTGCTTCCCTTGGCTACTCCAGGGTGGCTGTTATCAGCGATCAGATACCAGACTTTTCCTTTAATTTTTGTTGTCATGTTCTAATTTCTGCTACTACCATATGACAAGTATTCTGTTTAGATATAGACATAGGGGTATAATGTTTTCTACTGTTTATTAAGTATTGTGGATTCAGACACACTTTTCTTATACAACAGTGCCACCTACAGCTCTTACATTATATAGCCCAAATATATGAAAGTTCTTCTTTGGGCAGATGTTCTACTTGAAGTGACTGCACAGATGCAGGACATACTGGTGTCATTATACACAAATTGAATACTCATAATATATCTCACGCTAAAACTTTACATGTGTAACCGTAGTGTTGGGCTCTTTACTTTGCCTTTATAACACATTACGGATCACGGTTTCACAACTGGTAGCACTTAAACTATCCCTACAATAAAAGATAAATACTGCCACTGGATGATATATAATACTTAAGGTCAGTATATTTTATACAACTTGGCTCACACCAAAAGCCTGCTATTAATGGTGACAAATCCCTATGACTGCAGTTATATACAAGGTATATATGTATATTCATTGTTAACTGCTATCAATTGCAACTGTTCTGTTTGATTCTATACATATCAGGTAATCTGTAGGTAAATTTACTACATATTATTGTTATTGTACCACAAATTGTGCTGATTCTTGGGATATAACTTCCTATTTACTGTTTTTACTATCAGTTAGATATTTGGGTAGTTCCATTGAGTACTGTTTTAGTGTTTTCTTTCCACCCTCTTTCCCTCGCCCTCCTACCCTTTCCCTCTCCCCCCCCCCTTTTGTTGTTGTTGTTTTTGTTGTTGTTGTTTGTTTTGTGTAATTCAGTAAGTACAGCTTACTCTTCACAACTTCAGTGGTTGAATTCAACTATTGCCACTTGTATGTTTCTAGTTATGTAGATATTTCAAAAACATCCATCCATAGGTGGTGTAGAATCTCTAGCTAACCTGGTTATTGTCCCATAGTATGGACAAATTTATAGATAAATATCCAACTGATACCATGGTCAGAAACGGGAAATCTCAATCCAAAACCCCTTCGGTTAGGGAAAAGGTAAACACACCCCAGCCTAATTGTTCACCTCCCTCAGCATCTCAAGACTTTTCTTCCACACTCATTATACCCTCCCTTTCTGGGGAAAGTTCCTTACCTCTAAATCCAACCCTGGAAAAAAAATTAGACGCGATCCAAACAACTTTAAACACGGTCTTATACCCTTTAGAATCACATACCAAACGATTAGTGGAGGTGGAGCAGCGTGTTAGCACGACAGAGGATGCTATTGTATCTCTGCAAAATTCTGATGACTCTCACTTCCAGCAAATAGCATTTTTGACCTCAAAGATAGATGACCTTGAAAATAGGGATAGCGAAGCAATCTTAGATTTATAGGCATCCCAGAGTCAATATCTGGTTCGGATCTTTTCGACCTATTGAGTGTTGACATAATTCAAAACCTCAATGTTCCTAGTACCTAGGGAACAGTACTCATTGAAAGAGCACATCGTATTGGCCTCGATAGGGGTCCCCCCTCATCCCAAATACGTCCTCTTCCTGTGATTGCCAAATTTCTTAACTTTAGAGATAAAGAAAACATACTCATGGCATACAGGAAAAAACGCACGCTTGAAGTGCGAAACTTTAAAGTATTGATATTTCAGGACTTTTCGGCCTCTGTGGCTCAGAGGAGGAAAGAATTTACCCCAATATGCAAACATTTGTTTACTGAAAATGTTAAATTTGCCCTCTTATATCCAGCTAAATTGCGGATCTTCATTGATGGGAAGACCCTTAATTTTGACACTCCTGACCAAGCTAGAGATCACCTAAAGATTTCATTACAAGGTTCCTCTACAAATCCATCTCCAAATGGATGAGTTGATGGTATATCATCTCAGATATTTATAATTTACTCTGGTTTTACGAATAAATGCTAATTTCCTACCTCTCTTGTGCTAGAGGGGTTGAACTCTCATAGATAAACTGTTGGAAATGTGTTACAATTTGTTTATATGCTATTTTTGGTGCTCTCTACTCTTTTTCTCTCCTTTTTCTTCTCCCCTTCCTTCTCTTTTCCTGGATCGCCTGTGGTCCCTCTCCATTGTCTCCATGCCGCTGCCATATCCAACTTGCGTTCGGAGCGCTTGTCTCACTAGCTGGGATGGGACGGGTGCGCTAATCAAAGATACACTATCTACAATTTCTTTTGGTAAGTGTGGAATTGGATGACAACTCATGTTGACTCTTCTAATTTAGCCCCCCAATTGACATCATCTGCTATACGGTTTTTGTCATGGAATGTAGCCATATTGAACTCCGCATGTAAACGACGATGAGTATTGTCCCATCTCAAATGATTAGCCCCTGATATTATTTTATTGCAGGAAACGCACTGGCTGCGTGGTCCCCATGCGACCCTTAAAGCGACATGGATTCAGGAATGTGTCTCAACCTCTTTTGATAAGAAGAAACGTGGTGTAGTGATCTTGTTTAGTAAACATCTTCAGTACACTATTGACAATGTAGTGGCAGATAAGGAGGGGCGCTTCTTGTTGGTGCATCTTTCAGTTCATGGTGAGAAATTTACTATTCTAAATATTTATGCCCCTAACACATCTAGTTTGGCCTTTTATAAAAAGCTATCAAATCTTCTCATGAAACATGAGACTCCTAACTTAATAATTGGAGGAGACTTTAATTGCCTACATAACCCCCTATTGGATCATTCCGCCTTTACCTCCTCTACCTCTTCAAACCGTGTGAATGGGTTTGATTTTCTCTGCTCCAATCATGATGTAGTAGATCAGTGGAGACTGCATAATCCTTCCTGTAAGGATTTCACGTTTCATTCTAGGGTTCATGATGTATTTACTAGTATAGACTATATTTTGGTGGCGGATACTCTGTTCCAGCGAGTTTGTAATACCATAATAGATCCTATCATTGTCTCTGATCATGCCCCTATACTTTTTGATTTAACTAGGTCTACTCCCTGGTACTCTTCACGCCTTTGGCGTTTCCCCTCCTTCCTCTCCCAGAATGATGATTTTCAACTATATTTGAAGGCTAAATGGAGGGAATATGTAGATGATAACTTAGAACATTGGGATGATCCTGTTTTATTTTTGGAGACCTCAAAGGCAGTGATGAGAGGGCATGTGATCTCTTACATAGCCAAACGTAATCGGAATCATAGGAAAGCATTAAATTCATTAAAAAACAAACTGAAAGAAGCCTACCATCACTATTTGAGATTTTTAACGGCAGATAACAAATCAATTTACTTGCATCACAAACAAATTTTAGAGTCCTTTCTTATGAAAGAAGCTCAAACCAAATTAGATTATTCTAAAAACACTTATTACCGCTGGGGGGGGGGGGGGTAAATCGGGAAAAGTCTTAGCCTATATGGCAAGTAGACAACAGAAGAAACAATTTATTATGAAATTGGTGGACCCAAATTCTAATGTACTGGCTACTGACCCTGCTGATATTAACAGTGTGTTTCATTCATACTTTACTTCTCTTTATAAGGACTCTCCAATTGACCCCCTTTTGTTGGATTCCTTTTTTAAAGAAGCCAACCTGCCATGTGTAACAACTCAACAGAAAGAATTCCTTTCTAGTGATATAACAGAGGAAGATATTGGGATTGCCATTGACAGCTTACGTCTTAACAAATCGCCGGGTCCGGACGGATTTAATGGAAATTATTATAAGTTACTGAGAGATGATATTATTCCCTCTCTAACTCATATTTTCAAACAGATTCAGGAGGGTAACCTTCAATATCCTACATTTAATGATGCTTATACTATACTGTTACTAAAACCCAATAAAAATCCTGATTTAGTAACCTCGTATAGACCTATTACGCTCTTGAATCAGGATTACAAAATTCTTTCAAAAATTCTGACGACTCGTTTGCAAACAATCCTTCCTTCTCTCCTGACGTCCCACCAATCTGGCTTTACCCATGGTAGGAACATGGTTCGCAATGTTCGCCTGGCGGTAGCGGCCTTATATTCTTCAGTAACTCAGAAACAATCCTCTAATATATTGTTAAGCCTAGATGACGAAAACGCATTCGACAAAATTCTATGGCCCCATTTATATGCTGTATTGCAAAAGTTGGGGTTTGATTCTTCTTTCATTAATTTAATCAAATATCTATATAATTCCCCCAAGACAAAATTGCTAATCAACGGTCTTTTAGGTGACTCCATTCAAATGTTTAGGGGAACTAGACAGGGGTGTCCTTTATCCCCATTACTTTTCAACCTTGCATTAGACCCCTTGCTAAGAGCTCTCCAATCCTGGCCCCTTTTTCGAGGTATGTCCTATGGCAATACAGAAGTTAAGATAGCTGCCTTCGCAGATGACCTTCTTCTTTTTATTTCTAATCCCCATGAATGTTTATTACCCCTTATTTCTAAACTAGAGGAATTTGGTAGGATATCGGGATTCACCATAAATCACTCCAAATCTACTATTATGGCCTTAAACGCCTCTTTTCGTAAGGCTACGTTACAGGTTGGTGATCTGAAATGGGAAGATTCTTATATCTCTTATTTGGGGATTCGCCTTCCCAGAAATATTTATGATCTCTATACCATTAATATAAAAAGTACTATTGATACAGCTCTTAAGGAGTTGGATGGTTGGCAACATTTACGATTATCTTATCTGGGAAGAGCCAACCTCATAAAGATGATTACTTTTCCGAAACTGCTGTATCCCATTCAGGTTCTGCCATTACTGTTTACCAAGACGGATCTTAAGCGAATTGATGCGGCTTTCCAACAATTTATTTGGAAGAAAGCAAAACCTCGCCTTAGTCTTCGGTTGTTACAAAGAACTAAATCTGAAGGAGGCGTTAATTTTCCAAATATGGAAATCTATAATTATGCTGCTATATGTAGGCACATCAAGGATTGGATTTCACATTCTGACTTATACTCCAATTATTCAGTAGAACAATCCTTTCTTACCAATATAGATTTAGTCTGTTTTTTGCATTCTCAGAAGTCTGATGTCCTGCCAGAAATACTAGATAACCCTCTCTTGATGTCAGCATGGTCGGTTTGGCATACGATCCGCAATAAGTGGAAACTTAGCACTTCACATTACTTGTTTCTTCCTTTAATTGGTAATGTGAACTTCCAAAACGGGTTGGCCTCTGCCCCTTTTACTTTGTGGGCTCAAGGAGGGCTTACGACAGTTCGTCAGCTTACCAATGCAACTACACAGGGTACTCTTACTTTTTCTCAGGCTCATTCTAAATTTCCCTTTTTACAAATTCATAATTTAGCTTTTTTGCAAGCACAACACTATGTTTCCAAAGTAATTTCCTATCTTTCTCCCATGGACTGGGTGAGCCAGTTGGATATTGCCTTTCAGTCTCCATTTAATGCTAAAGGAGCTATTTCTCTGTTTTACAAAATATTGCGAACACCATATTATGGAGGCCACTATGACACTGTCATTACTAGATGGGAGAGACACTTTCCTGATCTTAGCGAAGCCGTAATTCTAAAGGCGCTTCTACATTCCAATCGCACTCTCCCGACTATGATGTACCAACAAATGTTCTTTAAATTTTTTTTATAGGGGCTATCTATCACCCTCTCGATGTCAATTAATGGGGATGTCTTCCACTTCGACATGTTTAAAATGCGCGCGACCTGAGGCTACTCTTTTTCACTGCTTGTGGGATTATATTCATATTAAAAAATTCTGGCTTCAGGTAAAACAGTTTGCCACTACAGAACTAGTTAATTTTTTACCATTGTCCCCTGACTGGGCCATTTTTGGTATACTACCAACGACCTCTAGGGTTTCCCCGGGGTGTTGCAAATTATTGTTGATTCTTTCAGCTGTGGCAAAAATTTTTATTTTACAACAATGGATACATCCATCCCCTCCTTCATTACAAATGTTTAAGGATAAACTATTTTATGTATTTAAAATGGATTGGATGGAGACTTCATTACATAAAGAACAACGCATTAAGACATTTTTTGATGTTTGGGAATCTTTTATTGATACTTTAAACATTTCAATAAAGACACAGATTCACAATTGTTTTCGTACAACTTTATGGTATTAGACTACAATACTTCTATCTGACCCCCCTATTCGACTGAGCTAAAATGATCAGGAATTATAGGGCAGCAGGCGATTCATCCTCCTCCCCTCCTGTCTTCTTTCCCTCATCTACTCTCTCACTCTTCTTTCTACTTTTATATACCTCTTCCTCTTCCTTTTTATTGTCTTGTTTTCTATTCCTTCTCTTGGAAGAGACTGCTCTTTCCTGATTGGTTGTACACCTTACGGATACTCTGTATACTTACTATTATGAATACAACGTCCTATATCATAGCCATTATATAATGTAATGTCTCTCAGCTACTTTTCAAGTGCTGCTTTGTTGTCATTGTATTAAAATGTTTTAAATGTAAAATCGAAATAAAAACATTTTTGAAAAAAAAAAAAAAAAGGAAAAAAAAAAACACTGACCAAAACACATAACCACTATGGCAACATCAACACAGGAAAACATGTACAGGACACTGACATAGGCCACAAGTTAAAGAAAAACAAACAAACAAACAAACCAAGAAAACACACACATCTTCATTTTGTATTGAAAGGATAAATATTACAGATGCAATATATAAATTGCTCTGTGATGTGGCACTCCAAAGACACATTACCACTATATGATCCAAAACAAAATGTAGCCATTTAAAAAAAATTACAATGCAGTGTGGTGTCACGGTACAAATACAAGCAACAAAACAAAAACAAAATAGTGTTACACGAATATTAGTAAATATTGCCCATAGTCTTTATTAAGCTATATCCAAAGGCCAATGGCTGCACCATACAGTATGTAACTGTTGTCATTTCCACTGGTTATGGATATTCATAAATAAAGAAATATATATACAGTATGTACTCCATTGTATTGTGGTCTCTCGCCTTGCTCAGGATTTGCTGCAGAATACTAGCTCATTATCATGCACCAGGATATAGTATACATGGGATCTTAATATGTGCAAAAACTCTGTAGCCTGCTGCTTCTAAATAGTCACTGAATTCCACTGCAACTTCTAATATCCCTGTAATTTACAGAAAAGTGTACACACATATACAGATGTGTCCACTTATATCTTTGCTTTTTTTTACAAATTTGGCACAACATGCAAAACACGGCTAAGCTGTTTTTCATGAGTAGCGAGTGGATGAATTTTAAAATTTTTGTTTGCCATGACAGAATATGTATAAAGTAACATATTAAAGAAGCAAATTAAGAAAAATGACAAGGCATGGCTAAATCTCTGAGAATATGGCATGCAAAACTGTGCTATACATGGTGGGATATAGCAAAGATGTATGTGGACACATCTGTATGCTATACCAGTGCTTCTCAAACCCAGTACTCGGGACACATTAAGAGTGCATGTTTTCCTAATCTCCCTGCTGAATCACAGTTGTATTAATTGATAAATGACACATTTTAAAAGATTCATGGGGTGGTTATAATTTATTCCACTTGTGATTCTATGAGGAAACCTGGAAAACATGGTAGAGTTAGGGATAGGGAAGAGTTCCTGCCTGACACTGATACAAGGTACTTGCCTACCTGACCCTCTCCATGAGGCAGGGCCGTCTTAACAGCAGTGTAGGCCCCTGGGCACAGCAATGAACTGGGCCCCCTACCCATCCTCCAGCGGTAGGGGTGGGGTGGGGGTGCTATCAGTGGCTAGTTTGATGTCCCGCTGGAGGTGGGGGGTGTTCTATCTTCTGCTCAGCATGTAGGACCTGAAGCAGTAATTTCTGTTAATTACTCCTTTACTTCACAGATGGGGCTAAACTGTAGAAGGAAGCATTGGGCTGAATGAAGAAGCCCAGGTACATGAGTTCCAGGGTGGTAGGGTAGATTGCTTGACTGCAGATATCTCAAGTTTCTGAAAATATATTTCTTAGCTTTGAATGGGATAAGAACCTAGAGAGTTCCACCTTTCAGAAGGTTCTGGGGACTTGGGGATCAGAGTTCAGGAGGAACCAGAGCAATTCACCAACAAAAATCAAAAACTGCATATTAGGCATGTGGAGCTGGAGCAGGGACCAGCTGCTGAAAGGCTGATATATCTGGTTCTGGGCATAGTAGAGACAAGCTGCCAGTGTCCACCAAAAGGGGAGAGTTGCAGCTTTTGGATTATAGCCTCAAAAAAACGCTATGTCAGACAGAACCCGAGATATCTGACTGGGAATAGCAATTAACAGGCTTGGATGGGGACCACTGCTTTCAAGTCGGATATCTCTGGTTCACCAGGGCCGATTTTCAAAATTCTGGTACCTCTGGAAAGAGGGGACTCTCAGCTATCTGTCTAGGGCCCTTATACTCCTGGGGCCCTTGGGCAAGAGCCCATTGAGCCCATACGAAAAGACGGCCCTGCCATGAGGGAGAAATGCTCTGTTCCTGGCCTTTCCTGGTAATGTATGATTGGCATCACCTGTGGTGAAACACCTTTCTTATCAATTAACTATCTCACCACAGGTGATGGCAATCATACATTACCAGGAAAGTCCAGGAACAGAGCATTTTCTCCCTCATGGAGAGGGTCAGGTAGGCAAGTATGAAGGTAAGACACCACAGTACCACCAGGGAATGTTTTTCAACAGTTCTTCATGTCGACATATTCTCCATGTAGACACACACATTACAAACTAATAGCATGCCAATTTGAATTTAAATGAAACAGGGTCGTTTTTTGTTTTTAGTTTATTATGGTCGCAGCCCATACTTGCCAACACTCCCGCATTCTGCGGAGGCTCCCATTTTACCGGCCAGTCTCATGCTGTCCCGCAAACTCCACCCAATCCCCCAGAATTACCTAATCTCGGTTGAAATGAAAACCGCGCATGCGCAAATCTGAACGAAATGGGGGTGGAGCTTGGCAGCCAGCCGCGGCACATGGCCAGCAGGGCGAGCTGCGAGAGTGGTGAGCCACACTTCAGGCACGGATACCACAGCTCCACTCTCCCATGTTAGCAGCAGCAGCAGTGGATCCACCACCCTTCCCTCCACGTTAGGAGCCAGGGCCACTGAAGGGCAGACGAGGCTGCAGTGTCACAACCAGTGATGGGAGCTGGTCTACCGTGTAGCCTCTCTGGAAGATTGAGAGTTCCTAGGCTGCTGACAGCTCGGAGAGGCTGGAGGAAGAGGAGGAGGAGGAGGAGTGCTCAGTCTCCAGATCTGTTTGTGTAAAGGTTTTTACAGTGATATGGTCAGCACATTTTGTGTTCAGTTACATGTGTGACAAAACATAGCTTCATAAAGATGCTGTATTTTTATTGGCTTATGCTTTTCTTGAAATTATAGAATGTGTAGGAAGGGTCGCCAACAGAAATCTTGGGGCTGGCTACAATAGAAATCGGCGGCATCCCGATGTCTAAATGGTGACAATACTTTCAATAATCCCTCCCCGCTGCCTAACCCTAACCCACCCCCAGAGCCTAAACCTAATCTTCCCGCCCAGAGCTGGCAGACATTCATTCGGGATCCCTTTGCCTGCATTTAGATCCATGTCGGTATCCCTAGCAGTGTCGGGATTCCAACTGGAACCCATTTAATCATCTAACAGTAGCTTTAGGGTGATATATGACATGGTCAGTGTTGGGGTTGTGATTTGAATTTATTGGGACTAGTTCTTAGCAGTCTAGAATAAGAGACTTTACATAAAGCTAGTCCCAGCATATGTATCTTTTTATGGTAGACACAATTAAATTGCCCACAGACTGTCCAACTTGGGGCAGTACAGATGTTGTAAGGGTAGTACAGACGGTGTATCATTACTCACAGCACTGAGGTCATGGATTTGATTCCAACCATGACCCTAACTGTGTGGAGTTTGTATGTTCTCCCCAATGCTTGCGTGGGTTTCCTCTGGGTACTCCGTTTTCCTCCCACAATCCAAATCTATATTGGTAGTGTCAAAGTCAGAAAAATATCACTCCACACGCTGCCATATTTGCACCTCATGTGTGTCTGCGCTGCGCATGCAGGAGCTCTCCCGTGCGTGCTCATACTCGCAGTCGCGTGCACCCGCAGGCGCACGGTATGCGCATTTACGGTAGAGTTTGTATGCGTCTAGTGTGCGACTCAATTGTTACATATTTTAACCATATAATGTATTTTGTAGATCATGGTCCCTTTGATAGAATCTGAAAGTTTAGTTAATATAGCATGTTCACAGACAAAGAGATCCCTCTTTGTTTGATACGAAGGGTCAGACAGAGGTTATACAGTGGTGTTTAGTATCCATCGGAAAAGTATTTAATTAGCAATATTCCGGTGTTGGTTTGAAGCGGATAACTCGCTCGTGCGAATAGTTATGGACATAAGAAGTTTATGGACTTTTACTATTATTTGCACTTTATTATCCATGCGGCGGGAAACCTAGTTTCCCACCCACCTGAGCAGTTTGAAATAGTCACAGCCCACCTGTATGAATCAACCTATGACCTTTTGTTATAATGCGAAGACGAATTCCTGTGTCCAATGAACAATGAGATTGTAGGGACCATTGTACTGTATTGTGTGTAGGATATATATAGACAAGCCGATCTGATCCAGCGCCCATTTTCTACTATTCTCTTCAACGGTTCTCACCACTGATAATCAGGAGCTGGATATCCAGAGGCGCATGCGATTGTTTCCCTTGTGCGTAAGTTTCTCCGCAACCATATTGCCTTTATTGTTATTGTGAGCCATCTCTCTCTCTCTCTCTCTCTCTCTCTCTCCTCTCCCCTCCCCTTTCTCTCTCTTTTCTCTTAAGTGTTATTGTGTCTTTTTATGTGATTTATGTGTAGTTACTTGGTTAGTTGGTCTATGTTATTTTGGTAGTGTATATCTTGTATTGTATATTCTTTTGAAATAGAACATTCATTCAAGGTGTTAGAACCTAAGACCGGCATCTGTGTATTCATTATATTACTAAACGGTTCTCGGAGCGTCACATACGCTCATACACTTTTAACTAATAAGGTTACACTGTGTTGCATTTACACCATATCATTTTATAAGGGTTTACAGTATTGATACATTGTTCAAGGTATTGTTGTTAAGGTTTAACTCTGTGAGCGTCTGCTCCGCTGGTGATCTCCTCGTGGTCCCGAGCGTCCGCTACGCTAATAGCATATCATTACGTTAGTCGGCAGCCTATAGCGTGCTTGCCTGTGTTCTCTTGGCCGTGAGCGAATGTGACGCTCGAGCGTCTCGACCACGGCTAAGCGATTGTTACGCAACGTGCGTACCCTTACGGTATTCCATACGCCAATAGCGTACTGTGTTCTTTGACCTTTCAAAGGGTTTTAAGTAAGATAAATATTCGGCTTTATCAATTGGCCGCTCGTCCGTCCTTCACATATCTGCACTAGGTAATCTCAGCAGACATTATCCATCAGCAAAGGGCGGGAGGTAATATTCCTCGTCGTGCTGACCGGATAAGCGTCTGCTTCACTTAGTAAAGGGTGCTGAAGGAATCCGGAACCGGAGGTAAGAACAATACGCTAGTGTCTTTTAAAACTGTTTATTTCTGTCTTGCGTACGCACGCACGCACGCATATATCTGCATTTCTTTTTCACTCGTGTATTTTCACATCTCACTCTCCTGGTTGCCATTTCACAATTGATAACGTGCTTAGAAAGATTTGTTGCTATTAGTAGTTAAAGAGTAAAAGTAATACAGTAAGGGGTAATTTGTAAAGCACGCACACAGCTTTGCCTGAAGTACAAGGAAAGACCTGTGTGGTGTTCGGTAGATGATCACGGTTAAAGATCATCTACATTGATAAACGTGTTAGTTGTATTTCGGTGGACATATCCGGCAAGCGTACACGTGTCTCTGACAAAGGGTGAGACAAGCGTACGCAACGCACAAAGGCCGATGCACGCAGCGTATATTACGCAACGGAGCGTCTGGGTATGCCCACGTAACTCAAATAACACGATAGCATTATTTTAGCAGGCGAAGAGGAGGCAACGCGATAAATAGCGCAAGTCAATTTTAGTGTCCGAAATTTAAGCTAATAGATCCTTCTCTAATTTGCGACTCATCTGGTCTAAAGGAAAGAAATTTCTGCGCAGAAATAGAAACAAAAGTAAAGTGTACATGTGGTGAGTGAGTGTAATTATATAAGTTTCTACAATTTTTGGATTGAACCACAAGAAGTCGAGTTCTCGTGAGGAACATACATGTAAGTGACGTGCATGGTGGCTTGGGAGGCATCCCTTGTTAAACATAAAATTTGAGCATTAGAGTATAGCAGACCAGGAGGTCCACTGTAGCACAGACCAGGAGGTCCGGAACAGACCAGGAGGTCCAGGTACAGCAGACTAAGAAGTCCACTATAGAGAAAAGAGCACAACCCAGGGGGTTGGTGCAGAACCCATATAGGCCATTAAAGCTCTGGCTTAAGGAATTTGCAGCAGTAATTTTCGATTCCACTGGTCGCTCCGCACGTAAGATTAGTTGCTTATGTGCAGAACGATTGTACCGCACGTAATTGTGTGCATTAGTTAGTAATTTGACCCAGTACCATTTGCGTACACTAGAGGGGTCATAAACGCTATTTGTACATTTTAACGTGATTTGTGAATTTTTTTTTATTTTAAGGGAGGTTCGCTGGTCACTCGGGAACTATCCAACAACCGATACTTGCTGGGGAACACGCCCCAGTAAGTAAAGGCTTATAGGGGCCCTTGGGTACAGCAGCTCTGAATCAGTGATTGCAGTACTGGCCAACGTGGGCTAGGAGTGAGTGGAGTACTCGGTAAACTTCGCCGCCGGCCTGCCCCGGACATCTTGGGTTTTTTGTAAGGGTTCGCTGAAGACCCTGATTTGAAGGTCAGAGGTAGTGAAAGCAACACCTGCAAGTTATGGGGGCCAGTTGTTCAGGTAGGGGGCGATCAACCTTGGTTCGGGTTGATTTAGTAAACCGACCAATCGGGTCGGCAAAGTATGTAATGTGTGAAAAATACGGTTCACACACAGAGGTTTTATGTGATGAATGGGAAAGAATGACTGTACATGACGGGGAGAAGTTCCCAAGAGTAGGCAGCTTTAGCCCAGATGTGTTACAAAACCTAAGGAGAAGGATCAAACATTTTGATTGTTTAAAGTTATGGCAAAAGGAAAGTGAACTACAAAGAAATTTAACTGACATATCTGACTCTCATCTTGGGAGGAGAGACATGGCAATGGAGAGGATTATGGTTGCGGAGAAAGGCACAACGTTGTACGATAAAAATGCACTTAGTAACTGTATTAAGAATGAAAGTAACAAATGTAATAATGTTTATGAAAATGAAAGTGTAAGAATTACAAATGTTAACCTGTGCAAGTTGCACCCCATGTCAAACCTCCCTCAGGAATACAAACAAGAAAGTGAGCCCAGCACGATGTCGGCACCTCTTCCAGCAGCCATCACACAAGACATCCAGGTGGACGCGACCAAATCGGTAAAGGCAATAATCAAACTCCCTAACGGAGGGTCAGGTGAGGTCGTGTCCACAGGTACGTACCATGTTTTATATCACGCACAAACAAATGTACCCCATATTGTAAGACCAACACAAGATGATGTAGTTGAATTTGATCCTGTCAGGGTGATCACAGTCCCCAATGGGAAGACTGACGATCAGGGAATCATTCCCGTTGAGGACAGTGCAATGCGCTGTCTCTGGTCCCGGACCGAATTGAGATCAATTATGTCTGAATTTCCTGATCCTAGGAAAAACCTAGTCGCATGTCAAAGGTTTATTAAAGAACTAGGAAACTCCACAGAACCCAGCAACAAAGATTGGTGGACAGCGCTGAGGGCATGTTTGCCCTCCAGTGTTGACCCTGCGAAATTTATTACTGATTGTCAATTAGACACAGAAGTACCTCAAACGGAGGAACACAATCAGGAATGTATTAAGCAGATTAACCGACAGTTGGAAGTATATTTCCCTGCCGTTGTCAAGTGGAATGAAATTTTCTCCATAAGACAAAACGAAGGGGAAAGTATTTCTAATTATTTCAATCGAGCACTGCAAGTAATGACTAGAAACACTGGGATCACAGGCATCAAAACTAATGCACAGCATAGAGAAGTAGCGGTTAAGGTATTAATGAATGGTTTAAAGGAGGTATTGAGAACAAGGGTACAGACCACCAACCCAAACTGGAGAAATATCTCGGTGGCCGCATTAAGAGAGGCCGCTATTGATCATGATCAGAATATCACTAGATACAGGGAGTCACAAAGTGATAAGTTAATGGCCGCAAGTATACAGGCCCTAACCACAAGACCACTCCAGCATAAGCCCCAAACCCCTGCAAGAAATTCAAATATGGAAGTCTGTTACAATTGTCATAAAAAGGGACACTTTGCAAGAGATTGTAGATCAAGAGAAATACAAAAGTCATATCAACCCCCTAGACAACAACATAACCATGACATCCAAGGAAGCAGGGAAGTACAGGGAAAACGGTTGATGGTGATGAGCATCCGAGTATTTGAGGAGGCATCAAATCAACCAAGACCTCAGGTCATTGACACTTGGAGGAAGCCCAGGGTCTGTTATCGTTGTAAAAGAGAAGGGCATTATGCCAGTAACTGCAACAGCCCACGTAAAGTCAGACCCCCTAGAAAATGAATATGACACACCAAATTATAATCAGGGATCAGATAGGAAGAATTTTGGCCCACACTCATGATATGTAGTCAGGAAAGGTGATCACTAGGACTGATGGTAAGCCTGAGGTAACAGTTAATAAATTGGGAGGTCATTCCCTGAAGACACAGGAATGACCGGGTGAAACGTTGTAAATGTACCTGTGAAATGTTTTCTTTCCCCATCTCTGACGTTCACCACAACAGCTCCAACATCACCTGACTATTTGGTCTTTGCAAAAGTCTACCAAACCCCAGCATGACCTACCCACATCAATGTATCCTGGCCAGATACAAAGTGTGGAGTATGGAGGTGCTGGTGGGAGGGACTGCGCAAGGATACCATTGGACAGGTAGATACAGCCTGATGTTGAACGACAGATCTGACGATGTTTTAAAGTGTTTGAAAAATGTTTTTTTCCCCTGTTGTTGTTGTTGTTGTTTATTGTTGATTTATGTGATATATACATATATGAACGGTTCTCTCTCTCTTGTTGTTTTTTTTTCCTCTCCCTCTTCTTTCTCATGTTTTCTTGTTTTAAAGATGGTATGTCACACATCAGTTAGACAAATGGTAATGCAAGATTTTTGCTCCTTACAGAAAGATCGCTGGTTTGGAAGAAATATTGTATCACCAGAGTGTTCGGTTGGAAGACTGAGAGACAGCACCTTTGAGATGACAGCAGAACAAGAAGAACAACAAGATTAGAGAACTAATTATCGTAACAAGTTTCTCTCCCCCTCAAACTGTTTTCCTGTACCCCCATTACAAATTTCTCCTTTTCTCCTCCTGTAAGATGGACTTGCCTCAAGAGACTGTGATCCGTGTTTTCCTGTTAACCATGATGTTGACCAGAGCAGTCTGTTTCGGTGAGAGTACCAGTGAGGTCGAGAAAGGATCCAGAATGGGTTTCTGATGACTGAGACGGAGGTGTAAATTTCCAATAGCAACACAATCACCAAGCAAAGGCAAGTACCGGAAACGATCTAGCAGCCATGTTATTTGTAAACATTGTGAAGGATTGTTAGCTGAAAAGAGAACTGTATCTGTAGACTCTGTGACAATGTAGTTGAGGATGGGTGCATCAAGAAATGTCAGTCCAGTTTTAATATCCACATGGACCGGCATCCATTGAGTGACTATCACTCCTTAGTGGGTAAAGTGTTAAATCAGACAGATTGTTGGGTATGCTCTCAAGTACCTCAAGGCCATAGCAAATCAGGATTAGTACCATTCCCTTTAACGGTAGGGGAGGTACTTGAGCTAAAGGGTGGGAGACCGGTGGACAGGAGGTTTAATATCTCCAGTCCTCCTAGTTTGAAGCTCCACCAATATCATGTGGATAGATCCCTAATATGTTTTAACATCTCCAATCCCCGAAAGCCGGGAAATTGGGAAGTGTCATGGAGTAACCAAACCATGACCTTTTCATATAGAGCAGATAGAATGCCTACAGATACAGAGCTTATACGCCACATAGCCGGTAGTGGAAAATCTTTCCGATATAGGTATACCCTAGGAAATAGGATCATGAGAGTTGGAGAGGTATCACCAGGATACTGTGCACATATCATACAAACAGATACGTGTACTAGACAGATGGGAGAATTAGGGTTAGGAGATTTCACATGGAAGATGTGTAAAATGGTTATGTTCTACTCCGTCCCATATGTTCTCCCCGATGATGCATATTTCATATGCGGGAGGAAGGCGTATAAGTGGCTTGCCCCAAACTCTGAAGGATTGTGTTATATTGGAAAAGTACTGCCTGAGGTAATGACTGTATCACATGCCAAAATGAAAGATATACACCGTGGTGCCCAAGCTCCTTATACTCACACTCATTACGAGCACGTCGTTAAAAGGCAACTGACAGAAAGGACAGAGCATCCGGCCTCTGATCTGATCCATGAATCCACCGGGATCCAGGTTCTACTTGCGTTAGATTTCACTCGCACCGCTAGAGGAGTGCTAAACTATAGATATATATCTGCGCTTGCAAATTTATTAGACAATATCACAGAAATGTATGATGACACTTTTAGATACACCGGAAGGGAGCTTCAAGCTTATAAAACAGAACTGGTTCAGCATAGAATGGTTCTTAATTATCCCACAGCAGTGACAGCAGTGGATATTGTGTCACACTGGCAATGCAGTACGGCGTGAAATGCTGCACATATATCACAAATAGTACCGAGGATCCGGTCGAGGTCATAGACCAAAAGATGGACGATATTCTCCAATTAAAGTGGGAATTTCGCAGGAGACACAATCTCACCCTTGCTGCTGTGGGTAATGAGCTGACTGGTTGGGTGTCATGGTTGAACCCGCGAAATTGGTTCTCTGGTTTAGGAGACTGGGCTCAAGGAGTCATAATGGATGTAGGGAAGTTTCTTCTATGTATCTTAGGTGTTGTCATATCGATTGGCTTGATATTTAGATGCGGTCAGGCTTTAATGAAGTGCAAACGTAGTACCAGGGTAATGAGTCTAAGGAGTGAGGAAATTGTAATTCCAATGGATTTGATTTATGACCCAACGTTAGAGACAATGATGTGATGAAAATGCGATTATACGGTCCGTTTCTTTCACCTGTTTCTCCGTTTTCTCCAAGGTAAAAAGACCCACTTGGACGAGGAATTTGACGATCTTGCATACAGACAACAGATGGATTAAAGAAGAAGTTTTGACAACCTTGTACACAGATAATTGATGAACTATGCCATAGACCCCCAGTTTCCCAAGAAATTTTAAATTTACGCTAGCCCAACACTTTTGTAAGTCTATGGACATTGACAAAGCTTTTGCTCGCAATTTTTGGCAAAAGCCCAAAGAAGACTGCATTCAACAGACACCAGACAAGACTTCAACCGACAAATGTTCATTAACCTGACATAGAATACCACTGCATTTACCATAATTGTTTCTTATCTTCATCTCTACAACCTTCAGGTAAAGCACACACATAGTCGATAGGGAATACAGGCACAGATATCAGCAATCACATATCCCCCCATTCATGTATCATCAACTAAAATGTGCTTCCCCATTTTGTTGCAACCAAAAGCCGAAACGAGCTCGGTAAAGTTTGACAGCCCATCCACAGACCCTTGATACGGGATAAGAAGGAATTCAAATGTATACTTCGCAATACCTCGAAGCTTGATTTACAACACGTACGGCACGATGATACATGACCCCCCAAACATGGATTCATACACACATGCTTCTGCTATCTCACTAGGTCATACCCTTTTCACACCTTCTTCTCTCCTCCCTTACCCAACCATGGAAATGTATTTACACATGACATATATTTTTCTCTTTTTGAAATGTTTTAGGAAGTGGCAGTTATTTGTGACTGCCAAAGGGTGGACTGTCAAAGTCAGAAAAATATCATGATGCACACTGCCATATTTGCACCTCATACATGTCCGCGCTGCGCATGCGTGCGCTCTCCCGTGCGTACGCATACCCGCTGTTACGTGCACCCGCAGGCGCACGGTATGCGCATTTATGGTAGAGTTTATGTGCGCCTAGCGTGCGACTCAATCGTTACATATTTTTACCATATAATGTATTTTGTAGATTATGGTCCCTTTGATAGAATCTGAAAGTTTAGTTAATGTAGCATGTTCATAGACAAAGAGATCCCTCTTTGTTTGATACGAAGGGTCAGACAAGGGTTATACAGTGGTGTTTAGTATCCATCGGAAGAGTATTTAATTAGCAATATTTCGGTGTTGGTTTGAAGCGGATTAATCGCTCGTGCGAATAGTTATGGACATAAGAAGTTTAAGTACTTTTACTATTATTTGCACTCACTTATCCATGCGGCGGGAAACCTAGTTTCCCACCCACCTGAGCAGTTGGAAATAGTCACAGCCCACCTGTATGAATCAACCTATGACCTTTTGTTATAATGCGAAGACGAATTCCTGTGTCCAATGAACAATGAGATTGTAGGGACCATTGTATTGTATTGTGTGTGGGGCATAAATAGACAAGCCGATCTGATCCAACTCACTCACTCTCTTCAATGGTTCTCATCACTGATAATCGGGAGCTGGATATTCAGAAAGGCGCATGCGATTGTTCCCTTTGTGCGTAAGTCTTCTCCGCAATCATATTGTCTCTATTGTTATTGTGAGCCATATCTCTCTCTCTCTCCCCTTTCCCTCTCGTTTCTCTTAAGTGTTATTGTACTGTTATTGTATTTTAAGTGTAGTTATCTGGTTAGGTAGTCTATGTTATATTGGTAGTGTATGACTTGTATTGTATTATTCTTTTGCAAATAGAACATTCACATAAGGTGTTAGAACCTCAGCAGGGTGTCTGTGTCTCTCTAGCTGGTACAAAGGGTTTCTGAATTCTAAATCGCTCTAACAGCATTTACATTAACAAGGTTAAGCAGCGTTATATCGCTGCAGTATTTCAGTAGTAAGGTTTTACAATACAAACTCAATCATAGTGTGTTGCATACAAGGGTTACAGTGTAAGCATAATCTGTGTTTAAAGTTTATAAAGGTTTCTGTCTGTGTGTATGCGCACTGTGGGTATTCCGTACACCCAGCACAGCGTGTGTACTTTATTTGCGTACCACGTGCGAGGTCTTCATACGCAAATAGCGTACGGAGTGCGTAGCATGTGCACATGGTTTAGCAGCCATTACGGCTACACAGTATTAATATATAGCTAATGTTAAAAGGTAGTTATTTGACTCTATCACTATGATCCGCACCCAAATATATATGTACCCCATTGTATTGTGGTCTCTCGCCTTGCTCAGGATTTGCTGCAGAACACTAACTCATTATCATGCACCAGGATATAGTATACATGGGATCTTAATATGTACATAAACTCTGTAGCCTGCTGCTTTTAAATAGTCACTGAATTCCACTGCGACTTCTAATATCCCTGTAATTTACAGAAAAGCGTACACAAATATATGCTATACTGGTGCTTCTCAAACCCAGTCCTCGGGACAGATTATCAGTGCATGTTTTCCTAATCTCCTTGCTGAACCACAGATGTATTCATTGATAAATGACAAAAAAATTAAAAGATTCACAGGTGGTTATAATTTATTCCACTTGTGATTCTACGAGGAGACCTGGAAAACATGGTAGTGATAGGGAAGAGTTCCTGCCTGACACTGATACAAGGGACAAGGGGCAGGATGTACTAAGCGGAAAATGCAGTAAACCCGCTGTTTACCGCATTTTCCTGATGTACCATCCCCCGGCCGGCAGGTCAGCGCCGCGGCGGGGTACGCCAGCTTTAGCTGGCGATAGTCCATAGAAGCCTATGGGCTTCTCTCCGCGGCGCTGTGTGAGGGATCCGATCGGATCCCTCCCAGCTTGCCTTGCGGCCACCCCCGTCACCCTGCGCATCGCAGACTGACTCCTGGGGCCAAATCCCGGAAGTCAGGCTGCCGCTGTGCATCGCAGAGGACAGCTCTTATCGGAAGAGCTGTCCTCCGCAATGCTGATCGCATATGAAAGTACATATGCGATCAGCATCGTGGCGCAGGGCGGCGATGTACATTAGTACATCCCGCCCAAGGTAAGACACCACTAGACCACCAGGGAATGTTTGTCAACAGTTCCTCATGTCAACATATCCAAGGCCAGTTCTAGACCTTGTGGCGCCCAGGGCGAAAGTTTCTTTTGGTGCGCCCCCCCCCCCCCCAAAAAAAAAATACCCCCCCGGCAGGTAAAACAGAGTTAGTGTGCACGGAAGGCGCATGCCCAAAAATAGGGGCGTGTCTTCATAAGGAAGGGGCGTGGCCACAATTATGTCCCCAGTAGTTGTGACCCATGTAGTTGTGACCACTGTAGCTGTGCAACCTAGTAACACCGCTTACTGTACAAACAAACAAACAAAAAACCCACAATACTCACCAGTCCCGCTCCTGCTTCCCGTCCGCTGCTGCCGCTGCTGCTCATTCTCTGGCCTCCCGCTCTTCTCTATGGGAGAGACGGCAGGAAATCTCTCACATAGCGCCGCACAGACACTAGAGAGAAATTATGACCTCTCATGTCTGACAGTGGCGCCGGGGAACGGGATGCGGGGTGCAGGTGGGCGGCGGGTGCCTGCGGGGTGACCGCATCGCCCCAGGCACCCACCCTGCTTGCCCGTGCCTAGAACTGCTCCTGGACATATCCTCCATGTAGACACACAAATTACAAACTAATAGCATGCCAATTTGAATTTCAATGAAACAGGGTCATTTTTTGTTTCCAGTTTGTTATGGTCGCAGCCTTTATGCTGAAATCACGTCTGCATTTTTTCCCCTAGTATGGGAGACATTGGTGAGAGTGAAGTAAAATTATAGTTATTTGAGACTTCCAAAGTCTCCTTACTTTGTTCTCATAATGGATCCATAATCTGAATCCCTCTGATATACTTGAATCTGTCATCTATTATCTTGTCTCTTGTTTCACTACAGCTCCTGATTCTTTTAACTACAAGAAATTCTTTGAATTGGTCGGCCTAAAGCTCAAGAGCAAAGATGACATGAAAAAGGTTTTCCAAATGCTGGATCAAGGCCAGGATGGATTTATTGAGGAGGATGCAGTGGCGTAAGTTCGTCACAATTGCCCGGAGGCAAGATAAATATTGGTGCCCCCCTATTTCCTATATTAAGATAAATGTGTGTGTGTGTTTGTTTGTGTGTGTGTGTGTGGAGTGTTCTGAAAAAAATGTATATACTGTATGTATACATTTAATTGTCTTTTATTTTAAATCACACATTTCTTGGCAGTCATACCCAGGATTAGAACCCATGACCTGGCTGTTACACTAACAACAGACACTTTACTGATGGAGCTATTTGCTCCTGTATAGGAAGCATGAGAATTCTTACTATATGAAGTTACGTGTAATTGTCAGAGAAGTATCTTCATATAGTTAGAATTCTCATATTTCCTATACAAGTGCAAATAGGTTCATCAGTAAGGTGTCTGTTTCCAGTGTAATAGGTCGTGGTATTTAATCCTGAGTATGACACTTGTAAAATGTGTATCTACAGTATAATAAAGAGGGTGTGATTTGTAAGGTGCAGGGACCAGTGAGCTATCAATTAACTTAATTCACTGGTGTCACAGAATGGGAGGAGAGGTGCCCTCCTTCAGAGCGGGTGGTATTCATGTGACCAACGGTCGGGAGACCGACGGTCACATGACCTCCTCCAGCTTCCCGACCCCACTATCCCGATGGTCGGCATGCCGACCAACAGGGACTATTTCCACTCATGGGTGTCCACGACACCCATAGAGTGGGAATAGAACCCGTGGCGACCGTAGGTCGCCACCGAGCCCGCAGCGTGACGAGCGCATCGAGCCCGCAAGGGGCTTTCTGCACTCGCCTTTCCCCGCCGGGATCCTGGCGTCGGTATGCTGCCGGGATCCCGGCATCGGTAAGCTGACCGGCGGTCAGGAGACCGCCGGTCAGCCATACTACACCCCTTCAGACCAGGAGCCCGGCGGCAGATGACTCCGTTGCCTCCCAGAGTTCTGCCTCTGGGAGGATGTGCTCGGGTAGGTTAATGGATATATTCTATAACATTTTCACACACATATGGAACATTTAATATGTACTCAGTATGCTGGATCTTTTAACAGACACCATTACGAAAATTTTTCCACTTTAAGAAATCGTGAACCGCATAAAGACATGCTATAAAAAATCCTGTAGGCAAATGGAATATAATGTATTCTTCAGCCAGTATGTCCTGCAATGTATCATGGCAATATGCAATTCTAATGCATTGGGTAATGTTCATATGTCCAAGATCTAAAGATTCTGGTAAAACTTTGCTCAAATCCAGGTTTTCAGCAGTACACATAGGTCGTGCTACAGGGTTGTACGCCAATCTGCCACAGCTGTGAATGTGTACTCAAATATTGTGTGAAAATAAATGCCACAGCCACTTGGATTTGTATTAAGACAGCCACTGGCGGCTTTGCGAGTCCCATCGGCTGTGTACAAAGATGCGGTGTCGGCAGCAGATCAGTCAGTTTTTGAACTTGTGAGTGGCCTATGGGTGTGCAGCATGGGTGCAGGAAGTGATATGCTGGAGCCAGGGCTGCCATCAGAAATTGTGGGGCCTGGGACTGAAAAAATAGACAGGGCCCCTCCATCCCAAAAAAAAAGATTCTGCCGCATCGCTCCACCCCTATGTGAAAACTGCTGCACAGGTAAGGCATGCTTTAAGATGTCCTGCCTGCGCAACAGTACAGTGTTTTATAGCCTAGTGCAGCTCTCCAGGTATTGGTAGTAGGAGGCACTCTCTGTAAGGTCCCGGGACACTAGCCCCCACAGTCCCCCCCCCCTGATGGCTGCCCTGGCCGGAGCCACTGTTACTGCGTATGGGATTGCAGAAGGCAGGCTGAGACATGCCTTGAAAATGGTCTTGACACGTTGACACTTTTGCAGCCACTCCCAGTAAATGTACATCCCCCAAATGTTCCCTGACTGTCAATTATTCTGCAAATAAATCCTCTCTGCAAATGTCATCACAAGTCCATTGCGGTACACGCGCAGTGCGACTCCGGTGCAATAATCTCTCGACTGCAAAACATTAGGTTTGCATACACTCTGAATCAAACCCATAGCTCCATTTCCAAGTTTCAATATTGTTTCTCCATTTGCATTTTGACGAATTGCCAGTCTATGGATGGAGATAGGACAACGACAGTCAATTAATTGTGAGTGCTGTGATTGGGGCAGGAGACTTTATGCTAAATTCCGCTGATGAAATTTGCAAACATCCGGAAATATCCAAACCTGTTCTGCAAAACATTTTCTCCATACATTTTGCATTATACATACCCAGTGCTCCTCCAACCACACAGAATTAAACGATCATTGTCATCTCAAACATATAGGTGGTCATTCCGAGTTGATCGCAGCCAGCAACTTTTAGCTGCTGCTGCGATCAATAGTCCACGCCTATGGGGGAGTGTATTTTAGCTTAGCAGGGCTGCGATCGCTTGTGCAGCCCTGCTAAGCTAAAAAAAATTCAAGCAAAACTAGACTAGGCCTGGACCTACTTACCCTGTGCGATGGATCCAGCGATGATGGGCCCGGCTTTGACGTTACTCCTCCGCCCACCGTTGTCCTGGACATGCCTGCGTTTTACTCACCACTCCCTGAAAACGGCTCCAAACGGTTCCGGATCCACCCAGCCACGCCTCCTTCCTGTCAATCTTCTTAGCGGTCACTGGTGCGACCACTTCCGTCGGTAGCCGCGACGTAACCCGGCGACCCCTGTCGTCGGACAATGTCGCGCACGCGCACTGTGGCTGCCGCGCATTCCGCACACGTTTGCACAGCAGCGAAAAAACGCTGCGTGCGAATGGGTCGGAATGACCCCCATAGAGTGTAAAATAGCAAAACGATATGTGACTTGAAGATTGCATCAATGGAGCTGCACACATCTACCTGACAGCCCAAGTTGCCAAAATGTCTATTTGTGCCAATTTCTACCTCAAGTTCCCACATCTCTAGCGCACTGACCTCTGAAAATTATCCAGCGTACAATATTTTTGAATATTGCAGGTAGTTACATTTCTGGATTTATTGGTTAAACATACATTATATTACATTTGCCTTTATAGAAAATCTTTTTACATGTTATGGTTTCTTAAAACAGATTATATTTGTCTAATAAACTAATTACATCTCCCATTCTGCAGTCTTATAATGAAAGGATTCTCCCATGAAGGAAGATCTCTTACTGAAAAGGAAATAAAGGACGTCCTAGCCGATGGTGACAAAAATGGAGATGGAAAAATTAGTCTTGATGGTATGTATTGTGGTGGGATTATACACTAGTTACACTGACATCAGGGCCAATCTGTATGATGCTTAAGGGAATGCAACAAAGTCCAAAAACCAAAGGGTATGGTAACATACAATGGATTCTAGTGTTAACCAACCAAATGTCACTTTTACTTGTGTCGTGCTGCACTATGTGACGCGCTACTTGTTCCATTTCCATTTAAATGTTTTGCAAGAATCTAATAGACAGATGCCCCAAAATACAAAAAAAACAAAAACTATGATAAATCTTTAAGGGTCAAATCAATGCGCAGCCAACCTGAGCCAAAAGGAATAACTGAACTTCCGAAAATGAACAACACCACAGAATAGCGTTCAGGGAAGTTGGCGCTTAATAGTGACCCACACAGAAAATGTTCAAAGGGATCTTCATTCATAAACTAAAACAATTCTTCCATATGGGTACCTATAATAATAGAAAAAACGTGGACATAATAGTGTGAAACCTTCACAGCATCCACCCCTGGTGACATCAGATGGAATCAATGCGTTTAGTAGAAAACTTTGCCCTGTGGAATAAAGGGTATAAATTATCCCCCCAAAAACCCACACATCCATGTGTGAGAAGAAAAAGGAACCCTCTTAGGGTATATCAGCATGTAGAGGGTTCTTTGAGAAACAGAAATTAATGCTTTGAAGTTGGATCCTCCACTTGGTTTCTCTCACTGCAATAAGCAGGCAAAGGAAGAGTGATTTAAAACATTTTAAAAACTATTTTTATTTAGCATCTGATCTGTACACAGAAGAATACCCATAATATAGTAGTATTAACTTCCTATTAGACTCAGACTCAGCAGGCACACATATTAACCAGACTCAAGCACAAAGAGATGGAATGCAGAGTAATCATCTAGCCATGTGCAGTGTTGGACTGAGGCAGGAAGGGCACACCTGGGGGGAATGTAGTGATAGGGCCCATGTTTAGTGGTGTGGCCATTCACCACAGAGGGGATCAGTATGAAATACCTACAATCAAAATCCCGACGGTCTGCGAGGGGACACGGTACACTTATACAGTGTCCATGTCAACCTATGTCAACATACACACTGAAAGACATGTGTTGACTTTTTGACCTGTCGACATTTTAAATGTCTGTTTTTTAACCTGCACATGTTATATCTGCCTCACCTGCAGTGCACATGGTTTTGCCCAACTGCTAACAAATTTGCTGCTGCGATCAGATCTGAATTAGGCCCCATGTCCATTATTTCTCATTATTACAATAATCCGTATGATTGATGCAACAAAGAAGAGTTGTTGGTTTTTATTATTGAACATCTATATGAACATTTCTTCCATGAGGTGCACCAAAATAACTTGCCCCAATCACTGCAGACACACTTGAGTCCCATGCACTACCAATGTCAGACACAGTATTAGAGATTTTTTTCTTCTGCGTATGCGTACATGTCCCACTGTGCAGTGCATAAGCATGCGGATAGTGGCCACATAGAGTCTGAGTTGTGATTGAGGAACTCAGGAGACGGTCAGTCTCTGAAATGTGCTTTACAGTGGTGTATCCATAATGGGTGAAATTTTTTGGATGCTTACCACTCTTTAAGGTTAGGAAATAGTTTAAAAACATGCGCAGATTAATTCACGGGTGCAGCTAAAAATTATATATCTCAGAGTGTATATCCCTTTACACTTAACAAATAGATTGAGAGGAAAAAGGAGAGATACAAACTAAAAGCGCTCCCATAAAAACCAAGTTTACAAACACACACCCAGTGGATACATAAAATTAATTGGTCACGTACACTGGTAATTCAGGAGATGAATAAAGATCCAACGTTGATTAAAGGCAGATGGATCTAATTCTCATAAAATTATAAGACAAAAAGAAAGTGCAATAGTGCAATTATCTTTGTTTAAAAGACCTGAATTTATTTTAATATCGCACTTACACCAAACAGATGAGGTCAGTAGCATATAGAATGAATCCTCTTTGGCAGTACAGCAACAGAGGACTGGATGATAACAGTCCTAACAATGTCCAACGCCGATATCAAACAAATGCAGTTAGACCTTAAGGAAAAAGGCTCCGGAAACCAGGATCCAACACAGTCCCTCAGCGTCCAGTGCAGATGGTAAAACTCAAATGGGGTCACAAGTAAAGCGGGAGAGTACACAAGTCACTGGGAAAATGGCGCTGTGGAAATTTTCCAGGCGTTTCACTCATGTGTAGTACTAAAATCACTGGGAAAATGGACGCCCCCTTCTGTATGTTCATCAGTGTATCCGTAATGTGCCACTTGTGTGCACCTTATTGTTCCCGCGTCTTCATGCTCACCAGTGCCACTCACCTGCCATCTGTGTACCTTACTGTGCTCCCCCTATGTCTGCATGCTCTAAAGAGTGCCCCTGACCCGCCACCTGTATGTAACTTATTGTGCCCCCTCTCTGTATGTTTGTCAGTGTGCTACCAGCATACCTCCCAATATGACCTTCTCAAGGAGGGACACAATGCTCTGCTTCTGGACTTCCCTCTTAATTTATGATGGCCGACACCTGTTTAGAACAGGTTAATGGATAAGAAAGGTGTTTGACCACAGGTGCCGGCAATCATACATTAAGAGGGAAGCCCAGGAGCAGAGCATTGTGGGGAGGTATGTACCAGGATGCACCTTATTGTGTGCCGCTAAATCAAGGTGCATATGGTAGAGGCTCAGAGGTTTTGTGATTGGTAAATTAGACCCTTTAGAAAACAAAATATCAGCATCTGGATTACAAATAAAGATTTGAATGTGAAACCTAAAAAATACTGATGAGTAAAACATAGACAAGACTAAATTGTGCACCATTTTATATAAAAGATCAACAGCTCTTAAGTGAATTTGATTAAACTAGCTTAAACTAGTTTACAACAAGAGATCATTATTCAAAAGATGATACTTTAGTTATTGGGTTTGTCTTCTACATGTATCTAATGTGGATCATACGCCTTAATCGATCAGCAGTCATTACAAAGCAATTAATCCAGCTATGGAGTCGCATCAGAAGACATAGCAAGATTATTCCTTATGCTGAATTATATAGGATTTAGCTAGCATCGTAATCATTAGTGTCTTAAACATATTGCTCTAGAGCTTTGGAACACTAACAAATACTGTAGCCTACTCACTCAAAGACCCATTACCATTGCGTACTATATAACAAATGCTTAAGCTTCAGATGGGATCAGTATGTAATCTCGGTGGCCGGGATACTGAATGTCAGTATACTGACAGTGGGATCCCTGCCACTGGTGTGACGGCAGTGGGGCGAGCGCTACGGTATGGTAACTATTTCCCCATCAGATAACTTGTCGCCAGAGCTGGCCCTAACCAATATGATAGCCTAGGCAAGATTTTGTCTGGTGCCCCCTTGCACAGACGCTAGTTCCGCCTCTGACCCTGTACTCCTTTCCCAGCACCATCACCCCTCACCCATAGCAGTCCTCATTTTGGTGCTCCTACCCCCCTATATTTAAAATAGAACAGTGCGCACATTTGGTGCGCATCCCAAAATGGGGCGTGTTCTTGCTAGGACGGGGCATGGCCACACAATAATACCCCCAGTTGAAATTACGCCACACAGTACTGCAACTTTAGTCATATTATATCATGCAATAGTCTCTTATTCACGTTACATCACACAGTAGTACCACATTACTGCTCACAGTAGTGCCCCTTATTCACATTACACCACACCATATTGCTCTTTATTCACATTATACCACACCATATTGCTCTTTAGTCACGTTACACCACACCATATTGCTTTTTACTTTAGTGACTCTTTTATAGTATTTATATCTATATATATTTCTAGTTACATTTTGATGATTGGTGTGGAATATGGCTTTAATATTAACATATTCATGGGGATTCATGTATGAGATAAGCATATTGTAGGGAACTGGAAGGACCAGGGCAAGTATACTATGACTCTATGCCTACTGCATGAAACAGGAACACTAACAAAATGTGGAGCAGAATATGTACTGGAATGTGTTTGATACCACGTAGAGAATGGTATTTAACAGGTGGATCTTTGCGTTCTTGCAGTCTACCAGGTTGCAGCCTAATCTTGACACACCAGCACACATATAGTGAACTACACTCACCTATTTGAGGTGATATATTTGTCTGTAGGGTTACTTTATCATTTTTCCTTCTTATACATGAGGCTGACATCTCATCTTGAACCCACAATTGGAAACAGGAAAAATAAATATTGCTCTCTTTGAATGGAAGGGATCTATAGCAGCATTTTATGTGTATTTGCACTCACATACTGTAAGGGGTTATATAATGGCTCCTGAGATCAATCCCAACTGTACAGTAGGTAAAGTGGTTCTCAAAAATAAGAATAATGGTGGTCTACTTTGTTAATAGTTTTACACTATGTATGCGTGTTTGTTTTTATGTGCTCTGGTTCTCATTAAAACCTATGAAAAGAATCTGTGACCTTATGAGGATCTTCTTAAAGACGTGAGATAAGCATAATAACTTTTGACACACGGTACAGGTTCACTTAAAGCTTTAATTATGCACATGGTATGAAATACAACGTTGTGGCACTAGGAGGCGCTCTTGTTTTTTGTATATTTTATATATATATATATATATATATATATATATATATGTCTAGAGAAGATATAATAATGGGGGCGCCAATAGTGCATTAAAAGATGACAACTTATTGGCACATCATAAAACACAGGTCTAAAAATGTAAGCCTACCAAAGATGGCGGTATAATAACCGCTGATACATTCGTTTTAAAATCAAAAATACAAGATGGATTCACCACTGCATGTTGCCTTGTTCAGCGTCCATCAATAAGCCATGCCCCAACCGGTTTCGTCACCAGGACTTCATCAGAGGGCTTGGCTTAACATTTCCCTTAGAGCTTTTAAATCCAAAAACCTATTTGCATTCTCCAATCAGTGTTATACATTAACAGGTTCAAGTAATCATTCATTAATGAGTGAGATTTATCAACAACACATACATTTGCACAGAAAAAGACTGTCTAATACAAATGAATATCATGCAGTCATATTTTATCCTAAAATTACACTGATATAACATTTGTAATAAATGAACAGTTACAAGCAGCAAAGTACACCGTTCGTTAAACCAAAAAAGGAGTGAGTTCATAACCTTCATTTAATCCATCTGGAGATAAAGTATTCAAAGTAATGATCCAGAAGGTTTCTCGTCTGTTAAGTCTATTTATTCTATCCCCACCACATTTATCCACAGGTATATGTTCCAAACCTAAAAATTTTAATGAAGATGGATCACTATTATGGCACTCTAGCACATAAAAAAATTATGACCACGGGTCCCACTACGCGCCTAAAACAGACAATGTATAAACAGCTAGTGGTTTATAAACAATATAAATAGCGTATACAACCCTTTTCTCCTAGGGCGTAGTGTCCGACCTCCAAAGGCTCACACCTCCTCCTCGCAACGTTAATAGTTTACATTAGAGATGAGCGCCTGAAATTTTTCGGGTTTTGTGTTTTGGTTTTGGGTTCGGTTCCGCGGCCGTGTTTTGGGTTCGAACGCGTTTTGGCAAAACCTCACCAAATTATTTTTGTCGGATTCGGGTGTGTTTTGGATTCGGGTGTTTTTTTCCAAAAACACTAAAAAACAGCTTAAATCATAGAATTTGGGGGTCATTTTGATCCCAAAGTATTATTAACCTCAAAAACCATAATTTACACTCATTTTCAGTCTATTCTGAATACCTCACACCTCACAATATTATTTTTAGTCCTAAAATTTGCACCGAGGTCGCTGTGTGAGTAAGATAAGCGACCCTAGTGGCCGACACAAACACCGGGCCCATCTAGGAGTGGCACTGCAGTGTCACGCAGGATGTCCCTTCCAAAAAACCCTCCCCAAACAGCACATGACGCAAAGAAAAAAAGAGGCGCAATGAGGTAGCTGTGTGAGTAAGATTAGCGACCCTAGTGGCCGACACAAACACCGGGCCCATCTAGGAGTGGCACTGCAGTGTCACGCAGGATGGCCCTTCCAAAAAACCCTCCCCAAACAGCACATGACGCAAAGAAAAAAAGAGGCGCAATGAGGTAGCTGTGTGAGTAAGATTAGCGACCCTAGTGGCCGACACAAACACCGGCCCATCTAGGAGTGGCACTGCAGTGTCACGCAGGATGGCCCTTCCAAAAAACCCTCCCCAAACAGCACATGACGCAAAGAAAAAAAGAGGCGCAATGAGGTAGCTGACTGTGTGAGTAAGATTAGCGACCCTAGTGGCCGACACAAACACCGGGCCCATCTAGGAGTGGCACTGCAGTGTCACGCAGGATGTCCCTTCCAAAAAACCCTCCCCAAACAGCACATGACGCAAAGAAAAAAAGAGGCGCAATGAGGTAGCTGTGTGAGTAAGATTAGCGACCCTAGTGGCCGACACAAACACCGGGCACATCTAGGAGTGGCACTGCAGTGTCACGCAGGATGTCCCTTCCAAAAAACCCTCCCCAAACAGCACATGACGCAAAGAAAAAAAGAGGCGCAATGAGGTAGCTGTGTGAGTAAGATTAGCGACCCTAGTGGCCGACACAAACACCGGGCCCATCTAGGAGTGGCACTGCAGTGTCACGCAGGATGTCCCTTCCAAAAAACCCTCCCCAATCAGCACATGATGCAAAGAAAAAGAAAAGAAAAAAGAGGTGCAAGATGGAATTATCCTTGGGCCCTCCCACCCACCCTTATGTTGTATAAACAAAACAGGACATGCACACTTTAACCAACCCATCATTTCAGTGACAGGGTCTGCCACACGACTGTGACTGATATGACGGGTTGGTTTGGACCCCCCCCAAAAAAGAAGCAATTAATCTCTCCTTGCACAAACTGGCTCTACAGAGGCAAGATGTCCACCTCATCTTCACCCTCCGATATATCACCGTGTACATCCCCCTCCTCACAGATTATCAATTCGTCCCCACTGGAATCCACCATCTCAGCTCCCTGTGTACTTTGTGGAGGCAATTGCTGCTGGTCAATGTCTCCGCGGAGGAATTGATTATAATTCATTTTAATGAACATCATCTTCTCCACATTTTCTGGATGTAACCTCGTACGCCGATTGCTGACAAGGTGAGCGGCGGCACTAAACACTCTTTCGGAGTACACACTTGTGGGAGGGCAACTTAGGTAGAATAAAGCCAGTTTGTGCAAGGGCCTCCAAATTGCCTCTTTTTCCTGCCAGTATAAGTACGGACTGTGTGACGTGCCTACTTGGATGCGGTCACTCATATAATCCTCCACCATTCTATCAATGTTGAGAGAATCATATGCAGTGACAGTAGACGACATGTCCGTAATCGTTGTCAGGTCCTTCAGTCCGGACCAGATGTCAGCATCAGCAGTCGCTCCAGACTGCCCTGCATCACCGCCAGCGGGTGGGCTCGGAATTCTGAGCCTTTTCCTCGCACCCCCAGTTGCGGGAGAATGTGAAGGAGGAGATGTTGACAGGTCGCGTTCCGCTTGACTTGACAATTTTGTCACCAGCAGGTCTTTCAACCCCAGCAGACCTGTGTCTGCCGGAAAGAGAGATCCAAGGTAGGCTTTAAATCTAGGATCGAGCACGGTGGCCAAAATGTAGTGCTCTGATTTCAACAGATTGACCACCCGTGAATCCTTGTTAAGCGAATTAAGGGCTGCATCCACAAGTCCCACATGCCTAGCGGAATCGCTCCGTGTTAGCTCCTCCTTCAATGCCTCCAGCTTCTTCTGCAAAAGCCTGATGAGGGGAATGACCTGACTCAGGCTGGCAGTGTCTGAACTGACTTCACGTGTGGCAAGTTCAAAGGGCATCAGAACCTTGCACAACGTTGAAATCATTCTCCACTGCACTTGAGACAGGTGCATTCCACCTACTATATCGTGCTCAATTGTATAGGCTTGAATGGCCTTTTGCTGCTCCTCCAACCTCTGAAGCATATAGAGGGTTGAATTCCACCTCGTTACCACTTCTTGCTTCAGATGATGGCAGGGCAGGTTCAGTAGTTTTTGGTGGTGCTCCAGTTTTCTGTACGTGGTGCCTGTACGCCGAAAGTGTCCCGCAATTCTTCTGGCCACCGACAGCATCTCTTGCACGCCCCTGTCGTTTTTAAAAAAATTCTGCACCACCAAATTCAAGGTATGTGCAAAACATGGGACGTGCTGGAATTGGCCCAGATTTAATGCACACACAATATTGCTGGCGTTGTCCGATGCCACAAATCCACAGGAGAGTCCAATTGGGGTAAGCCATTCCGCGATGATCTTCCTCAGTTGCCGTAAGAGGTTTTCAGCTGTGTGCGTATTCTGGAAAGCGGTGATACAAAGCGTAGCCTGCCTAGGAAAGAGTTGGCGTTTGCGAGATGCTGCTACTGGTGCCGCCGCTGCTGTTCTTGCGGCGGGAGTCCATACATCTACCCAGTGGGCTGTCACAGTCACATAGTCCTGACCCTGCCCTGCTCCACTTGTCCACATGTCCGTGGTTAAGTGGACATTGGGTACAGCTGCATTTTTTAGGACACTGGTGACTCTTTTTCTGAGGTCTGTGTACATTTTCGGTATCGCCTGCCTAGAGAAATGGAACCTAGATGGTATTTGGTACCGGGGACACAGTACCTCCAACAAGTCTCTAGTTGGCTCTGCAGTAATGATGGATACCGGAACCACGTTTCTCACCACCCAGGATGCCAAGGCCTCAGTTATCCGCTTTGCAGTAGGATGACTGCTGTGATATTTCATCTTCCTCGCAAAGGACTGTTGAACAGTCAATTGCTTACTGGAAGTAGTACAAGTGGGCTTACGACTTCCCCTCTGGGATGACCATCGACTCCCAGCGGCAACAACAGCAGCGCCAGCAGCAGTAGGCGTTACACGCAAGGATGCATCGGAGGAATCCCAGGCAGGAGAGGACTCGTCAGAATTGCCAGTGACATGGCCTGCAGGACTATTGGCATTCCTGGGGAAGGAGGAAATTGACACTGAGGGAGTTGGTGGGGTGGTTTGCGTGAGCTTGGTTACAAGAGGAAGGGATTTACTGGTCAGTGGACTGCTTCCGCTGTCACCCAAAGTTTTTGAACTTGTCACTGACTTATTATGAATGCGCTGCAGGTGACGTATAAGGGAGGATGTTCCGAGGTGGTTAACGTCCTTACCCCTACTTATTACAGCTTGACAAAGGGAACACACGGCTTGACACCTGTTGTCTGCATTTCTGGTGAAATACCTCCACACCGAACTGACCGAAGAGCTGATTTTTTTGGTATTTTCACCTGGCATGTCAACGGCCATATTCCTCCCACGGACAACAGGTGTCTCCCCGGGTGCCTGACTTAAACAAACCACCTCACCATCAGAATCCTCCTGGTCAATTTCCTCCCCAGCGCCAGCAACACCCATATCCTCCTCATCCTGGTGTACTTCAACACTGACATCTTCAATCTGACTATCAGGAACTGGACTGCGGGTGCTCCTTCCAGCACTTGCAGGGGGCGTGCAAATGGTGGAAGGCGCATGCTCTTCACGTCCAGTGTTGGGAAGGTCAGGCATCGCAACCGACACAATTGGACTCTCCTTGTGGATTTGGGATTTCGAAGAATGCACAGTTCTTTGCTGTGCTGCTTTTGCCAGCTTGAGTCTTTTCATTTTTCTAGCGAGAGGCTGAGTGCTTCCATCCTCATGTGAAGCTGAACCACTAGCCATGAACATAGGCCAGGGCCTCAGCCGTTCCTTGCCACTCCGTGTGGTAAATGGCATATTGGCAAGTTTACGCTTCTCCTCCGACAATTTTATCTTAGGTTTTGGAGTCCTTTTTTTACTGATATTTGGTGTTTTGGATTTGACATGCTCTGTACTATGACATTGGGCATCGGCCTTGGCAGACGACGTTGCTGGCATTTCATCGTCTCGGCCATGACTAGTGGCAGCAGCTTCAGCACGAGGTGGAAGTGGATCTTGATCTTTCCCTAATTTTGGAACCTCAACATTTTTGTTCTCCATATTTTAATAGGCACAACTAAAAGGCACCTCAGGTAAACAATGGAGATGGATGGATTGGATACTAGTATACAATTATGGACGGGCTGCCGAGTGCCGACACAGAGGTAGCCACAGCCGTGAACTACCGCACTGTACTGTGTCTGCTGCTAATATATAGACTGGTTAATAAAGAGATAGTATACTCGTAACTAGTATGTATGTATAAAGAAAGAAAAAAAAACCACGGTTAGGTGGTATATACAATTATGGACGGGCTGCCGAGTGCCGACACAGAGGTAGCCACAGCCGTGAACTACCGCACTGTACTGTGTCTGCTGCTAATATAGACTGGTTGATAAAGAGATAGTATACTCGTAACTAGTATGTATGTATAAAGAAAGAAAAAAAAACCACGGTTAGGTCACTGGTATATACAATTATGGACGGGCTGCCGAGTGCCGACACAGAGGTAGCCACAGCCGTGAACTACCGCACTGTACTGTGTCTGCTGCTAATATATAGACTGGTTGATAAAGAGATAGTATACTCGTAACTAGTATGTATGTATAAAGAAAGAAAAAAAAACCACGGTTAGGTGGTATATACAATTATGGACGGGCTGCCGAGTGCCGACACAGAGGTAGCCACAGCCGTGAACTACCGCACTGTACTGTGTCTGCTGCTAATATATAGACTGGTTGATAAAGAGATAGTATACTCGTAACTAGTATGTATGTATAAAGAAAGAAAAAAAAACCACGGTTAGGTCACTGGTATATACAATTATGGACGGGCTGCGGAGTGCCGACACAGAGGTAGCCACAGCCATGAACTACCGCACTGTACTGTGTCTGCTGCTAATATATAGACTGGTTGATAAAGAGATAGTATACTCGTAACTAGTATGTATGTATAAAGAAAGAAAAAAAAACCACGGTTAGGTGGTATATACAATTATGGACGGGCTGCGGAGTGCCGACACAGAGGTAGCCACAGCCGTGAACTACCGCACTGTACTGTGTCTGCTGCTAATATATAGACTGGTTGATAAAGAGATAGTATACTCGTAACTAGTATGTATGTATAAAGAAAGAAAAAAAACCCACGGTTAGGTCACTGGTATATACAATTATGGACGGGCTGCGGAGTGCCGACACAGAGGTAGCCACAGCCGTGAACTACCGCACTGTACTGTGTCTGCTGCTAATATATAGACTGGTTGATAAAGAGATAGTATACTCGTAACTAGTATGTATGTATAAAGAAAGAAAAAAAAACCACGGTTAGGTCACTGGTATATACAATTATGGACGGGCTGCCGAGTGCCGACACAGAGGTAGCCACAGCCGTGAACTACCGCACTGTACTGTGTCTGCTGCTAATATATAGACTGGTTGATAAAGAGATAGTATACTCGTAACTAGTATGTATGTATAAAGAAAGAAAAAAAAACCACGGTTAGGTCACTGGTATATACAATTATGGACGGGCTGCCGAGTGCCGACACAGAGGTAGCCACAGCCGTGAACTACCGCACTGTACTGTGTCTGCTGCTAATATATAGACTGGTTGATAAAGAGATAGTATACTCGTAACTAGTATGTATGTATAAAGAAAGAAAAAAAAACCACGGTTAGGTCACTGGTATATACAATTATGGACGGGCTGCGGAGTGCCGACACAGAGGTAGCCACAGCCGTGAACTACCGCACTGTACTGTGTCTGCTGCTAATATATAGACTGGTTGATAAAGAGATAGTATACTCGTAACTAGTATGTATGTATAAAGAAAGAAAAAAAAACCACGGTTAGGTCACTGGTATATACAATTATGGATGGGCTGCCGAGTGCCGACACAGAGGTAGCCACAGCCGTGAACTACCGCACTGTACTGTGTCTGCTGCTAATATATAGACTGGTTGATAAAGAGATAGTATACTCGTAACTAGTATGTATGTATAAAGAAAGAAAAAAAAACCACGGTTAGGTCACTGGTATATACAATTATGGACGGGCTGCCGAGTGCCGACACAGAGGTAGCCACAGCCGTGAACTACCGCACTGTACTGTGTCTGCTGCTAATATATAGACTGGTTGATAAAGAGATAGTATACTCGTAACTAGTATGTATGTATAAAGAAAGAAAAAAAAACCACGGTTAGGTCACTGGTATATACAATTATGGACGGGCTGCCGAGTGCCGACACAGAGGTAGCCACAGCCGTGAACTACCGCACTGTACTGTGTCTGCTGCTAATATATAGACTGGTTGATAAAGAGATAGTATACTCGTAACTAGTATGTATGTATAAAGAAAGAAAAAAAAACCACGGTTAGGTCACTGGTATATACAATTATGGACGGGCTGCCGAGTGCCGACACAGAGGTAGCCACAGCCGTGAACTACCGCACTGTACTGTGTCTGCTGCTAATATATAGACTGGTTGATAAAGAGATAGTATACTCGTAACTAGTATGTATGTATAAAGAAAGAAAAAAAAACCACGGTTAGGTCACTGGTATATACAATTATGGACGGGCTGCCGAGTGCCGACACAGAGGTAGCCACAGCCGTGAACTACCGCACTGTACTGTGTCTGCTGCTAATATATAGACTGGTTGATAAAGAGATAGTATACTCGTAACTAGTATGTATGTATAAAGAAAGAAAAAAAAACCACGGTTAGGTCACTGGTATATACAATTATGGACGGGCTGCCGAGTGCCGACACAGAGGTAGCCACAGCCATGAACTACCGCACTGTACTGTGTCTGCTGCTATTATAGACTGGTTGATAAAGAGATAGTATACTACTAATATTATATACTGGTGGTCAGGTCACTGGTCACTAGTCACACTGGCAGTGGCACTCCTGCAGCAAAAGTGTGCACTGTTTAATTTTAATATAATATTATGTACTCCTGGCTCCTGCTATAACCTATAACTGGCACTGCAGTAGTGCTCCCCAGTCTCCCCCACAATTATAAGCTGTGTGAGCTGAGCAGTCAGACAGATATATAATATATATAGATGATGCAGCACACTGGCCTGAGCCTGAGCAGTGCACACAGATATGGTATGTATGTGACTGAGTCACTGTGTGCTGTGTATCGCTTTTTTCAGGCAGAGAACGGATTATAAATAAAAGTGGTGGTCACTGGTCACTATCAGCAAAACTCTGCACTGTACACTACTGAGTACTCCTAATGCTCCCCAAAATTAGTAAATCAAGTGTCTAAACGGAGAGGACGCCAGCCACGTCCTCTCCCTATCAATCTCAATGCACGTGTGAAAATGGCGGCGACGCGCGGCTCCTTATATAGAATCCGAGTCTCGCGATAGAATCCGAGCCTCGCGAGAATCCGACAGCGTCATGATGACGTTCGGGCGCGCTCGGGTTAACCGAGCAAGGCGGGAAGATCCGAGTCGCTCGGACTCGTGAAAAAAAACATGAAGTTCTGGCGGGTTCGGATTCAGAGAAACCGAACCCGCTCATCTCTAGTTTACATGCAGCATATGTAAATAGAGGGGAGAGGAGAGCACATGTGTAGTACAGTATTTTTAATCACATATACATACACAGTTTACAATAAAAGGGGGGGGGGACACAATACACATAAACAGTGACATTTTCATATTATGGAAATGATAAAACCCAGGTGTGGGAGCCACAGGGGAAAAAGCGGAAGAATTACCAGAGGGTTTGAGAACCCCCAAAAAGTTCTCAAACAAGTTCTTTAAAGTCCAAAGAGCCGTCCTGGGCTGCACGCTAAGACCGTCTCTGATCACTCCACTGCTAAATGCCCACCGGATGCTGTCCACCTGGGATGCCGCCAACGCGTTTCAACTCCCTTTCCGGAGTCTTTCTCAAGGCCGTATATTATTTCCAAGGGTAAGTCTCCATATATTTAAGCATTCCATAAACCAATCACATCAGACGTTTCTGTGTAATTTCTTAAATCGTTCGCACCGGTGTACTAGCGGGTTGCCATGGTAACCGGAAGTGTGTCTACGTCACTTCCGCCCGCTCGTACATGCGCTCGTCGTTATGGGAACCCGGCACTCCGGCTCATAGAAGTGACGTCCTTGCAGTTGTCTCCATAGTAACCAGACGCACGGGCGCCCCTTCGTCAGAAGTCTGTCTCTAGCTGGCGTTTTGTCTCCATGGCAACTAGATGTTTATAGTCACAGCCGGCAAATAATGGAAAAAATGCATCTAAATGCATTCCAAAGATAATTTAATAAGTCCAATGTCCTTAAACAGCTATTAATACTGTTAAAATCTAAAAGCAAAAAAACATACAATGAGCAGAATAAAATCACATGAACCACTTCAGTTCGAAATCAATATTAAGACCCATAGGGTGCAAAGTATTAAAATCATAAATATAGTGCATTTCACTTTTGGCTAAAAGAGTGTTAAATATCCCGCTGCCGCGGCCCACATTTCACCACTTTAATTGCCCCAAATCTAACAATGACCCTGTACTCCTTTCCCAGCACCATCACCCCTCACCCATAGCAGTCCTCATTTTGGTGCTCCTACCCCCCTATATTTTAAATAGGAACAGTGCGCACATTTGGTGCGCATCCCAAAATGGGGCGTGTTCTTGCTAGGACGGGGCATGGCCACACAATAATACCCCCAGTTGAAATTACGCCACACAGTACTGCAACTTTAGTCATATTATATCATGCAATAGTCTCTTATTCACGTTACATCACACAGTAGTACCACATTACTGCTCACAGTAGTGCCCCTTATTCACATTACACCACACCATATTGCTCTTTATTCACATTACACCACACCATATTGCTCTTTATTCACGTTACACCACACCATATTGCTCTTTATTCACATTACACCACACGGTAGTGGCCTTTCTATATATTACGCCACAAGGTACTGTAGTACACCTTATACACATAATACCGCACATTAGTAATGCATTTCGAAAGCAGATAGAGCCACAGTTACACATAGAATATAGGCATGCTGCATATCATTTTAATCAGCAGTTGTACCAGCTCTGTATTTGCTACCTAAGGTCCATAAAGATGCTTCGAAGCCCCCTGGGCGCCCAATTGTGTCAGGCATCCAATCAGTGACTGCAAATCTCTCTGAGTACATTGATTTTTTTCTGCAACCTCTGGTACTTACCAACCCCTCACACCTCAGAGACACCAAGGACCTATTGAACTTCTTATCAACCATCACTTGGAAGAGGGACTATATTCTGGTTACTGCTGATGTCAGATCTCTTTACTCCATTATCGACCATGACGCAGGAATGAGTGCAGTTGCATCCTACCTAAGTTCTAGCACTCTGGAGGAGAATTTACAACATTTTATTTTGGAGGGGATTCAGTTCATCCTTACCAACAATTACTTTGTTGTGGAAGGGGAGTACTATATACAGAAGGTTGGTACAGCGATGGGCACCAGGTTCGCTCCGAGCTATGCAAACATCTTTATGGGCAAATGGGAATCCGACTTTGTAGATGCGGGTCACCCATTTGGAGCGAACCTGGTGTCCTTGAAACGCTATATCGACGATGTCCTGTTTGTTTGGAGTGGTGATGATGTTGAGCTGAAGGCCTTCTGTGAATATTTGAATTCCAATTCTTTGAATATAGAGCTTTCATTTACCATAAGCAGAGACACTGTGAATTTCCTGGACCTAACCCTGAGTGTGGAGGACAATTGCTTATCTACCAGTACTTATACAAAAGAAACCGATTCCTTGACTTATATCCATGCTGAAAGTTGCCATCATCACAATTGGCTAGACTCCATCCCATATGGCCAACTAAAAAGGCTGAGAAGAAATTGTTCCAAGATGGAGATCTTTCAGACTCAAGCCTGCCAGATGAAGAACAGATTTGAAGCAAGTGGGTACGACAAAGCTAAAATCGAGAAAGTTATGGAAATTGTCGAAAGTTCTGATAGGACTACACTTTTGGCTGATAAACCAAAAAGGGAGCCCAAAAAAGGAAGATTTGAATGGGCGTTTGTAACAGGGTTTAATTTCCAGCATAAAGCCCTTGAAAAATCAGTCAAACGGAATTGGAAAATTTTAAAAAAAGACTCGATATTAGGCAATATATTACCCGATCGCCCTGTTTTTATATATAAAAAGGCGCCCAATTTGAAAACCTCCTTAGTTAACAGTTACATACCGCCAAAGAAAAGAGAGGACAAAATTTTAACGCAGGGTTTTCACCGCTGCGGAATGTGTATCTGCTGTAGGGAGGTACCAAGTGATGGGACCAAAAAGATTGAGTCAGTTTGTATCAACGATAATAATGTGAAGATTAGAGATTTTATAACCTGTAATGTAAAAAATGTTATATATTTTATAGAGTGTAGATGCCATCTATTTTACATTGGTCGCACTACGAGACCGTTGAAAATCCGTCTTAGCGAGCATTGTAGAAATATAAAGAAAAGCTTAGAGTCGCATGCCCTTTCTAATCATTTTAAACATCATCATAAGAGTTCCACAGGGGGTATTGTTAGATTTGGGGCGATTAAAGTGGTGAAATGTGGGCCGCGGCAGCGGGATATTAACACTCTTTTAGCCAAAAGTGAAATGCACTATATTTATGATTTTAATACTTTGCACCCTGTGGGGTATATTTACTAACATTCGTAATTTCCGAAAATAGGTCAAAGTTCAATCACGAATGACATCGAGAGTGTAAAACTGCAACTTTTTGAATTTATTACGATGGATTTACTAAGCTGTCGTATTCGTGTTTTTCTTTTCTTCCGATGTCGATGTCATTCGTTTTTTTTTACCTAATTTTACGGCAGTGATTAGCAAAACACTGCCGTTTTTTTTTACAATCAATCTCGGCCGGATCTGTGTGATCCGTGCTGGGGTTCTTTTTATTTTTTATTTTTAATTAAACAATGTAAAATCCCCCCAAAAAATGCGTGGGGTCCCCCCTCCTAAGCATAACCAGCCTCGGGCTCTTTGAGCCGATCCTGGTTGCAGAAATATGGGAAAAAAAATGACAGGGGTTCCCCCATATTTAAGCAACCAGCATCGGGCTCTGCGCCTGGTCCTGGTCCCAAAAATACGGGGGACAAAAAGAGTAGGGGTCCCCCGTATTTTTAAAACCAGCACCGGGCTCCACTAGCTGGACAGATAATGCCACAGCCGGGGGTCACTTTTATATAGTGCCCTGCGGCCGTGGCATCAAAAATCCAACTAGTCACTCCTGGCCGGGGTACCCTGGGGGAGTGGGGACCCCTTCAATCAAGGGGTCCCCCCCCCAGCCACCCAAGGGCCAGGGGTGAAGCCCGAGGCTGTCCCCCCCCATCCAATGGGCTGCGGATGGGAGGGCTGATAGCCTTTGTTGTAAAATAAAAGATATTGTTTTTAGTAGCAGTACTACAAGTCCCAGCAAGCCTCCCCCGCATGCTGGTACTTGGAGAACCACAAGTACCAGCATGCGGCGGAAAAACGGGCCCGCTGGTACCTGTAGTACTACCACTAAAAAAATACCCAAAAAAACACAAGACACACACACCGTGAAAGTATAATTTTATTACATACATACACACATACATACATACTTACCTTATGTTCCCACGCAGGTCGGTCCTCTTCTCCAGTAGAATCCAAGGGGTACCTGTTGAATAAATTCTACTCACGAGATCCAGGGGTCCAGGCTCCTCGGCAAATCCAGGGATAATCCACGTACTTGAATAAAACAAAAAAACGGTTGCCCGACCACGAACTGAAAGGTGACCCATGTTTGCACATGGGTCACCTTCCCACGAATGCCAGAAACCCACTTTGCCTTCTGGCTAAGTGGGTTTCTTCAGCCAATCAGGGAGCGCCACGTTGTAGCACTCTCCTGATCAGCTGTGTGCTGCTGTCCTCACTGACAGGCAGCACGCGGCAGTGTTACAATGTAGCGCCTATGCGCTACATTGTAACCAATGATGGGAACTTTCTGCTCAGCGGTGACGTCACTTTAGGTCAACCGCAGGGCAGAAAGTTCCCATCATTGGTTACAATGTAGCGCATAGGCGCTACATTGTAACACTGCCGTGTGCCGCCTGTCAGTGAAGACAGGAGCACACAGCTGATCAGGAGAGTGCTACAACGTGGCACTCCCTGATTGGCTGAAGAAACCCACTTAGCCAGAAGGCAAAGTGGGTTTCTGGCATTCGTGGGAAGGTGACCCATGTGCAAACATGGGTCACCTTTCAGTTCGTGGTCGGGCAACCGTTTTTTTGTTTTATTCAAGTACGTGGATTATCCCTGGATTTGCCGAGGAGCCTGGACCCCTGGATCTCGTGAGTAGAATTTATTCAACAGGTACCCCTTGGATTCTACTGGAGAAGAGGACCGACCTGCGTGGGAACATAAGGTAAGTATGTATGTATGTGTGTATGTATGTAATAAAATTATACTTTCACGGTGTGTGTGTCTTGTGTTTTTTTGGGTATTTTTTTAGTGGTAGTACTACAGGTACCAGCGGGCCCGTTTTTCCGCCGCATGCTGGTACTTGTGGTTCTCCAAGTACCAGCATGCGGGGGAGGCTTGCTGGGACTTGTAGTACTGCTACTAAAAACAATATCTTTTATTTTACAACAAAGGCTATCAGCCCTCCCATCCGCAGCCCATTGGATGGGGGGGGACAGCCTCGGGCTTCACCCCTGGCCCTTGGGTGGCTGGGGGGGGGGGGACCCCTTGATTGAAGGGGTTCCCACTCCCCCAGGGTACCCCGGCCAGGGGTGACTAGTTGGATTTTTGATGCCACGGCCGCAGGGCGCTGTATAAAAGTGACCCCCGGCTGTGGCATTATCTGTCCAGCTAGTGGAGCCCGGTGCTGGTTTTAAAAATACGGGGGACCCCTACTCTTTTTTCCCCCCGTATTTTTGGGACCAGGACCAGGCGCAGAGCCCGATGCTGGTTGCTTAAATATGGGGGAACCCCTGTCATTTTTTTCACCATATTTCTGCAACCAGGATCGGCTCAAAGAGCCCGAGGCTGGTTATGCTTAGGAGGGGGGACCCCACGCAATTTTTTTTGAAAAAATAAGCACTTTCCCACCCCTTCCCACTGATATACATGCACGGATCTCATGGATCCGTGCATGCCTATCCAATCACGAATAAAAAAAAAAGGTCTGTTTTTTTTTAGCACTTTTTTACGAGTTGTAATTTTTCACGGCAGTGTTTGTTCTTTTTTGGCTTTGCACTTCTTAGTAAATGACCGAGATTCATACTTAAACAGCCGCGTTTTGACCGATGGTGTATTCATTCGTAATTTTTTACCTGAACTTGCAAAAAATTACGAATGCCCTCATCACTGCCGTGATTAGTGTTTAGTAAATTACCGAGATTAACCGAGATGACACTTTGAAGAAAAAACGGCATCTCGGTCAAAATCGGGAGCTTAGTAAATATACCCCTATGGGTCTTAATATTGATTTCTAACTGAAGTGGTTCATGTGATTTTATTCTGCTCATTGTATGTTTTTTTTGCTTTTAGATTTTAACAGTATTAATAGCTGTTTAAGGACATTGGACTTATTAAATTATCTTTGGAATGCATTTATATGCATTTTTTCCATTATTTGCCGGCTGTGACTATAAACATCTAGTTGCCATGGAGACAAAACGTCAGCTAGAGACAGACTTCTGACGAAGGGGCGCCCGTGCGTCTGGTTACTATGGAGACAACTGCAAGGACGTCACTTCTATGAGCCGGAGTGCCGGGTTCCCATAACGACGAGCGCATGTACGAGCGGGCGGAAGTGACGTAGACACACTTCCGGTTACCATGGCAACCCGCTAGTACACCGGTGCGAACGATTTAAGAAATTACACAGAAACGTCTGATGTGATTGGTTTATGGAATGCTTAAATATATGGAGACTTACCCTTGGAAATGATATACGCCTTGAGAAAGACTCCGGAAAGGGAGTTGAAACGCGTTGGCGGCATCCCATGTGGACAGCATCCGGTGGGCATTTAGCTGTGGAGTGATCAGAGACGGTCTTAGCGTGCGGCCCGGGACGGCTCTTTGGACTTTAAAGAACTTGTTTGAGAACTTTTTTTTGGGTTCTCAAACCCTCTGGTAATTCTTCCGCTTTTTCCCCTGTGGCTCCCACACCTGGGTTTTATCATTTCCATAATCTGAAAATTTCACTGTTTATGTGTATTGTGTCCCCCCCTTTTATTGTAAACTGTGTATGTATATGTGATAAAAAATACTGTACTACACATGTGCTCTCCTCTCCCCTCTATTTACATATGCTGCATGTAAACTATTCACGTTGCGAGGAGGAGGTGTGAGCTTTTGGAGGTTGGACACTACGCCCTAGGAGAAAAGGGTTGTATACGCTATTTATATTGTTTATAAACCACTAGCTGTTTATACATTGTCTGTTTTAGGTGTCTAGTGGGACCCGTGGTCATAATTTTTTTATGTGCTAGATACCCTTTTGTGGCGATTTGGAGAGACACCACCTCTGGTCACGGGCATCATAGAGCAGCCAATTGAGGGTATGCGCAATGCGCGGAGTGTTTAGACATATGCTATTGTGACTATTATGGCACTGTTTAAAGTGCCGGGGGACACTATGAATATCTATATTATTTTTTATATTTCTTAGATGTTCTAATATCCGCAGTTTTAGAACTCTTTTGGTTTTTCCTATATACCTCTTTCCGCAACCACATTCCAGCAAGTATATAACATGAGTAGTGTTACAATTAATAAACTTATCGATTTTATATTCTTTTACAGGAGTGCCCCTGTCCTTAAATTATTTCATGCCTATCATACCGTGGCTGCACACTTTGCATCTGCCACATGTGAAAAACCCTTTAATCTGATCAAACATGTTGCCATTGGAGATTCCCGTTGCCGAGGGGAGTAAACTTGGTGCCAGGTGTGTTTTCAAGGTCTTAGCTCTTTTAAAAAATACATCCGGCTTTTGTGACACGTGTTCTGCTAACACCAGATCCATTTGTATAATATGCCAATGACGTGTCAAGACTTTTGAATATCACTATTAAAAGAGTAATACTGTGTTGTAAAGGGACAAAAAATGACACCCTCCCTATCCTTTTTATTTTTATTATTTTCTTTATATTGTAACAGATCTTTTCTTTCTAGACTTCTTGCTCTTGAAATGGCTGTTTCTATTAAAGGGATAGGATACCCTTAGAACATCTAAGAAATATAGGATTTAAAAGCACTAAGGGAAATGTTAAGCCAAGCCCTCTGATGAAGTTCTGGTGACGAAACCGGTAGGGGCATGGCTTATTGATGGATGCTGAACAAGGCAACATGCTGTGGTGAATCCATCTTGTATCTTTGATTTTAAAACGAATGTATCAGCGGTGATTATACCGCCATCTTTGGTTCGCATACATTTTTAGACCTGTGTTTTATGATGTGTCAATAAATTATCATCTTTTAATGCACTATTGGCGCCCCCATTATTCTATCTTCTCTAGACAAAATCTTTCCCCGTTGGGAAACGGGAGAACGGGGTGGACGACAGCTGATCTAAATGGCAGTGTGCAGCCAGATTATTTGGAGACTTTACCTGTTTCATTTTGGATCTAACAATCTGGACTTGGACTTGTAGTTCCACAGACATTCTCCATTTAAACCCGGTTTGCGCTCACACCTTCAAATTCTTTTTCCATATATATATATATATATATATATATATTACACTGTGTGTGTATGTCATCATTTTTTTTTTTTTTTTATATGGGGGAAGTGGCAGTGTATCATATTTCCGCATGCAGACCCACTTCAATCATTGTGTGTGTGTGTGTGTGTGTGTGTGTGTGTGTGTGTGTGTGTGTATACATAGTCTTTATTAAGCTATATGCAAAGACCAATGGCTGAACCTTATGTAACTGTTGTCATTTCCACTGGTTATGGATATTCATAAATAAAGAAATATATATACAGTAAGTACTCCATTGTATTGTGGTCTCTCGCCATGCTCAGGATTTGCTGCAGAATACTAACTCATTATCATGCACCAGGATATAGTATACATGGGATCTTAATATGTGCAAAAACTCTGTACCTTGCTACTTCTAAATAGTCACTGAATTCCACTGCAACTTCTAATATCCCTGTAATTTACAGAAAAGTGTACACACATATATGCTATACCACTGCTTCTCAAACCCAGTACTCGGGACACATTAAGAGTGCATGTTTTCCTAATCTCCCTGCTGAATCACAGTTGTATTAATTGATAAATGACACATTTTAAAAGATTCACAGGGTGGTTATAATTTATTCCACTTGTGATTCTATGAGGAAACCTGGAAAACATGGTAGAGTTAGGGATAGGGAAGAGTTCCTGCCTGACACTGATACAAGGTAAGCGTACTTGCCTACCTGACCCTCTCCATGAGGGAGAAAATGCTCTGTTCCTGAACTTTCCTGGTAATGTGTGATTGCCATCACCTGTGGTGAGCTGGGTAATTGATAAGAAAGGTGTTTCACCACAGGAGATGGCAATCATACATTACCAGGAAAGTCCAGGAACAGAGCATTTTCTCCCTCATGGAGAGGGTCAGGTAGGCAAGTATGAAGGTAAGACACCACAGTACCACCAGGGAATGTTTTTCAACAGTTCTTCATGTCGACATATTCTCCATGTAGACACACACATTACAAACTAATAGCATGCCAATTTGAATTTAAATGAAACAGGGTAGTTTTTTGTTTTTAGTTTATTATTGTCTCAGCCCATACTTGCCAACACTCCCGCATTCTGCGGAGGCTCCCATTTTACCGGCCAGTCTCATGCTGCCCCGCAAACTCCACCCAAACCGTGCATGCGCAAATCTGAAGGAAATGGGGGTGGAGCTTGGCAGCCAGCCGCGGCACATGGCCAGCAGAGCGAGCTGCGAGAGTGGTGAGCCACACTGCAGGCACGGATACCACAGCTCCGCTCTCCCATGTTAGCAGCAGCAGCTGTGGTTCCACCCCCCTTCCCTCCACATTAGGAGCCAGGGCCACTGAAGGGCAGACGAGGCTACAGTGTCACAACCAGTGATGGGAGCTGGTCCACCGTGTAGCCTCTCTTAAAGTTTATAGGGATAGTTCCGCAACAGGTTGTTGATACAGACGTTAACCAAAATAGGTTCTTAGTCTGTGACCGACTTTAAACAAATAATGTACACTCAGTGTATCAATTACCAGTCGGTGGTGCTCCCAGAGTCAGTAGGTTTAAAGCAAAAAAACGAAGAGGAGAAAGACTCTTTGTTGGGGCACTCTTTGTCAAATATTAGACATTTAAAATATAACTTTTAATAATTTTATTAAAAATAAAGTGACACAATTAGAGATATATTGACAAATAATGATGCATACCAATTATGCTTATCTTAACAAATTATTTAACAAATGTAAAAATAATGAACGCCTTGGTGAAAATTATTAGTAATTAATAGATAATTAATTAAGCTGGGAATATGTCTGTCTATTGTATATGACAGATTATTTTTCTAATCCCAAAGAGAAAAAAAGGGGATACCTTGGTTTAGTTACCTCCGTGTTTATGAGTGCTTCCAATGAGAAGGAGAGTATATGTGATCTGACAGATTAAAATGTTGCCTATGTGGGTTCTTGAACACCTTCTGCTCTATGTTTAGGCAGCCGTGTACCCGGGAAGGCTTTTACTTAATAAATATTGTATTATTCGACTTTTTGCTACAGACAGAAGTCTGAAAGTCTGAATAATTGCTGATTTGGTATGAAAAAATACTATTCACACAGGTAGTATAATAAAAATAAATAGAGAGAAAATTAATGAATAGGGTATATGGTGTATGTGATAGTTGCTGCTTGATTTTATTAGGATACAGGAAAAACAAGGTAAAGAAAAAGATAGAATAATTTAAGGGGGTGTCTTACTTCTGCTGTTCAGCTGGGTTGTTTACTGCACCTGGTGTTCACTGCTGGTCCCCCACACAGTTACTGACCAGGCCTGCCACAGATTTGCTTCCAAGATCGAACGGGATCAGGCGTATCCTGTGGAGTATGGCCGTAATCTGCTGAATGAGAGAGTATGACTACCAAGATGCTTCTGCTGTCCAGATTAGTGGATGAGAGAGCATGAAATTTATAGACTGTATATCAGGAAGAACACATATGAGCTGTATATCAGAAAGAGCATACATCAGAGAGAGCATATAGACCAATCATTTGGCTGCTATTGATAATAGAGGACTAAATGCTCTAGGTGCTTGCCAATGTTATTGGCCTGTACATATTAATCACCAAGGGGAGAAATCCTTGCTCCACCTTGCAAAAAGGATATTTTCTGAAAATATGGGTTTTCTAATCCCTAGTGCAAGGCAAACATCTGTGCACTGTTGTTGATAATTTCATATCAGATTATAATGCAGATTAAGCAATAAAGAAAAATAAAAAATGAATAAACAACCAAACAGACACTGGTTTGTTATTTGCGAGAAAAAAGGCTAAAGTATTATGTAAATTGCTGCTTTGAAAGTAAAGAATAGTATTGTGTTTAGATCACATAGATATATCCATCTCAGTTTTCCTCCTATTGCAATTTGAAGCACATCCAAAAAAAGGGGGGTCACTAGATAGACAATGATACTGAAAAATAATATAATAAATCTTTCTGTAAATAGCTGCTTTAAGAATAAAGGGTAGTATTGTGTTTAGATCACATAGATATATCCATCATAGTTTAACTCATATTGCATATTAAAGTACATAAGCCAAGGAGGTCACTAGATAAATAATCAAAAAATAATAATGAGGTAAATCTTGTTGCCCTAAATGGGCGCTTCCTAGATAGATAATGATAATAGAGAATAATATCTTGTTGCCCTGATTGGGCGCTTACTAAACCGAGGTATTCCTTATCTGGGAGTGGGCTGCGCAGTCCCACTGGATCCCACTGCACCAAACGGACCGTTTCACCATGGAATAGGCTTGCTCACTGGTGGTTAGTGTGGCTAGTAATAAGGGTATATATTAGGTAAGTTTAATTACCTAAGTGGCCGCCGGTGATTAATAAGAACACGCCGTGTGTAGCTGGCGGTTCCGTAAGTGACGTTGAGGCCAGGACCGGAGTCATGGGAACGCTATGCGTTCCACAGCTTTGCGTGTCACAGCCATTGCATTCGGCTGTTTGTCGGAAAGAGGCTCTCCGTGGCGTCTGACATATGACGCATGCTGGGGGGCGGAGGCTGATGTTGGCGGTAGTCATAGAGACATAGAAGCGGCTGACGTTGAGGCCAGGACCGGAATCATGGGAACACAATGCGTTCCACAGCTTTGCGTGTCACAGCCATTACGTTTGGCTGTTCGTCGGAAAAAATCTCTCCGTGGCGTCTGACACATGACGCATGCTGGGGGGGCGGGGAGGCTGAGGCTGGCGGTAGTAATAGAAACATAGAAGCTGCTGACAGCTGATTTTATTGGGAAAGAGGAGATAAATCGTACGGTCTGTGAGCCTGGGGGTGTGGTAATAAGGATAAAAAGTGACTATTGGAAATATGGGGAGAATTTTTGGGAATTAGACACAGCCAGATGTTGATTGCAACAAACATATAGGTGGTCTGTGCTAATGTATATACTTTCGAGGGAATCATTTTTAAAATGCAGACTAGTCAAAAGATTAGATGGATAAAAGAAAGATTACCAGGAATAGGGAGGAAGTATAATGATATACCCTCCTTCTATTATGTAAAATGTGCCATATATTATTATAATTGACACTTAAGATAAATGGAAAAAGAAATGGAAAAAATATGAAAGAATAATTATAATGTTTGAAAACAAAATTTATAGGAATAAAAGGATAAAATTAGGAATGAAGGTGATAGTGGTAAAAAGGAGAAACAAAATAATGTGTAGAATTGGCAATAAGGAGCTATAAATAAAATAAAATTAAAATTGGTTTATTTATTACATTATTAATTGATGCTTGTGGAAAAGGTATCCTAATGTGTGTGTATGGGGCTATATTGGGATTGTGGTGAAGAGATTGAAAATTGAAAAAATATATGAAAAAATATATTAAATAAATAAAAGGGTGAGAGAGGTGTGATCGTAAGTGCAATATAAGTGAAAAGGAGTGACTCTAAGTGGGAAGATGATTAAAAATAAATAAACTAATATGCCTGAAAAAAGAGATTGTGTACTGAGAGTGTTATACAAAGTGAAAGCTAGTTGGATCTATTAAGTATAGACTGGTGCACGGGAGATGAGGAAATGAAGGTCCTAGAAGTGTGTATTATGGCCTGGAAATAAGGGGGATAAGGAAAAATGGATGAGTGTAAGGGGAGTGTGTGTTAAGCCCTAGATCACTTTGCTGCGCTAGGTGCCTAAGGGTTCTAAAGTGCTTTGAGATAAAGGGCCCCTGGTTTGAATTAGCGTGACGTGAATATAATGTTTAGTAGAGAAGTGCTAGTGTAAGCTTGTGTAAGTGCTCCAACCTGTGGAGCCTGTTAGTGAGATGAGTGATAAGACCTATACCGCTAGGAGCTGAGATAGAAATTTATGACAAGGTTATTGATTAATGTTTATTATTGTAACTTATTTATAAATATTGTGCTGAAACCAAGTCGTGAGTATTATGCTTGAAGAGGGGTAAATGTATGTAGCATCTGGTATATGGTATGAAAGAATAGATAAATGAATATATCAGAAGAGATATAACAAATAAAGAGAGGAAAGAAAAAAAGGGGGCCGAAGAGTATCAAACTGTTGAAGTTTGTATCAGAGTTATTGGTACATTTATATGAAGATCCCATAATTGATGTATTCATTGAGACCGTGGGGTGTCAGACTATTAAGGTTATAGGTGCATTCTGATTCCCTTTTAAGGAGTTCCTGGGTTAAGTCTCCTCCTCGTATCCCTAGTTTGATTTGTTCTAGACCAAAAGCTGACATTTCCCTGGGGTTGCTCTTGTGATGGTGGTGGAAGTGTCTAGCCACCGATGTTAATTTCCGCATTTTGGCTAGATCCGTGGCACTATTTCTTATAGTACCCGCATGCTCTAGGATGCGAAGTTTCAGTTTTCTAGTTGTCATCCCTACGTAGCGAAGTCCACAAGTGCAGACAAGGCAATAGACCACCCCTGTTGAGTTACAATTGAGAAATTGATTAATATTTCTTGTGTTCCCATATCTGTCTCTAACACTAGTGGTCTTTATCATAAGAGTGCAAGCTTTGCATTCTCCGCATGGGTAAGATCCTTTAGTAGCCGGTGGTCGTGTAGGATGACTGAGGAAATGGCTTGAAACTAGATGATCTTTTAGATTGCTTGAGCGTCTCCAGCGTCCCAGTGATGGGAGCTGGTCTACCGTGTAGCCTCTCTGGAAGATTGAGAGTTCCTAGGCTGCTGACAGCTCAGAGAGGCTGGAGGAAGAGGAGGAAGAGGAGGAGGAGTGCTCAGTCCCCAGATCTGTTTGTGTAAAGGTTTTTACAGTGATTTGGTCAGCACATTTTGTGTTCAGTTACATGTGTGACAAAACATAGCTTCATAAAGATGCTGTATTTTTATTGGCTTATACTTTTCTTGAAATTATAGAATGTGTAGGAAGGGCTGCCAACAGAAATCTTGGGGCTGGCTACAATAGAAATCAGCGGCATCCCGATGTCTAAATGGTGACAATACTATCAATAATCCCTCCCCGCTGCCTAACCCTAACCCACCCCCAGAGCCTAAACCTAATCTTCCCGCCCAGAGCTGGCAGACAATCATTCGGGATCCCGGTGCCTGCATTTAGATCCATGTTGGTATCCCTAGCAGTGTCAGAATTCCGACTGGATCCCATTTAATCATCTAACAGTAGCTTTAGGGTGATATATGACATGGTCAGTGTTGGGGTTGTGATTTGAATTTATTGGGACTAGTTCTTAGTAGTCTAGAATCAGAGACTTCACATAAAGCTAGTCCCAGCATATGTATCTTTTTATGGTAGACACAATTAAATTGCCCACAGACTGTCCAACTTGGGGCAGTACAGATGTTGTAAGGGTAGTACAGACGGTGTATCATTACTCACAGCACTGAGGTCATGGATTTGATTCCAACCATAACCCTAACTGTGTGGAGTTTGTATGTACTCCCCAATGCTTGCGTGGGTTTGCTCTGGGTACTCCGTTTTCCTCCCACAATCCAAATCTATATTGGTAGGTTAATTGGCTCCCAACAAAAATGAATCCAAGTGTGTGTGTGTGTGTGTGTGTGTGTGTACATGGGAAGACTAGATAGGCCAAGTGGTTCTTATCTGCTGCCACATTGTGTGTTTCAGTGTGTGTGTGTGTGTGTGTGTGTGTGTGTGTGTGTGTGTGTGTGTGTGTGTGTGTGTGTGTGTGTGTAGGCTGGCACTACCTTGTGTGTTTAGGGTGGCACTGACCCGTGTGTGTAGGCACTACTTTGTGTGTTTAGGTGGCACTAACCCCTCTGTGCCCAAACAGTGAAGGTTATAAAAATAAGTGGCAATAGACCCACCCACAGGTGGTGCTAGACACGCCCTTTAGGTGGAGCATGACATACTTCCTCGGCGGTGTACAACGCAAACTCGAATATCATCTAGAATCTCCCTGAAACTAGTTTTCTAAAGTAAGCAAGTATGTCGCAGCCTTTATGCTGAAATCACATCTTTGCATTTTCCCCCCTAGAATGGGAGACATTGGTGAAAGTGAAGTAAAATTATAGTTATTTGAGACTTCCAAAGTTTCCTTACTCTGCTCTTATAATGAATCCATAATCTGAATCCCTTTTAATATACTTAAATCTGTCATCCACTATCTTGTCTCTTGTTTCACTACAGCTCCCGCTTCTTTTAACCCGAAGAAATACTTTGAACTGCTCGGCCTAAATAGAAAGAGTAAAGATGACAAGATACAGGTTTTCCATATGCTGGATCAAAACGCGAGTGGATTTCTTGAGGAGGATGACCTTGGGTAGGATAATGGACATATTCTATAACATTTTCACACACATATAGAACATTTAATATGTACTCAGTATGCTGGATCTTTTAACAGACACCATTACTAACATTTTTCCACTTTAAGAAATCCTGAACCGCATAAAGACATGCTATAAAAAAAATCCTGTAGGCAAATGGAATATAGGTGGTCATTCCGAGTTGTTCGCTCGCAAGCTGCTTTTAGCAGCTTTGCACACGCTAAGCCGCCGCCTACTGGCTGTGAATCTTAGCTTCTCAAAATTGCGAAAGACGGATTCGCACTATTGCGATTAGACCTCTCTTAGCAGTTTCTGAGTAGCTCGAGACTTACTCTGCCATTGCGATCAGTTCAGTCAGTATCGTTCCTGGTTTGACGTCACAAACACACCCAGCGTTCGCCCAGACACTCCCCCGTTTCTCCAGCCACTCCCGCGTTTTTCCCAGAAACTGTAGCGTTTTTTCACACACACTCATAAAACGGCCAGTTTCCGCCCAGAAACACCCACTTCCTGTCAATCACACTCCGATCACCAGAACGAAGAAAATTCCTCGTAATGGCGTGAGTAAAATACCTAACTGCATAGCAAATTTACTTGGTGCAGTCGCACTGCGGACATTGCGCATGCGCGTTAGTGACTAATCGCTCCGTTGCGATAAAAAAATAACGAGCGAACAACTCGGAATGACCACCATAATGTATTCTTCAGCCAGTATGTCCAGAAATGTAGCATGGCAATATGCAATTCTAATGCATTGGGTAATGGGGGTAATTCCAAGTTTATAGCAGCAGGATTTTTGATAGCAACTGGGCAAAACCATGTGCACTGCAGGGGAGGCAGATATAACACGTGCAGAGAGAGTTAGATGTGGGTGTGGTCTGTTCAATCTGCAATCTAATTTGCAGTGTAAAAATAAACAGCCAGTATTTACCCGGCACAGAAACGATATAACCCACCCAAATCTAACTCTTTCTGCACATGTTATATCTGCCTCCCCTGCAGTGCACATGGTTTCGCCCAGTTGCTATCACAAATCCTGCTGCGATCAACTTGGAATTACCCCCAATGTTCATATGTCCAAGAACTAAAGATTCTGGTAAAACTTTGCTCAAATCCAGGTTTTCAGCAGTACACATAGGTCGTACTACAGGGTTGTACGCCAATTCTGCCGCAGCTGTGAATGTGTACTCAAATATTGTGTGAAAATAAATGCCACAGGTACTTGGATTTGTATTAAGACTTTGCCATCGGCTGTGTACAAAGATGCGGTGTCGGCAGCAGATCAGTCAGTTTTCTAACTTGTCAGTGGCCCTATGGGTGAGCAGCATGGGTGCAGGAAGTGATATGCTGGAGCCAGGGCTGCCATCAGAAATTGTGGGGCCTGGCACTGAAAAAATAGACAGGGCCCCTCAATCCAAAAAGAAAAAAAAAGATTCTTCATCGCTCCACCCCTATGTGAAAACTGCTGCACAGGTAAGGCATTTCGTATATAATAGCCCAGATCTGTGACTTTGTGCCTGTGTTTCCAACGTTTCGGGGCTAAACCGCCCCTTTGTCTAGGTGCACCTAGACAAAGAGGCGGTTTAGGGGCGGTTTAGCACCGAAACGTTGGAAATAGCATGGTGGCTTGTTGAAATATATTTATTCACATTTAAGTCTCTGAGTGCCGCAGTACTTTTTATCTTCTACTATATATATATATATATATATATATATACAGTTCCAATATGACCGGCACTCCAAACAAATGTTTAAATACCTGGGTGCCCTCCACGGTCCAAACGGAGCAAATACAGAGAGAGAGGCTGGCGGCACTCCACGGATTTTCAAAGAAAAGACAGCTACACAAGCTTGATTGTCAACGTTTCAGGTGCTGTTTAATCACACCTTTCGTCAGGATACATACACATCAAATAAAACATACCTTATATAGATCCCAGTGCTCACACACCCCTCACCAACACCGCCTACTTCCGGTCGCGGGTGCAGTTACAGCAAACAGCCGTCCGCACCTGCCCGGAAAATTGGTTCCCCTGGCAACCATAAACAATTCTGGTCACTTCCGTGCTCTAAGAATACCACCCCCGATCCACCCATCGGAAGCGCGTCTACACGCGTCACACCAACGGGAGGGCCGGGACTCATCGCCAGGGCAACCATACACCAATAGAGACACACCACATCGTGATCTAGGTCCTTCACCCCCCAACCCGCCCACCGGACGCACGTCAATGCGTGTCCGCCAATGGGCTGGCGGGACGGTCGTCACCAGTCACCAAGGTAACCATTAAACAATAACAGAGAGACACCACACAGTGCACGAACTCCACTGCTGTATCGCATCATCATAACTGAAGGGATATACATCTATTAATATACAGCACAATTGGTGATACAGAGGATTAATAGAAAACAATGAACACCTTATATAAGAGACTAAATCCGTTTAGCACAGCAGCTCCATATGGACATCATTTAGTTATAACTAGTTGGTGTGATTAGATGAGGTACATCAGTAACCAGATAAACATCAGTATAGCCATCTAACAATTAATAGACATATTCTAAAACAGCCTAAATGACACAGATTATTCTCAAAGAGCAAAGGCCAAACAGAGTTGTGATCATAAATCTGCCATGCCTCTAACAACCATCATTCCAGATAGACAATAAAGCTATTCAATGGAATAATTAGATATAAAGCAATTAACTCGATAAGACATATGCATCAATCAAAATGAATTTCTCAAGATTAATAATAACAACACAGATCCTCAAAGGTCACCTAGAAAAAGCAGATATTTGTAAGATATTTATAAGAAGCAAATATTTATAGGAAGCATAGGAGGGACAAATTCTCATTAAGGCCCCTAGGAGAGACAGTGTTGAGATCGTATATCCACCGTGCCTCCAACTGTAATAGTCTCTTATTCCGATCCCCTCCTCTCGACATCGGGGGAACATGGTCGACCAACTTGTAGCGCAAGGTAGCCATACTGTGGCCTGCTTCCTTGAAATGACGTGCTACTGGCTGCTCGGTGGCTTTACCCTCAAGAGCCATTCTGATAGCAGATCTATGTTGTGCAGCCCGCTCCCGGAATGTACACACAGTTTTGCCAATATAAGCTAGACCGCAGGGACATTTAATGATGTAGATTACAAATCTTGAGGTACACGTCAACACATGCTTAATTGGAATTTTTTTTGCCGGATTGGGGATGGAGCACTGTGGATCCTGTTTCCAAGAATCGACATGTCGTGCACCCCGTGCATTTATAAGACCCCGGTGGTTTACTTAGGAAGTGTGATCTAAGCTCCCTCTGTGGAGAGGCTATATCCGAATGAACCAACCAGTCCTTCAAATTTCGTCCTCGACGGTGACATTTCAATAAAGCACTATCGTGGAGTGCTGGAATCGATTTATCGGAGCTTATAATGGGCCAAAATGTATTTGCACTTCTCCTAATGATGGAACTGGCCGTCGTGTAAGTTGTCACCAGGGGTACTATCTTACGTGTTGATTTAGTTTTCCTGAGTAGGCATTGTTCACGTGACAACGCCAAAGCTTTGTTTTTGGCTTTAATCAATTCGTGTCTTCTATATCCTCGTTGGAGGAATTTTTCCATCATCTCATTTATTTCTCTCTCTGCATCCATGCTGTTGCTTGATACCCTCTTTGCTCTCAAAAATTGAGAGTAGGGCAGACCTTTTTTCATGGTTTCTGGATGGAAGCTTTTTGCATGGAGTAATGTGTTTTTATCAGTGGTTTTATGATATATTGATGTAGACAACTCCGGTCCAGTTCTTGTAATTTGGACATCCAGATAATGGATTGTGTCAGTACTAACATCATAGGTAAATTTGATGTTCTCGTCCATTTGATTGATGAGGGTCATATGTGCCACAAAGTCCTCTTGTTTACCAGACCAAATAATGATGAGGTCATCAATATAACGTAAAAACATTATGATGTTATTGGCAAAGGGAATGTTTTCCAAAAAAAGCTTCTTTTCAATAGATAGCATGTATGCGTTTGCGAACGCTGGGGCCACGTTGCTCCCCATTGCGCACCCCAAGCGCTGCAAATAAAACAACCCATCAAACAAGAAAAAATTTCGGGTAAGGGTTTTCTCAAGCAAAAGCAGAGAAAATCTACATCAGGACCCTTGTAATGTGGATTGCCTACCAAGAGCTGTCTCATTGAAGAAATTCCCTCCTGGTGTGGTATATTTGTATATAGACTAACCACATCTATACTTGCTAATACGCATTCTTCAGGTAGTGCTGTGCAGTTCTGAAGATGAAGTAAAAGCTGTGTGGTGTCCATAAGTACAGACGGTTCAGCTTGGATTACCGGCTGTAGATAATGATCGAGGTACCTAGAGATTGCATTGTAGAGTGATCCACATGCCGAGATTATCGGTCATCCAGGGGGGGCAGATAAGCTCTTATGCACTTTTGGCAACGTATAGAGGATTGGGGTAATGGGGTGATCCACCGTCAGTGCTTTCAAGGTGGTTTTATCAATAACTTTATTCTGATATGCATCTAATAAGATGGCATCGATCTCTTTTTTAAATTACATTGAGGGATTTCCACCCAATTTCTCTTAAACCACCTGATCACTAAGTTGACGGTAGATTTCTTCCAAGTATTGGTCACGGTCTTGCAACATGATGGCCCCACCTTTATCAGCCGAACGTATCACCACCCCCTTATTCTCACTTAGCACTCTCATAGCTTCAAATTCTCCCTGTGTTAAATTAGGAGGAGATTTGTCTATGCTCTTCAACTCCATGGTCACAGTGGATTCAAGCATTCTTGAGTAACTCTTGATCGACACATTATGTGTCTGTGGATCAAACTGAGAGACTGGACGCAAGGGATGATCAGGGTTTTCCGTCCCCGCAATGGTTGGATTCTTTCCAAAATATTCTTTCAGTTTTAAATTGTGTTGATGTTTCCATGCATCCACTTTCCATTCAAAGGCATTACATATTGTCGTGGGTATATATGAAAGTCCCTTATTCAACACCCAAGTTTCTTCCTCTGATAATGAATAGGAAGATAAGTTAATGATAAGGTTGTTCTGGGGAATTAATGCTTTCCTCTTCCTTTCCCCTTGGCCGCCCCTCCTTGTTTGGGAGCGTGTTCTTTTCTTCGTGCACCTCCCATGCGTGTAGAGGTCCCTAAAGGGGGTTTGCCACTTTGGGTGCTGGTTGAAGGTTCCTGCTCCCCTGTTGAGCTTTCCCCAGTTGACACATCAGTGTCTGTCAGGAACCGCCTCGAATTCCGTTTGTTGAAGAAGTTCTTCCTTCGTAAAGGATAGCGCCCAGTTGCCCAAGGGTAGACTGTTTGGTCTTCATAATCCTTATTAACTGTTACTAATTTGGATTTTTTGTATTTAATCAGTTCCTGTCTATAAGTCTCCACCTTTTGATTAAGTTTCGTCATCCAATCCGCATTAGGATTACTTGTCAAAAGGGTGTTAGAAGAGCTCATCACTTCTGCTATCTTAATTTTGGTTTCATTCATAATTCTGGTGGATTCCTCTACCACCAATAACATCAGGTCGCAGGAGCATTTATTCAATACTGCCACCCAACGGCGGCAGAACTCTGAGTTCATCCTTCCAATAGTAGGAATATTTCTGATCCTGAATCCCCTAGGGATTTTCCGCTCCCTGTAATAATCAGAAATTGTGACGCTGTGCAGGTGATAATCAATCTCCTTTTTCTTTAATTTAAGCAAAGAGAAGTAAATATCCTCAGCAGCATCGACACCAGCAGCATTTTTAAAAGTGTCCTTTGTTAATACAGTCTCTGCCTCAGAATCAGTAAAGCTTAGAAACTCTCCCGTCGGTAGAGTGATAGCTTGAAACCCTGGAGTGTTTTTCACCCTGGTTTGACTTAATCCCTCCATAATAATGTTAACAAATAGCAGTCAGTCCTTGTGTATAAAATACACTGTGTACACAAATTACTATGTGAAAAAAAGACTTAGTGAAAAAAATGAGAGAAGTACTGACACAGATTCCGCGGCCGGAAGTAGGCGGTGTTGGTGAGGGGTGTGTGAGCACTGGGATCTATATAAGGTATGTTTTATTTGATGTGTATGTATCCTGACGAAAGGTGTGATTAAACAGCACCTGAAACGTTGACAATCAAGCTTGTGTAGCTGTCTTTTCTTTGAAAATCCGTGGAGTGCCGCCAGCCTCTCTCTCTCTCTATATATATATATATATATATATATATATATACAGGGCCGGCCCGATGCATACACGGGCTACGCAGCCGTGTTGAGTGCCGGGCAGTAGAGGGCACTGCTGCAGATAGTGAGTCACTGTGACTCACTCTCTACAGCAGCAGTGGCTAGCAAGCGGCTTGATCCACTCCCGGCCACCGCTGCCCGGTGAGCACTGACGTCTCCAGCGGCGGTGTCTATCTGAAATTCGGCGCCGGCCATGAGCCAATCAGAGTTTGCGGACCGGCAGCTCAGGCTCCTGATTGGCTGCCGGACCGTGAGCTCTGATTGGCTCACGGGCCGGCGCCGAATTTCAGATACACACCGCCGCTGGAGACGGAGGGGTAGGAGAGGCGCGCGCTGCACTCTCCTCCTCTCACAGCAGAAGCAGCAGCAGGTGAGCAGCACTTTTTTTTTAATGGGGGGAGTCACTCTGGGGACATGTATCAGCACTGGGGGCATATCTGGCGCTGTGGGAGGCACTGTGGGGACATGTATTAGCACTGGGGGCATATCTGGCGCTGTGGGAGGCACTGTGGGGATGTGTATCAGCACTGTGGGCATATCTGGCACTGTGGGGGCATGTGTAGCAGCACTGTGGGGGCATATCTGGCACTGTGGGGGCATGTGTAGCAGCACTGTGGGGGCATGTGTAGCAGCACTGGGGGCATATCTGGCACTGTGGGGGCATGTGTAGCAGCACTAGGGGCATATCTAGCACTGTGGGGGCATGTGTATCTGCACTGGGGGCATATCTGGCACTGTGGGGATATGTGTATCTGCACTGGGGCCATATCTGGCACTGTGAGGATATGTGTATCTGCACTGGGGGGCATATCTGGCACAGTGGGGGTATGTGTATCTGCACTGGGGGCATATCTGGCACTGTGGGGGCATATCTGGCACTCTGGGGGCATGTGTATCTGCACTGTGGGGATATGTGTATCTGCACTGGGGGCATATCTGACACTGTGGGGGACATGTGTATCTGGCACTGGAGTAATATCAGGCACTGTGGGGGCATATCTGTATCTGGCACTGGGGGCATATCTGGCACTGTGGAGGCATGTGCATCTGCACTGGGGGCATATCTGGCACTGTGGGGGACATATGTATCTGCACTGGGGGCATATCTGGCACTGTGGGGGCATATCTGTCACTCTGGGGGCATGTGTATCTGCACTGTGGGGATATGTGTATCTGCACTGGGGGCATATCTGGCACTGTGAGGTCATGTGTATCTGCACTGTGGGCATAACTGGCACTGTGGGGGCATATCTGGCACTCTGGGGGCATGTGTATCTGCACTGTGGGGATGTGTGTATCTGCACTGGGGCCATATCTGGCACTGGGGGGACATGTGTATCTGGCACCGGGGGCATATCTGGCACTGTGGAGGCATATCTGTATCTGGCACTGAGGGCATATCTGGCACTGTGGGGAAATGTGTATCTGCACTGGGGGCATGTCTGGCACTGTGGGGAAATGTGTATCTGCACTGGGGGTATATCTGGCGCTGTAGGGACATGTGTATCTGGCACTGGGGACATCAGTCATCCACTATCTCAATGTCACCCTGCCTCAGTCACCCATTATCTCCCTGTCACCCCTGCCTCAGTCACCCACCATCTCCCTGTCACCCCTGCGTCACCAGTAACATATTATCTCCCTGTCACCCACTAATACCCTGTACCACCGGGAGTACAATTGTGTAGCCACACCCCTTTCTTGTAAGACTACACCCCTTTTATCCCATCAAGGGGCGCCAAAATAGATTTTTGCTTACTAAAAAAAATAATCTTGGTCCGGCCCTGTATGTATGTATGTATGTATGTATGTATATATATATATATATATATATATATATATACACACAAAAACACACACACACACACACACACACATTGTACATACATTTCACACATACACAGTCACACATATATACAGTATACACAAACACTGTATATACACACACACACACACACACACACACACACACACACACACACACACACACACACACTCTCTTTCCAGACACTTACCTACTGATGTCTGGCTGGCCAAAGCTGTAGCAGCTCATCCTCCTGCTGCAGCGTGGTCTCGTCTAGCGCCGCCCCTTATTCCCATCTAGCTCCGCCCCCTTTGGCTCCCGCCCGGCCACTAAATGTCACACTGGGGAGCGGGGGGAGAGAGGAGGCTTTGTGCTGCCGGCGCTGAGGGGGAGAGGAGGTTTTGTGCTGCCGGCGCCGCTGCATGTGTGACAGCAGCCTGCAGCAGCAGCAGGGATAGTAGCAGCAGCTCAGCACAGGGATGCAGAGCAAGGAGAATGCCTCTCCTTCCTGGTGCCTCCCTGCACTGACACTGCACAGCACTCTCACCTTTTACATTGATTCAGGCTGTCACTCAGTTCTCCCAGCCAGTCACTTTTGTTAGCACCAGAGTCCCAATGCGCCACATTACAGGGAAGTAGACACACTAAATAAACTACAGCTCCCAGCAGCCCTTAGCCCTGAAGCATTCCAGCCCTTAGGGCTGCTGGGAGCTGTAGTTTATTGAGTGTATCTTCTTACCTGTAATGCGGCGCGTTGGGACACCGGTGCTAACAATAGTGACTGGCTGCTGTGCGAGTCTCCGGGAGAGCCACTGCCAAAGGGAGGACAGCAGCTTAGCTGCTTCAAGGAGAAGAAACAGGATAAGCATTACCTGCCCCTCCCCACTCACAGTACCTCTGGGCCCCATCCGTGGCACCCCCACACACCCACTCCAGCACCCACGGTAGCTACGGACCCCCTCCCCCACACGGGACACCCCTGCAACTGCTCCTCCCCCACCCGCGGTGGCTTCGGACCCCCACCTGCGGCACCACCGCAACCGCACTTCCCGTGGCACCCCCGGATCTCATCTTCGTCTTCCCCACACCCGCCACTCCCCCAACCAAAGCACCTACTAGGTGCTTCATCAGGCCCTGCGTGCGCTGTTCACCCCATTGCAAGGGGCTTCCACCCCTTAACCATTGCACGCCCTTTGTCCGTGCAATATTTAACCACTCAACAATTATGATTGGAGGTAATACTCCATATAATAAAAATATTGCACGCCACAAGGGTGTGCATGAGTTAAGGGGGTGTAGCCCCTTACGACGGTGTGAAGAGCGCCCGTAGGGCTCGATGAATCACCTAGTTTTAAGAAGTCCTCCCTCCACTGTTGTTTTATAACCTAGTACAGCTCTCCGGGTATTGGTAGTAGGAGGCAGGGGTGGGCCCCACTCTCTGTAAGGGCCCGGGACACTAGTCCCCACATTCCCCCCCTGATGGCTGCCCTGGCCGGAGCCATTGTTACTGCGTAAGGGATTGCAGAAGCAGGCTGAGAAATGCCTTGAAAATGGTCTTGACACGTTGACATTTTTGCAGCCACTCCCAGTTAAAGTACCTCCCCAAATGTTCCCTGACTATCAATTATTCTGCAAATAAATCCTCTCTGCAAACGTCGTAACAAGTCCATTGCGGTACATGCAAAGTGCGACTCAGGTGCAATAATCTCTCGACTGCAAAACATTAGGTTTGCAGTCTGAATGAAACCCGTAGCTTCATTTTCAAGTTTCAATATTGTTTCTCCATTTGCATTTTGACGAATTGCCAGTCTATGGATGGAGTTAGGACAACGACAGTCAATTAATTGTGCTGCGATTGGGGTGGGAGACTTTATGCCAAATTCCGCTGATGAAATTTGCAAACATCCGGAAATATCCAAACCTGTTCTGCAAAACATTTTCTCCATGACAGCGTACATTTTGCGTTATACATACCCAGTCCTCCTCCAACCACACGGAATTAAACGATCATTGTCATCTCAAACCTATAGAGTGTAGAATAGCAAAACAATATGGGACTTGAAGATTGTATCAATTACATCAATGGAACTACACACATCTACCTGACAGCCCAAGTTGCCAAAATGTCTATTTGTGCCAATTTCTACCTCAAGTTCCCACATCTCTAGCGCACTGACCTCTGAAAGTTATCCAGCGTACAATATTTTTGAATATTGCAGGTTGTTACATTTCTGGATTTATTGGTTAAACATGCATTATATTACATTTGCCTTTTTAGAAAATCTTTTTGCAAGTTATGGTTTCTTAAAACAGATTATATTAATCTAATATACTAATTACATCTCCCATTCTGCAGTCTTATAATGAAGGGATTCTCCCCTGAAGGAACATCTCTTACTGAAAAGGAAATAAAGGACATCCTAGCCGATGGTGACAAAAAGGGAGATGGAAAAATTAGTCTTGATGGTATGTATTGTGGTGGGATTATACACTAGTTACACTGACATCAGGGCCAATCTGTATGATGCTTAAGGGAATGCAACAAAAGTCCAAAAACCAAAGGGTATGGTAACATACAATGGATTCTAGTGTTAACCAAATGTCACTTTTACTTGTGTCATGCAGCACTGTGTGACATGCTACTTGTTCCATTTCCATGTAAGGGTCTTGCAAAAATCTAATAAATACAGTAGATGCCCAAAAATAAAAAATAAACTATGATAAATGTTTAAGGTTCAAATCAATGCGCAACCAACCTGAGCCAAAAGGAATCACTGAACTTCCGAAAATGAACAACACAAGGGCGTAGCTTCCATAGGTGCAGCTGCTATGGGGCCCAGAGCTGAGAGGCGCCCACCTTCCCTTTCAAAGTTACATGTGTGATATACATTTTTCGCCACTGAGTGGTACATAGGGGTCCTTTCAGACTTTTTCCTTGGGGCCTGCAATATATCTAGGTATGCCCCTGGACCTGCTCATTGTAGTGTGGTATAAAATGAACTGGAGGGCATTTTAATGTTATATAATATGAACCGGGGCACTGTAATGAGGCACAATATGAATGGGGAGCACTATATATCATAATGTGAATTGGGGGTACTGTGCGGCATAATGTGTACCGGCAGCTCTGAAATGTAAAATAGGGTGAACTTAAGCACTACTGCGATTCATAAAAGAAACTAGGGCACTACTGTGGGGCATAATATTAAATAAGGCTCTACTATCGTTCAGAAAATGAACTAGGGCACTATTATAGGGCATAAAATGAACAATTGCTGCAGAGAAGTATCTCTCTAGAAGCATTGCGACAGGGGTCCCTTTAAAATGTTGCTATGGGGCCCACAAAGTTCTGGCTACACCCCTGGAACAACACCAAAGAATAATGTTCAGGGAAGTTGGCGCTTAATAGTGACCCACATAGAATATGTTCAAAGGGATGTTCATTCATAAAATAAAACAATTCTTCCATATGGGTACCTATAATAATGAAAAAAACCTGGACATAATAGTGTGAAATCTGCACAGCAATCACCACTGGTGACATCAGATGGAATCAGTGAGTTTATTGGAAAACTTTGCACTGTGGAATAAATTATTCCCATAAAAATACTCATCCATGTGTGACAAGAAGAAGGAACTATTTTAGGGTATATTAGCATGTAGCAGGTTCTTTTATAAACAGAAATTAATGCTTTGAAGTTGGATCCTCCAATTGGTTTCTCTCACTGCAATAAGCAGGCAAAGGAAGAGTGATTTAAAACACTTCAAAACACACTTTTTATTTAGCATCTGATCTGTACACAGAAGAGACAATTGATGAAGTTATTGTGTCGCCGATACAAAATCCCATCTAGATTCCACTTCACTAGGCAGGTGATAGCGAGATTTTACCAATTGATATCAGTGATTTATAATTAATTATTAATTACAGTGATCTTGCCAAATGATTCCAGTGATTTTGTCATTTTCTTCCAGTGATTTGGACCAATAATACCATTGATTAGAACGAATAATTAATAATACCATTGATTAGAATGAATAATTCCTATGATTTTGTCATTTTCTTCCAGTGATTTGGACCAATAATACCATTGATTAGAACGAATAATTCCTGTGATATTGAGGTGTTTGTGTCGCTTAGCTTATCCGTCCAGCGACCACAGTGCACCTCTTTTTCTCTTTTCTTTGCATCATGTGCTGTTTGGGGACTATTTTTTTTAATTGCCATCCTGTCTGACACTGCAGTGCCACTCCTAGATGGGCCAGGTGTTTGTGCCGCCCACTTGGGTCGCTTAGCTTAGTCATCCAGCGACATTGATGCAAATTTTAGGACTAAAAATAGTATTCTGAGGTGTGAGGTGTTCAGAATAGACTGGAAATGAGTGGAAATTATGGTTATTGAGGTTAATAATACTATAGGATCAAAATGACTCCCAAATTCTATAATTTAAGCTGTTTTTGAGGGGTTTTTGGAAAAAAAACACCCGAATCCAAAATACACCCGAATCCGACAAAAAAATTTCAGGGAGGTTTTGCCAAAACGTGTCCGAATCCAAAACATGGCAGCGGAACCGAATCCAAAACCAAAACACAAAACCCGAAAAATTTCCAGTGCACATCTCTAGTATGAAATACCTACAATCAAAATCCAATGGTCAAAATCCCGATAACAATTGAGCAACGGTCAAAATCCCAACATCTAAAATACCGCCAAGGTTTAAAATGTCGACAGGTCAAAAAGTCTACACAAGTATTTCATTGTTTTTTGGTGTGTATGTTGACATAGGTTGACATGGACACTGTATAAGTGTACGCGTCCCCTCGCATTGCTTGCTGCGCTCGGCACACTATTATATTCCTCCTCCACGTCCACTGGCATGGTAAAGTATGAACAAGTCAGTTTCAATAAAAAAAAACTCATGAAAAACTCATGTCAACTTTTTGACCTGTCGACATTTTAAATGTGGGCATTTTGACCTTGTCTGTATTTTAAATCTCAGTATTTTGACCATGTCAGAATTTTGACCGTTGGCCGATGGTTGTCAGGATTTTGACCATCGGGATTTTGATTGTAGGTAAATTGACCGCATCCCGTATGCATGATAATGTACCATATTAATAGCAGCAAAGCACTGTAGCGAATACACCACAGTCCTGTGCAGTATAATGTAATGTATAATTCAAGTGCATAATCTAAAACCTGATCTAGAGAAGGAGGTGGGCCCTCAGGCAGTGGAGCCTACTGGGGGTTTCCTCTACACACCTATGGGCCAGTCCAACCCTGGCTGTGTTTTAGGAATATAGCCGCATAAGTTAGTCAGACTGAACACAATGGGCATTTTGCCTCTATTCAACCTCAATTACTATGTATTACTATGTTACTGAGAGACCACACCACTTTCAATGTGTGTCGATGAAAACATCCTTTTACAAGGAGAGTGGCGCCTATTAACTGATGCTGGATTACATACTGGAAGTAACCACTCCGATTTACATCTATCCACTCTGATACAATGTTAAACATAGAACAAATAAAACAGCATAGCAGCAGAGTACTTAAATGAAATAGAAGCCGCAAATTGTAAAATTCTACGCATTATAACTGTTTTAGACAAACTGTGATAAATATCAAGTGAAGGCACAGGAGCAATAAAGTTACTTGACAAAATGTGTAATATCATCATGCGTATCACATAATTAAGGATTTAATTCATTTATTTAGTAATGAACAAACTATACATGTTTGTTGAATCACATGATGTGTGTGATGTCACGTCCAAATGTGATAAACATTTTACCAAACAGGCGTGATGACGTTTCATGTCATGTGACAAACATGATGACACGGCACATTTTGTTCTTTTACCTTCACATATCGGAATTGTTTTAAAACAGTTATTATGTTATAATTTTACGATGGTTTTTTTTTATTCAAGTACTTTCCCAATGTTTTATTTTGTTCGTTATATGTGGTACCCTCAGGTTAGCTCCTTATGGCAATGTGCTTACCAGAAATCCACTTCGCGATGATACGCCTATTTTCTTCGCGGAGAGATCTGAAGGTATGAGTAACACACTTTTGAATATGAAAAACAACGTTCATTAATAATGCAGGTGTATTTATTTCAAGAACCAGTGCATGCGATATCGCCTGTACACTAGTACAGTAGGTACTCAGTATAATACAACAATGACAACTTTAAGCACAAACAAGACACTAATCGATTATCACAACTATGCTTAATTACTGTATAAACATTAGCATCGGGTACCCGAACACACACAACCTGAATAGTGTCCAAATGTTGCTTTTATACCTGTGCACAGGATTTTAGGATTGCAATCCTTTGATAACAACTTGATTTCCATGTAATATGTAGGGACTGGCAAGTATAGTGTAAATGTCACCAATTGCTGTATCTAGGAGGAGCCCCAACAGATCACTATTCAAATTGGAGATCCCAAACTGGAAGTCTGCTGAATTTCCTCTCTGTATGAGGGATATAGGGGTATATGCAATTCACTGCGAATCGCGGCAATTTTTCGCCGTTTTTTAATTCGACTTAATTCGACAGGTGAATTCCGGAAGGTGGCTGCCGGAATTCACCATATTCAATGAAAAACGGATTCGCCCGGAAAAACCCGGAAAAAAAAATGGCGTGGGGTCCCCCCTCCAAAGCATAACCAGCCTCGGGCTCATCGAGCTGGTCCTGGTTCTAAAAATCCGGGGAAAAATTGGCCAGGGATCCCCCGTATTTTTAAAACCAGCACCGGGCTCTGCGCCTGGTGCTGGTGCCAAAAATACGGGGGACAAAAAGAGTAGGGGTCCCCCGAATTTTTAACACCAGCATCGGGCTCCACTAGCTGGACAGATAATGCCACAGCCGGGGGTCACTTTTATGCCGTGCCCTGCGGCCGTGGCATTAAATATCCAACTAGTCACCCCTGGCCGGGGTACCCTGGGGGAGTGGGGACCCCTTCAATCAAGGGGTCCCCCCCCCCAGCCACCCAAGGGCCAGGGGTGAAGCCCGAGGCTGTCCCCCCCCATCCAATGGGCTGCGGATGGGGGGGCTGATAGCCTTTTGTGATAATGAAAAGAATATTGTTTTTTCCAGCAGTACTACAAGTCCCAGCAAGCCTCCCCCGCAAGCTGGTACTTGGAGAACCACAAGTACCAGCATGCGGGAGAAAAACGGGCCCGCTGGTACCTGTAGTACTACTGGGGAAAAAATACCCAAATAAAAACAGTACACAGACACCTTGATAGTAAAACTTTATTACACACTACCAACACACACATACTTACCTATGTTGACACGCCGACTGCCACGGTCTCCGACGATCCAAGGGTACCTGTGAAAATTTTTTACTCACCTTCCAGCGTCCAGAGGTAAATCCAGGTCCAGAGATAATCCACGTACTTGGCAAAAAAACAAACCGCAAATACCCGCTCCATACCGGACTGAAAGGGGTCCCATGCTTTCACATCAGACCCCTTTCTCCCGAATGCCGGGACATCACGTGACTCCTGTCACTGAAGTCCCTTTAGCCAATCAGGAAGCGCTACTTCCGTGGCGCTCACCTGATTGGCTGTGCACTGTCTGAGCTGTCAGACAGCGCATCGCAAAGCCGCTCCATTACTTTCAATGGTGGGAACTTTGCGGGTAGCGGTGGGGTTAACCCGCTGTCAGCCGCTGACCGGCGGGTGACCTCACCGCTAGCCGCTAAGTTCCCACCATTGAATATAATGGACGGGGCTGTGCGATGCGCTGTCTGCTCAGACGCGCAGAGCCAATCAGATGAGCGCAACGAAGTTGCGCTTCCTGATTGGCTTTAGAGACCTTTCTGTGACAGCTGTCACTGACAGGTCTCATTCGTGGAAAGGGGTCTCATGTGTCAGCATGGGACCCCTTTCAGTCCGTTTGGTCGGGTATTTGCGGTTTGTTTTATTCTACAAGTACGTAGATTTATCTCTGGACCATGGCTGAGGTGAGTATATTGATCTTTTATTTTCAGGTACCCCTGGATTCTACATGGAGAAGAGGACCGATGTCGGCGTGTGAACATAGGTAAGTATGTGTGTGTCGGCAGTGTGTAATAAAGTTTTACTGTCGACGGTGTGTGTGTCCTGTTTTTATTTGGGTATTTTTTTCCCAGTAGTACTACAGGTACCAGCGGGCCCGTTTTTCTCCCGCATGCTGGTACTTTTGGTTCTCCAAGTACCAGCTTGCGGGGAGGCTTGCTGGGACTTGTAGTACTGCTGGAAAAAACAATATTCTTTTCATTATCACAAAAGGCTATCAGTCCCCCCATCCGCAGCCCATTGGATGGGGGGGGGACAGCCTCGGGCTTCACCCCTGGCCCTTGGGTGGCTGGGGGGGGACCCCTTGATTGAAGGGGTCCCCACTCCCCCAGGGTACCCCGGCCAGGGGTGACTAGTTGGATATTTAATGCCACGGCCGCAGGGCACGGCATAAAAGTGACCCCCGGCTGTGGCATTATCTGTCCAGCTAGTGGAGCCCGATGCTGGTGTTAAAAATACGGGGGACCCCTGCTCGTTTTGTCCCCCGTATTTTTGGCACCAGCACCAGGCGCAGAGCCCGGTGCTGGTTTTAAAAATACGGGGGATCCCCTGTCAATTTTTTCCCCGCATTTTTAGAACCAGGACCAGCTCGAAGAGCCCGAGGCTGGTTATGCTTTGGAGGGGGGACCCCACGCCATTTTTTTTTAGGATTTTACCGTTCCAGCAATAAAAAATAAATAAAATAAAAATATTTTAAAAAATATATAAATAATATTTGTGCCTCCAAAAAAAAAAAAAAAAAGTACCTAATCCCTTCTAATATAAATAGATATGCTATTCCTAAAAAAAAAAACACCCAAAAAAACATGTTTAAATTTTTTTTTATTGTTTTCACCCTCCAAAGTGTGGCGGATTGAAAATGACGAATTTGCTGTCTAAAAGCACTGCTGTCGAATTTTCAAACTTGAATTGAATATGCTTTGGTCGAATTGCAGCACTTGTATCATTGCAGAAAAGTCGAATTTGCAAAAATTCGAATTTCAAAAAGTCGAATTTTGAAAGTCCGTTTTTTGGTCGGAAAGCACTGAATTGCATAGGCAATTTTTTTTTTTGGGCGAAAATGACCCGAAATTCGACAATTTCGGGAATTCGACCGCAATTGCATATACCCCATAGTCTTGTTAATCTCTATTTGTTCTCAGGTGGTGCCGCAGTGTGGAGGATCACTTCTAAATGCTCAATGTATTATCAATGTCAGTTTCACTGAGATAGTAGTGATTTACCTTGTAGGGCAGTGTTCAGTCATTCGTGACCAGAGTCTCTCTCTTATATAGTCTGCCAGCCTTGTAGTCTATGGAGGGGCAGAGGGGGCCTTTATATTACTTCACTCTTCTTCAGAGGCTAATTATGAGTCTTTACACCAGGACGCAGCTGTTTAGTATAGTGTATGAGACTGTCCCAGTCATTAGGCTACTCCAGAACTCAGTGGCTAACTTAGCCAGACTCACGTGTCCTATGACTGTAGTGATGATCTGTTTACTCAGGGGGCCACCCCACACGAACTCCGTTGTCTCACCGTGCAGCGCTGCTTCTCCTCTGTGCATAAGAATTATTGCTGTCTCGGTCTGAGCTGCAGTAAATCACAGTATGTGGAATGTTTACTTCAAACCACACTGATCACTGCTTGAATCTCTCAGACACTCTCCGTATCACTCTGGCAGATGCAGGCTTACTCAGCATACTGGCGTCTGACGTCACATCCCCCTCTGCAGTCTGTAAATCCTCTGCTCTTTTTCCCGCACTCCTCTCAGACACAGTCAGATTCTCCTGGGTCTCAGCACCCTCCAGATTGCTTCCGTTGTGCACAGCCCTGGTTGCCTCGCACCCAGGCTGCAATTGCAGAAGCCCAGACTGTCACAGTTCATTAAGTTCACAAGTGACACAGCCGAGCCACAGCTTGTAACCCTTTCCTATGTTTCCATGAAAGGGGTATCCCTCAAGACTGGGATGCCACATATACAGGTTTAGTTTTCCCAAAATGTTTGGGACCAGAGGTATTTTGGATATCGGATATTTCTGTATTTTGGAATAATTGCATACCATAATGAGATATCATGGCGAAGGGACCCAAATCTAAGCACAGAATGCATTTATGTTTCATATACACCTTATACACACAGCCTGAAGGTCATTTTAGCCAATATTTTTTTATAACTTCGTGCATTAAATAAAGTGTGTGTACATTCAGACAATTCATTTATGTTTCATATACACCTTGGTGGTCATTCCGAGTTGTTCGCTCGGTAAATTTAATCGCATCACAGCGATTTTCCGCTTAGTGCGCATGCGCAATGTCCGCACTGCGACTGCACCAAGAAAGTTTGCTATGAAGTTAGGATTTTTACTCACGGCTTTTTCATCGCTCAGGCGATCGTAGTGTGATTGACAGGAAATGGGTGTTACTGGGTGGAAACACAGCGTTTTATGGGGGTGTGGGGAAAAACGCTACCGTTTCCGGAAAAAACGCATGAGTGGCTGGAGAAACGGGGGAGTGTCTGGGCGAACGCTGGGTGTGTTTGTGACGTCAAACCAGGAACGACAAGCACTGAACTGATCGCAGATGCCGAGTAAGTCTGAAGCTACTCTGAAACGGCTAAGAAGTTTGTAATCGCAATATTGTGAACACATCGTTCGCAATTTTAAGATGCTAAGATTCACTCCCAGTAGGCGGCGGCTTAGCGTGAGCAACTCTGCTAAAATCGCCTTGCGAGCGAACAACTCGGAATGACCACCTTTATACACACAGCCTGAAGGTCATTTAATACAATATTTTTAATAACTTTGTGTATTAAACAAAGTTTGTGTACATTGAGCCATCAGAAAACAAAGGTTTCACTATCTCACTCTCACTCAAAAAAGTCTGTATTTTGGAATATTTGGATATGGCATACTCAACCTGTATATGTATTACACATTGTAAAGGAACAGAGGAGAGATGTAAATTGGAACGGTTACTTACAGTATTTAAACCAGCATCAGTTTATCTGACACCACTCTCCTTGAAAAAGATTTGTCAAGATACGTCGCCGGAGTGGTGCATTGTTTCAGTATGACTGACTACCGTGGCTACATTATGGGCCTAATTCAGACCTGATCGCAGCAGCAAATTTGTTAGCTAATGGGCAAAACCATGTGCACTGCAGGGGGGGGCAGATGTAACATGTTCAGAGAGAGTCATACCCCTTTCACATCGCACTGAAAACCCGGTACCGACATGGCATATTGCCATGTCGAAACGGGTCCATGTGCGATGTGAAAGGTCCAATTGCGAATTAGCGGGTCGCCTGACCCGGTAATTCAACCCGGTAAAAAAGAAGGGTTCTTACCGGGTTGATTACCGGGTCAGGCGCAGTGTGAATGGGAGCCGTTCCGATGCGAATCGGCTCCCATTCACAGCATAGGCAGAGGCGGCGCAGGAGATGAGCTCATCTCCCGGCGCTGCCTCCACCCCCGCCCCTGCTGCTGCTGCTCCCTCCGCTGCTATGGCAACCGACCCGGTATATTGCCGGGTCGGAAAGCCAGCAGAGGAGTGCAAATGCCGGATCCCACCCGGTAAGTACACGTTTGTCTTACCGGGTAGGATACGGCATTTGCGATCTGAGTGTGGTATTAGATTTAGGTGGGGTGTGTTCAAACTGAAATCTAAATTGCAGTGTAAAAATAAAGCAGCCAGTATTTACTCTGCACAGAAACAAAATAATCCACCCAAATCTAACTCTCTCTGCACATGTTATACCTGCCACACCTGCAGTGCACGTGGTTTTGCCCAACTGCTAACAAATTTGCTGCTGCGATCAGATCTGAATTAGGCCCCATGTCCATTATTTCTCATTATTACAATAATCCGTGTGATTGATGCAACAAAGAAGAATTGTTGGTTTTTATTATTGAACATCTATTTGAACATTTCTTCTATGAGGTGCACCAAAATAACTTGCCCCAATCACTGCAGACACATTTGAGTCCCATGCACTACCAATATCAGACACAGTATTAGAGATTTTTTTCTTCTGCGTATGCGTACATGTCCCACTGTGCAGTGCATAAGCATGCGGATAGTGGCCACATAGAGTCTGAGTTGTGATTGAAGAACTCAGGAGACGGTCAGTCTCAGAAATGTGCTTTACAGTGGTGTATCCATAATGGGTGCAATTTTTTGAATGCTTACCACTCTGGAGTCCTGTATCAACAGCAGCAGTGCTACACAAGTCACTGGGAAAATGGCGCTGTGGAAATTTTCCAGGCGTTTCACTCATGTGCAGTACTAAAATCACTGGGAAAATGGACGCCCCCTTCTGTATGTTTATCAATGTATCCCTAACATGCCACTTGTGTGCACCTTATTGTTCCCGCGTCTTCATGCTCACCAGTGCCACTCACCTGCCATCTGTGTACCTTATTGTGCTCCCCCTATGTCTTCATACTCTAAAGAGTGCCCCTGACCCGCCACCTGTATGTAACTTATTGTGCCCCCTCTCTGTATGTTTGTCAGTGTGCTACCAGCATACCTCCCAATATGACCCTCTCCAGGAGGGACCCCTCTTAATTTATGATCGCCGACACCTGTTTAGAACAGGTTAATGGATAAGAAAGGTGTTTCACTACAGGTGTCGGCAATCATACATTAAGAGGGAAGCCCAGGAGCAGAGCATGGTGTCCCACCTGGAGAAGGTCATGTGGGGGGGGGGATGTACCAGGATGTACCTTATTGTGTGCCGCTAAATCAAGATGCATACGGTAGAGGCTCAGAGGTTTTGTGATTGCTAAATTAGACCCTTTAGAAAGCAAAATATCAGCATGCGGATTACAAATAAAGATTTGAATGTGAAACCTATAAAATACCGATGAGTAAAACATAGACAAGACTAAATTGTGCAGCAATTTATATAAAAGATCAACAGCTCTGCAGTGAATTGGATTAAACTAGCTTAAACTAGTTTACAACAAGAGATCATTATTCAAAAGATGATACTTTAGTGATTGGGTTTGTCTTCTACATGTATCTAATGTGCATCATACGCCTTAATCGATCAGCAGTCATTACAAAGCAATTAATCCAGCTATGGAGTCGCATCAGAAGACATAGCAAGATTATTCCTTATGCAGAATTATATAGTATTTAGCTAGCATCGTAATCATTAGTGTCTTAAACATATTGCTCTAGAGCTTTGGAACACTAACAAATACTGTAGCCTACTCACTCAAAGACCCATTATCATTGCGTACCGTATAACAAATGCTCAAGCTTCAGATGGGATCAGTATGTAATCTCGGTGGCCGGGATACTGAATGTCAGTATACTGACAGTGGGATCCCGGCCACTGGTGTGACGGCAGTGGGGCGAGCGCTATGGTATGGTAACTACTTCCCCATCAGATAACTTGTTGCCAGAGCTGGCCCTAACCAATATGATAGCCTAGGCAAGATTTTGTCTGGTGCCCCCTTGCACAGACGCTAGTTCTGCTTCTGACCCTGTACTCCTTTCCCAGCACCATCACCCCTCACCCATAGCAGTCCCCATTGTGGTGCTCCTACCCCCCTATATTTTAAATGCTAGGACGGGGCATGGCCACACAATAATACCCCCAGTTGAAATTACGCCACACAGTACTGCAACTTTAGTCATATTATATCATGCAATAGTCTCTTATTCACGTTACATCACACAGTAGTACCACATTACTGCTCACAGTAGTGCCCCTTATTCACATTACACCACACCATATTGCTCTTTATTCACATTACACCACACCATATTGCTCTTTATTCACATTACACCACACCATATTGCTCTTTATTCACATTACATCACACAGTAGTGGCCTTTCTATATGTTATGCCACAAAGTACTGTAGTACACCTTATACACATAATGCCGCACATTAGCAATGCATTTCAAAAGCAGATAGAGCCACAGTTACACATAGAATATAGGCATGCTGCATATCATTTTTTTTTTGTAACCAGTAAACGTTTTAATGTCTGTCATAACAAACTCCACATAGAAGATACAGACTGCAGAACCACAGGTGTGACATTCATGATGAGGAAAATTCATATTACAGCAATGCTAGTGAGCTCATGTCACTGTTTGTGCAGTCACTGGGGATGGTTCTGCTATGTGCGTATTGTAGCGGAGCCACCTTTCTTGCATGCAGCATTTTCTATTTGTAAACAAGCCGTCATTGTATAAAAGAGACGTGATTTGGTTTACTACCTATTTTTTATGCCTGTCACGAGACCTGAATGTGAGATCATGTGATTCACAGGAGGAGTCATGTGATCAGTCTGTAGTATCCCAGGGTATTGAAAACATTGCCACGTGCATTTATTGAAGTGGGTGGGGCCTAGGGAGATGTCCTACTGTCAACCGTGCATGCCAGAAAACATACAAACCATTTTATACTGCAGGACTCGAGATGACACGTACCCTGAAGCCATTTGCTTACTAAATAAAAATTGTCACATCAATATGGGTAATGATCGCACACAAGTCCTAAGTTTACCTGCAGAGTCCAGAGTCTTGCTGCGACCGTCACTATAGTTATTTTAATTATATTATCCAATGATGGTATTTCCTGTGCAGTGATCATGCAGGAGTTTTCTCTTACAGACTTTATTACCATAGGTTTTTCTGTATGCTATGGAATATATGTCATGAATCACAGAAAGCGCTTCTGCTTTTGATAACATTAGTGTAGTCTGCCTTATTGAAAGTTTGTCCATATAAATTGCAGAGGCTTTTTTTTAAATCACAAAAGTTTATTGACAAAAGGAATACAATGACATATGAAAGCAATGGACACTCTCGAAGCATAACAAAACTAGTATATAGAGAGGATTAAGTGTAAGAGTGTGTTCTCATGTTAACTGTTCTATTATATTTACCTTTTTATTTTATTTTATTTATTTTATTTTTTTGCTTTGAACATATCAAAAAACAATTGAGAACTAGGAGCAAGATTAGGAAACAGGATAAAATATTCCAGAGGGATTAACATTAGGATCCTTGAGAGGATTTGTAGGAGACTACCGAGAGTTATATGAGAAAAGAAGGAGGAGTAGAATGAAAAGTTGAGGAGAAAAAAGAGTAAGAGGGAGAGGAGAAAGAGAGAGGGAGAGAGAGAAAGAAAAAATAAATAAATAAATAAATAAAAAAAAGGGGCAGAGAGAAGCAGGTACACGTCGCGAGCGGGGGGAGAGCGAGTCGGGAGAAGAGTCGTGTGGGGAAAAAGGGTAATGCGAACTAGGAAAGACCTGGGAGAGCGACTTGAAATTTAGTGTACCAAGGTGTCCAGACGCCATGAAATGTATCCACTGTGTTGTTCATCAAGGAGGAAAGATATTCCATCTTAGCCACAAACCAAACGCGGTTCATGAGTTCCAGACGTGTTGGAGGGTTGGGGAGTTTCCATGATTTAGCAATCTGGAGTTTAGCTGCACAGGCTATATGCATAGCTAGTTTGTTTTCTGACTTGGATAGCTGGCAGGCTGGGGCACACAGGAGCAACGTCTCAGGGGACAAAAGGGGACAGTCCGGAATAAGGGACTGGATAAGGGTGCGGACCGTAAACCAAAAGGGGGCTATCCTCGGGCAGCTCCACCAAACGTGAAAAAACGAGCCTACTTGACCACAGTGGCGCCAACAGAGGTTAGAAGTGTTCGGATACATTTGGTGTAAGCGCTCGGGGACCAGATACCATCGCGCATAAACTTTGTAGGAGTTCTCCTTAATGGAGACACTAATAGAACATTTAGAAATATTCAGCCGGATAGATTCCCACATGTCGTCTTCCAGGGGTGATCCCAAGTCGGTATCCCAAGCAAGTTCATGCGCCATGCGAGTTGGCGCGGCTGGAGACAAAATGGAGTGGTACAGATTAGATATGGTGCCTCGGTCCGTGGGGCGATACATGCAAAGGCGTTCCATCGGAGTCGGGACATTAGGGATAGGCGTTGTCCTGGTTGAGGACATAACGAAATTTCGAATTTGAAGGTATTGATAGAAATATGACGTCGGGAGAGAGTGTTTTGTTTGGAGGTCTGCGAAGGAGTACGGTGCATTGTTGTGAAGTAGATGGTGATAGCGGGAGACTCCTGCTCTAGTCCATGTGGAGGCAAGTTGGTGGGATCGGCCCGGTGAGAAGGAGGGGTTGTTCCAAATGGGGGTTAGGGGAGAGGGAGTCGTGTGGAGTGAAAATTTTGAGTTTAGCGAGGCCCACACCGATAAAGTTAAGGATATTGTTGGCACTAGTTGAGTGGTTTTAGGTCTATGCTGGCGGGGGAGCCATGGAAGGTGAGAAACCGAATCGACTTGAGCCAGATCACTCTCCAGATCCACCCATCTCCTTGTGTGCCGTGGAGAGTGCCAGGCGACAAGTTGACTGAGAGCCGTGGCATGGTAGTATCTTGACAGCGAGGGGAGACCTAGACCGCCACATGAAGAGCTTTGCTGGAGGGTTTCCCTGCGCAAACGTGGCTTCTTGTCATTCCATATGAATTTACCATATTGGGTCTGGAGGGAGGATAGAATCCGAGGAGGGACCGGGAGAGTCTGGAAAAGGTATAATATCTTTGGGATGACATTCATCTTAATGGCATTAATTCTGCCGATCCAAGAAATGAAATGTTTTTTCCATCCTAAGATGTTTTGAGATATTTCCTTAAATAGGGGTGGAAAGTTGGCGTCATAGAGAGAGTGGTAAGATTTAGTGATTTGTACCCCCAGGTATTTAATGGAGGTATGACGCCATGCATAAGGGAAGTTGGATTTCAGAAGGTTTAGGGAGTTGAGAGGGATGTGTAGCGGGAGGGCCTCAGATTTGTCGTTGTTCACCCTATATCCAGAGAGGTCCCCATAGAGAGTTAGTTCTTTGAAAAGATTGGGAAGGGAAATTAGCGGGTTAGTGAGGGTGAGGAGGACATCATCCGCAAAAAGAGAGAGTTTATATTGTGAGTCTTTGATAGAGAAGCCCGTAATATCCGGGTTAAGACAGATGCGACAGGCGAGAGGCTCAATTATCAAAGCGAAGATGAGAGGCGACAGTGGGCATCCCTGCCGCGTACCGTTGGTGATGGCGAAGGTGTCAGAAAGAATTCCATTTGTTAGCACAGAGGTGGAGGGGTTGTGATAGAGTGCCGATATTGCTTGGAGAAATTTCCCGTGGATACCAAAGCTGCGGAGTGTTTGATCGAGGAAGGCCCACGAAACCCTATCGAAGGCTTTTTCCGCGTCCAATGCCAATAGAAGAGAGGGGAGCTTGACTGAATTAGCGTGATGGATCAAATTGATGGTGCGTCTGGTATTATCTAGAGCTTGGCGTGAAGGGACAAATCCGACTTGGTCGGGATGTATAAGGGATGGGAGAAGAGGGTTCAGGCGTAAGGCAAGAATTTTTGCAAAAAGTTTCAGATCGGTGTTGAGGAGGGATATAGGGCGATAATTAGTGACCTGCTGGTGGTCCTTACCTTGTTTGGGAATAACAGTGATTAATGCTCTAGTAGTTTCGCTGTGAAAGAGTTCCCCGTTAAGGATTTTATTAAAAGTAGACGTCAAGTGGGGGACTAGATCACATTCGAATGTTTTATAGTACGCGAAGGGTAGGCCGTCCGGTCCTGGGGCCTTAGAGGGTTTCTGAAGTTTAAGAGCAGCCGATACTTCTTCGTCGGATATAGGTTTACATAGTGCAGTGGCTGAAGGAGCATCCACTTGTGGAAGAGAGCATGAGGTCAGGAAATCAGAAATTCGCATATTTGAGTCAGGTAGAGATGACGAACTGTTTGGGGAGTTATATAGACGGGCGTAATAATCTTTAAAGATAGAGTTAATGTCTGAGGGTTTATAGTGGGTGTTACCATTAGAGTCCTTAAGAGAGACTATGGAAGAGAGGGTTTACGTGCCTTTAACCTATTTGCCAATAGGACGTCAGCCTTGTTGCTTTTTTCATAAAATCGCTGGTTCAGCCAACGAAGGGATTTATCTATCTTTTCTGTGATTAATGCATTGAGGGCTGCTCTGGCTGCCAAAAGCTGTTTGTAGTTGGAGTCCGTGGGACTGCGCTTATGAAGAGAGTCTAGGTTTTGGACCTGATCAGTGAGATCCTTGAGCAGTGCCTTGTGTTCCCTATTGCGATGGGATGCATAGCTGATTATATGGCCTCTGAGGACCGCTTTGTGGGCTTCCCAGACCAATGGGGAACATCCTGATTCAGGATTGTTAAAAGAAAAGTATTCCTTAAGATGCCCGGTTATCATGGATTTGAAGGAGGGGATTTTAAGAAGTGTCTCGTTCAGGCGCCAAGATGGGCGGGAAGTTGGGGTATCCAACAGATCAAATGCGGACGCGATGGAGGAGTGATCCGACCAGACATTAGGGATAATTGAAGAGGACAGAATGTGGTTAGAAGCCGGGGGCTGCAGAAGAGATAATCTAGTCTGGAATACGATTGATGAGGGCAGGAAAAAAACGTATAGTCCTTGGAGGATGGGTTCAAAGCACGCCAGGTGTCGAAGAGAGATGCCTCTTTAATAAGTTTGGAGAAGGTGTCGGATATAGGACAGGTGCGGGGGCGCTTCTGGGGAGCGGATTTATCTAGCAAAGGGTCTAGAACTGTGTTGAAGTCCCCTCCCAGGAATACATAGCCCGCTCTGTGTTTTTGAAGGGCTTTGAAAAAGGAGCTCAGAAACCTTTGTTGGCCCGTATTGGGCGCATATAGGTTGGCTATAGTTACATCCAGGTGACCCAGCCTGCCAACCAGAATGATATATCTCCCCTCTGTGTCCACATGAACCGAGCTTTGGGTGAAGGGGAGTTTGCTGCTTATCAGGATAGCGACTCCGTTGCGTTTAGATTCACTTGAGGAGTACAACACAGTGGAGAATCGTCTGGAAGATAAATTGGGGTGGCTATTACGCTTAAAATGTGTTTCTTGAAGTAGAACTATGTCTGCGCGCAGGGTGCGGATTGTACGGAATAGATGAGAGCGTTTATGAGGCGTGTTAAGGCCCCGGACATTCATAGAGGCAATGGTGAAGGGCATGGTGTTGGGAGCAGGGAGAGTTTGGGTGAGGTAATAAAAAGGGAGATCAGTAGAATGAGGCCGGCACGCTCAGGAGGGGGAGTTTACCGAAGAAAAGAGAGAGAGGAAAGAAAAAAATAAAATAAAAAAAGGGAGAGAAAGAGAAAGGAGGGAAGGAGAAAAAGAGGAGGGGGGAGAAGAAGGAGAGAAGGAAAAGAGAGAAAAAAAAGAGGGGGAGAGATAAAAGACCTAAAGAGAAAAGTAGAGACGAGTAGGTAAGAGAGAAGGAGCAGGATACTCAACACAGAGGAGATTGGTACTCCTGTAGTTAGGACTTAGTGGTCCGGAGAGGCGAGGGAACCAAAGTTCCGTGTCGCCGAGAGGGAGTAAGAAAAAGTAAGTTAAAATGGGGGGTGTTGGAGATCTGAATGCGTAGAAAGATATCACATGGATAGAGGAGAACCGAGAGTACACGCACAACCCTAGAAGAGGGGGGGTAAAGCTTCAAACAAAATGTGCACTAAATTGTAGGAGACACGAGGTGGGGCGGTGTCCCCTGGGTGAGAGGGAGTAGAGGGAGAGAAACGAGGGGGGGGGGGAGAGAGGAAAGAAAAAAATAGATAAAAATAGAACGGAGGGTGTGTTGGAGGAGAGAAACAATCAGCATCTGAAAGTATATTGAGTACTTATTATCTGGGGATACCAGAAGTTTTACGGCATACATAGATATACATTTGTCAAAACCTGCGGGATCGACCGGCACCGGGGGTCCACAGTGCAGCTTGTGAAGTCCAGGAGGGAGCCGGCGGTGAAGCTGGTTAAACATGTGAGACCCCCTGAGCCCGTGGACCGCCCCACAAACCATAACAGATGAAATTTGAAAACGTTGGGACTACAGGAGAAGAGAGACCTAATAATGCATGGTGCTGTCATTATAACCGTGGTCATCTAAGAGAGACATGAAGTTCCTGAGTTAAGAACAAACTAACAATGGCAGGCAAAATGGGGTGTGGGTGAACGATAGAATTTAACCTCGAATGGCAGAAGCATAGAGGGTTAGGGGTGATTGCCAGAAACCAGAGATTGGCCACCCAGATTACTATAAACATATGGAGTCTAGTGAGTTTGGACTTCTACCGAGAATGACCTCGAGATAATTCTAAAAAAAGAACAAAAGGCATCATGGGGTATGGGTGAGGGGAGGGGGGGACAAGGGAGGAGGAGAGAAAAAAAAAAGGGGGGATTAATTATAGTAAATGGGGGGGGGAGGGGGGTATATGGGGGGAGAAGTGAACACATGCATTACATGAACATAACATTGAATTCCTTGCAGACGTATCGTCGTATAACAGTATAATGGTAGAACAGTATAACAAGGGGTGTGACCCCCCGACAGCAAACAGTCCATAAAAAGTTATACAGATGACTGAGGGGGGAAGCATGCAAAGCAGTGTAGATTATTCACGGGCAGAAGTAGTTATCGATGGGCAGGAAAAAAGGGTTCGTTGTAGAACATCCAACCTAACACGCCATCCGATTTTAAGGTGAGTGGTCTGCTACGGCGGGGGGACCAGCCTCCTCTATGTGCGAGAGCAGATCCCTGCCCTCACGGGGATCTCTGATGATGACCGTCTTTCCCTGGAGGTCAACGATTAGCTTGAAGGGGAAACCCCATCGGTATCGAATGTTCCGGTCCCGTAGCGCCTTCGTGAGATCGCGGAGTTCCCTCCGTTTGGCTAAGGTCAGGGGGGCCAGATCTTGGAAGAACTGTAGTTTAGAAAAATTGTAGAGTACATAAGGTTTTCCACGGGTAGAGTTGAAGACCCTTTCCTTATCCTTGAACTTGAGGAAGCGGATGACCACATCGCGAGGAGGTTCGCCATCCCTCGGCTTAGGACGGAGGGCACGGTGAGCCCTCTCTAGAGGAATCTGTACAGCCCCCAGGTCCGGGATCAGGAAGGAGAAGAGGTCGTGAAGATAAGGTTCGAGATTATCCATACTGACGGTTTCCGGGACGTTGCGAATGCGTAGATTGGATCTGCGTTCGCGGTTCTCGAGATCTTCATTTTTAGTGCGAAGCTATGATAGTTCTGAGACAATGTGGTCCAAATCGCGCCCCGTATCATTTAAAGCTTTCTGGAAATGGTCCTGACGGGATTCCATTTTCGAGGCTCTGGAAGCAAGCGAAGAGATGTCCGTTTTGATGGAGGCCACCGCCTTATCCAATTTGGACTCCAAGGAGTCTTTAAAGTCCGAAATAAGGGAGCGGAGAGCTAGGATATCGTCTTTAGTGGACGGAGCGGAAGGCGGGGTGGCGGAGTTATCCATAGAATCGTGAAGAGGGGAGACCCCTAGGTTGGGTGTTCTTGGTGCCCCTGGTAAAGTGTTGAGAGATATCGGCACCCCCTTGTTTAGGAGTCTTGGACGAAGATTTCTGCATGTGGACCGTACCAGTGTAGGGTATTATACTATGAAATATGATCCGTCAGAGGGGGTAGGGAGTCAGACGCGGGAGAAAAAAAATAAATAAAAAATAAAAAAAAGGGGGGGGGGGAAGCCGAAAGGGTAGGGTAGGCACCCAGGGGGACCGCGCTCCTCACTTTTAGCCAATCATAGCGCCGAGGGCTGGCGTGGTGGAGTTGTCGGCAGTGAGGATTCCACTTCCAAGGTAGCAGGGAGACCCCCGGTCAAGGACTCCTCTGCCGATGCGGACTGGGGGGTGTAAGTCCTGAACGTTGGAGTAGGCCAGGCAAGGGGTTTTCCAATGCTGGTCAGGTGCCAGTGGGATCCTGCTGGGAACAAGAGCCGGCGTCACCTGGGTCAGGGCGAAGCAGGGCGGAGCTTCCAGCGCCCGGCGTGTGATGTCAGGGGCCACTGGTGGCTCCGCAGTCCCCTGGGAGCAGTCAACCCGGGTTATGGTGTCGGTGCGCGTTGAGGAAGGGACCAGTAGTGCTGTCCCGGCACAGGTGGGAAGCAGAGGCTGAGCCGTGTTATAGTTTGGTGAGGGGTTGCCACCGAGGGGTTAAAGCAGCAACCGCTCAGTTAGCCCTCAATGCTGTTGTGTCTCTTTGTTGTACTGCTGTACAGCCTCCTCCGTGCGCCCCTGAGACCCAGTATCAGCAGACGGCCCCCCCCTAAAGTCACCCGGCTCCACTATGCCCCACTAGTCTCCGGCGGCCCCAGCCCACCCGTCCGGCCGCAAACAGCAGGCCTCCCGTCACCGCAGCACAGGGGAGCAGGAGGATGGCGGGCTTCAGCGTGCTCACCCGGCCGCACGGCTCCCCACGTCCCAGGTCACCAGAAGGACGGGAGAGGTAGGGGAGGGAGGGCGCGTCTAGCGGCTCGGCGGTTTCCGCAGCTCCGGGGAACAGTGAGCGCGGCGGCTAGCGAGGGAGTCCCAATCACGGAGCGGTCTCACCTGCTTGGCGGGGATCGACACTCCGTCCACCGGGGTGGGGGCACGATGGGTGTAGGAGGATTAGTCCGTGGCAGGGCTCTTCCGTCCAGCGGCCAGTCCGGGCCGCCTCTCAACTCCAGGCCCTGGCTTCACTCTGGGGGGAAGGCCGCAATCCGCGGGAGCCCTTAAAAGTGCTCCCCGATTCCGCGGGACCCCCCAAACAACCGCAGCAGGGTATATGTAGCCTCCGAGGGGCGCCTGGGGCCAGCAGGAACCGGTCAGGAGGATTTTGAGGTGCTTTTATGTGCAGAATTTGCAGGAGCTGAGGTGAAGCACATTTACTCTTCACAGCAGCTAGGCCACGCCCCCTCGCTGCATATCATTTTAATCAGCAGAGGCTGCTTGTGCCCCATGACATTACAAATGCACTAGACATTTGCCTATGCCTAGGACTGGCTCTGATTGTCACAAAGGTTCAAAGGCTCATTATTGAAGGAAATGTGTCCCTCCAGTGTAGGTATTTTACTTTAGTGACTCTTTTATAGTATTTATATCTATATATATTTCTAGTTACATTTTGATGATTGGTGTGGAATATGGCTTTAATATTAACATATTCATGGGGATTCATGTATGAGATAAGCATATTGTAGGGAACTGGAAGGACCAGGGCAAGTATACTATGACTCTATGCCTACAGCATGAAACAGGAACACTAACAAAATGTGGAGCAGAATATGTACTGGAATGTGTTTGATACCACGTAGAGAATGGTATTTAACAGGTGGATCTTTGCAGTCTACCAGGTTGCAGCCTAATCTTGACACACCAGCACAGATATAGTGAACTACACTCACCTATTTGAGGTGATATATTTGTCTGTAGGGTTACCTTATCATTTTTCCTTCTTATAGATGAGGTTGACATCTCATCTTGAACCCACAATTGGAAACAGGAAAAAAAAATATTCCTCTCTGTGAATGGAAGGGATCTATAGCAGCATTTTATGTGTATTTGCACTCACATACTGTAAGGGGTTATATAATGGCTCCTGAGATCAATCCCAACTGTACAGTAGGTAAAGTGGTTCTCAAAAATAAGAATAAGGAACATATAGTGCTCTTGGGAACCAGTAAATGTGTAAAGTGAACTTTATATCATAGACGTGTGCACGAGTTGTGCAGGGTGTAGCAGCCCCAACCCGAATCTGCACAGAATTCGTCAGACACCAATGCCAGCCGTGTACCTGGGGCATGTAGGCACAGATAGTGTGCTGGTCAGCACTCCAAATGCAACACCACCACGTCATCAGCTCCAGGGAAGATGTAAGTGTGCAGAGTTGGAGGCGTGGCTAAGTTGATATGTGGCTTAGTGGGGCGTGGCTATGTCAAGCATACCATTGAAGAAGACCCAGCACATGCCTATGCCTTACATTATATTTATCTGACATTCACAGTTGCCATTTTTATTTAGAAACAACGTTTATCCTGAAACGAGTACATCAAATCAGATCTGCTGTGCAGGATTTCCGTAACATTAATATGTAATTAAAATAAATGATCTCAATGGCAAATTTCTAAACAGCATTGTAAAAGTATGCCAGGGTTTCAAGCTGCAGAAGCCTTTAATTAGTCCAGCCTGAAACACTCCCCTGGTCCTGGTTTGACTGATTAGAAACCATATCCAACAAGTATAATAGTCGCCACTAAACTCTGTCACAGAGCGCTATCCCCAATGGTAACATCATTAGTCACTTACCAGTCAAACATACTGTATTTTGTAAAACTAATCCACAGAAAAAAAAATGACATTCCTTTTGTATCGAGTAGTGAGAGAGTGATCTATGCTCTATGCAATAACTCCGGCACGCCATTTTCTCATTCTAGATGCATAAGGGGTCATAGAAAATATACAATCTATAAATATTAGCTCTGAGGCCCCTTATAGGACTTTTCCACTTAAAACCCAGATCCGACCCAGGCAATTGAGCACAGATTTCAAGACATGTCACAGAAACCCCGTTCACACTGCTGGCTGGATCCGAGTATTCCCTCTGCTGCCGCTTGGAGATTACTAGGGTGGCCAATCCCGGGCCATTTTTTCAATCTAGGGAATCGGGATTGAAAAATGATAAATCCCGGGATTCCCGGGATTGGCTTCTTTTCAATGTGCCCCACCCCTCCTGCCCTGCCCAGCCCAGCCCAGATAACTCACCCTAATGTGGACAAGAGGGAGGGTGGGCCACTTGCTGTGGGGTGCAAGGCAGTGCAGGGTGGGCCTCTGGCTGCGCAGCATGACCTCTGACCATCAAGTCATGCTGCGCAGTGCGCACAGCCGGGGCAAGGGGAGCTGAGCAGGGTGAGCCAGGCAGGGTCTGAGCCTCGTACGGACATTCAATGATGCCCATTATAGAAAAAACTAAGGTGGTGGCCAATCCGGAAATCCTCAGAATTGGAAGCTCCAATCCCAGGATTGAATCCTGGACAATTTTAGGCCGGGTTCCCGCCGATCCCGGTATTGGCCACCCTAGAGATTACATCATCTCCAAGCACAAGTGAGACAACTTTCCATAAGCTTTTAAGGAGACCCAGGTCACCTGTTTACACTGCAGCCTTACCCTTATTTTTCAAGGACCCTTTTCCAGTGAGCCGCGACTCAAGTAGTCCTGGCAATATCCTGAGCCAGAGGTTCTCAAATGCTGTCCTTAAGCCACCCAAATGGTCAGTGTGTTAAGTTTATCAATGCTTGGTCACAGGTGACTAAATTATAGAGATGAGCGCCTGAAATTTTTCGGGTTTTGTGTTTTGGTTTTGGGTTCGGTTCCGCGGCCGTGTTTTGGGTTCGAACGCGTTTTGGCAAAACCTCACCGAATTATTTTTGTCGGATTCGGGTGTGTTTTGAATTCGGGTGTTTTTTTCCAAAAACACTAAAAAACAGCTTAAATCATAGAATTTGGGGGTCATTTTGATCCCAAAGTATTATTAACCTCAAAAACCATAATTTACACTCATTTTCAGTCTATTCTGAATACCTCACACCTCACAATATTATTTTTAGTCCTAAAATTTGCACCGAGGTCGCTGTGTGAGTAAGATAAGCGACCCTAGTGGCCGACACAAACACCGGGCCCATCTAGGAGTGGCACTGCAGTGTCACGCAGGATGTCCCTTCCAAAAAACCCTCCCCAAACAGCACATGACGCAAAGAAAAAAAGAGGCGCAATGAGGTAGCTGTGTGAGTAAGATTAGCGACCCTAGTGGCCGACACAAACACCGGGCCCATCTAGGAGTGGCACTGCAGTGTCACGCAGGATGGCCCTTCCAAAAAACCCTCCCCAAACAGCACATGACGCAAAGAAAAAAAGAGGCGCAATGAGGTAGCTGTGTGAGTAAGATTAGCGACCCTAGTGGCCGACACAAACACCGGCCCATCTAGGAGTGGCACTGCAGTGTCACGCAGGATGGCCCTTCCAAAAAACCCTCCCCAAACAGCACATGACGCAAAGAAAAAAAGAGGCGCAATGAGGTAGCTGACTGTGTGAGTAAGATTAGCGACCCTAGTGGCCGACACAAACACCGGGCCCATCTAGGAGTGGCACTGCAGTGTCACGCAGGATGTCCCTTCCAAAAAACCCTCCCCAAACAGCACATGACGCAAAGAAAAAAAGAGGCGCAATGAGGTAGCTGTGTGAGTAAGATTAGCGACCCTAGTGGCCGACACAAACACCGGGCACATCTAGGAGTGGCACTGCAGTGTCACGCAGGATGTCCCTTCCAAAAAACCCTCCCCAAACAGCACATGACGCAAAGAAAAAAAGAGGCGCAATGAGGTAGCTGTGTGAGTAAGATTAGCGACCCTAGTGGCCGACACAAACACCGGGCCCATCTAGGAGTGGCACTGCAGTGTCACGCAGGATGTCCCTTCCAAAAAACCCTCCCCAATCAGCACATGATGCAAAGAAAAAGAAAAGAAAAAAGAGGTGCAAGATGGAATTATCCTTGGGCCCTCCCACCCACCCTTATGTTGTATAAACAAAACAGGACATGCACACTTTAACCAACCCATCATTTCAGTGACAGGGTCTGCCACACGACTGTGACTGATATGACGGGTTGGTTTGGACCCCCCCCAAAAAAGAAGCAATTAATCTCTCCTTGCACAAACTGGCTCTACAGAGGCAAGATGTCCACCTCATCTTCACCCTCCGATATATCACCGTGTACATCCCCCTCCTCACAGATTATCAATTCGTCCCCACTGGAATCCACCATCTCAGCTCCCTGTGTACTTTGTGGAGGCAATTGCTGCTGGTCAATGTCTCCGCGGAGGAATTGATTATAATTCATTTTAATGAACATCATCTTCTCCACATTTTCTGGATGTAACCTCGTACGCCGATTGCTGACAAGGTGAGCGGCGGCACTAAACACTCTTTCGGAGTACACACTTGTGGGAGGGCAACTTAGGTAGAATAAAGCCAGTTTGTGCAAGGGCCTCCAAATTGCCTCTTTTTCCTGCCAGTATAAGTACGGACTGTGTGACGTGCCTACTTGGATGCGGTCACTCATATAATCCTCCACCATTCTATCAATGTTGAGAGAATCATATGCAGTGACAGTAGACGACATGTCCGTAATCGTTGTCAGGTCCTTCAGTCCGGACCAGATGTCAGCATCAGCAGTCGCTCCAGACTGCCCTGCATCACCGCCAGCGGGTGGGCTCGGAATTCTGAGCCTTTTCCTTGCACCCCCAGTTGCGGGAGAATGTGAAGGAGGAGATGTTGACAGGTCGCGTTCCGCTTGACTTGACAATTTTGTCACCAGCAGGTCTTTCAACCCCAGCAGACCTGTGTCTGCCGGAAAGAGAGATCCAAGGTAGGCTTTAAATCTAGGATCGAGCACGGTGGCCAAAATGTAGTGCTCTGATTTCAACAGATTGACCACCCGTGAATCCTTGTTAAGCGAATTAAGGGCTGCATCCACAAGTCCCACATGCCTAGCGGAATCGCTCCGTGTTAGCTCCTCCTTCAATGCCTCCAGCTTCTTCTGCAAAAGCCTGATGAGGGGAATGACCTGACTCAGGCTGGCAGTGTCTGAACTGACTTCACGTGTGGCAAGTTCAAAGGGCATCAGAACCTTGCACAACGTTGAAATCATTCTCCACTGCACTTGAGACAGGTGCATTCCACCTACTATATCGTGCTCAATTGTATAGGCTTGAATGGCCTTTTGCTGCTCCTCCAACCTCTGAAGCATATAGAGGGTTGAATTCCACCTCGTTACCACTTCTTGCTTCAGATGATGGCAGGGCAGGTTCAGTAGTTTTTGGTGGTGCTCCAGTTTTCTGTACGTGGTGCCTGTACGCCGAAAGTGTCCCGCAATTCTTCTGGCCACCGACAGCATCTCTTGCACGCCCCTGTCGTTTTTTAAAAAATTCTGCACCACCAAATTCAAGGTATGTGCAAAACATGGGACGTGCTGGAATTGGCCCAGATTTAATGCACACACAATATTGCTGGCGTTGTCCGATGCCACAAATCCACAGGAGAGTCCAATTGGGGTAAGCCATTCCGCGATGATCTTCCTCAGTTGCCGTAAGAGGTTTTCAGCTGTGTGCGTATTCTGGAAAGCGGTGATACAAAGCGTAGCCTGCCTAGGAAAGAGTTGGCGTTTGCGAGATGCTGCTACTGGTGCCGCCGCTGCTGTTCTTGCGGCGGGAGTCCATACATCTACCCAGTGGGCTGTCACAGTCATATAGTCCTGAGCCTGCCCTGCTCCACTTGTCCACATGTCCGTGGTTAAGTGGACATTGGGTACAGCTGCATTTTTTAGGACACTGGTGACTCTTTTTCTGAGGTCTGTGTACATTTTCGGTATCGCCTGCCTAGAGAAATGGAACCTAGATGGTATTTGGTACCGGGGACACAGTACCTCCAACAAGTCTCTAGTTGGCTCTGCAGTAATGATGGATACCGGAACCACGTTTCTCACCACCCAGGATGCCAAGGCCTCAGTTATCCGCTTTGCAGTAGGATGACTGCTGTGATATTTCATCTTCCTCGCAAAGGACTGTTGAACAGTCAATTGCTTACTGGAAGTAGTACAAGTGGGCTTACGACTTCCCCTCTGGGATGACCATCGACTCCCAGCGGCAACAACAGCAGCGCCAGCAGCAGTAGGCGTTACACGCAAGGATGCATCGGAGGAATCCCAGGCAGGAGAGGACTCGTCAGAATTGCCAGTGACATGGCCTGCAGGACTATTGGCATTCCTGGGGAAGGAGGAAATTGACACTGAGGGAGTTGGTGGGGTGGTTTGCGTGAGCTTGGTTACAAGAGGAAGGGATTTACTGGTCAGTGGACTGCTTCCGCTGTCACCCAAAGTTTTTGAACTTGTCACTGACTTATTATGAATGCGCTGCAGGTGACGTATAAGGGAGGATGTTCCGAGGTGGTTAACGTCCTTACCCCTACTTATTACAGCTTGACAAAGGGAACACACGGCTTGACACCTGTTGTCTGCATTTCTGGTGAAATACCTCCACACCGAACTGACCGAAGAGCTGATTTTTTTGGTATTTTCACCTGGCATGTCAACGGCCATATTCCTCCCACGGACAACAGGTGTCTCCCCGGGTGCCTGACTTAAACAAACCACCTCACCATCAGAATCCTCCTGGTCAATTTCCTCCCCAGCGCCAGCAACACCCATATCCTCCTCATCCTGGTGTACTTCAACACTGACATCTTCAATCTGACTATCAGGAACTGGACTGCGGGTGCTCCTTCCAGCACTTGCAGGGGGCGTGCAAATGGTGGAAGGCGCATGCTCTTCACGTCCAGTGTTGGGAAGGTCAGGCATCGCAACCGACACAATTGGACTCTCCTTGTGGATTTGGGATTTCGAAGAATGCACAGTTCTTTGCTGTGCTGCTTTTGCCAGCTTGAGTCTTTTCATTTTTCTAGCGAGAGGCTGAGTGCTTCCATCCTCATGTGAAGCTGAACCATTTGCCATGAACATAGGCCAGGGCCTCAGCCGTTCCTTGCCACTCCGTGTGGTAAATGGCATATTGGCAAGTTTACGCTTCTCCTCCGACAATTTTATTTTAGGTTTTGGAGTCCTTTTTTTACTGATATTTGGTGTTTTGGATTTGACATGCTCTGTACTATGACATTGGGCATCGGCCTTGGCAGACGACGTTGCTGGCATTTCATCGTCTCGGCCATGACTAGTGGCAGCAGCTTCAGCACGAGGTGGAAGTGGATCTTGATCTTTCCCTAATTTTGGAACCTCAACATTTTTGTTCTCCATATTTTAATAGGCACAACTAAAAGGCACCTCAGGTAAACAATGGAGATGGATGGATTGGATACTAGTATACAATTATGGACGGGCTGCCGAGTGCCGACACAGAGGTAGCCACAGCCGTGAACTACCGCACTGTACTGTGTCTGCTGCTAATATATAGACTGGTTGATAAAGAGATAGTATACTCGTAACTAGTATGTATGTATAAAGAAAGAAAAAAAAACCACGGTTAGGTGGTATATACAATTATGGACGGGCTGCCGAGTGCCGACACAGAGGTAGCCACAGCCGTGAACTACCGCACTGTACTGTGTCTGCTGCTAATATAGACTGGTTGATAAAGAGATAGTATACTCGTAACTAGTATGTATGTATAAAGAAAGAAAAAAAAAACACGGTTAGGTGGTATATACAATTATGGACGGGCTGCCGAGTGCCGACACAGAGGTAGCCACAGCCGTGAACTACCGCACTGTACTGTGTCTGCTGCTAATATATAGACTGGTTGATAAAGAGATAGTATACTCGTAACTAGTATGTATGTATAAAGAAAGAAAAAAAAACCACGGTTAGGTCACTGGTATATACAATTATGGACGGGCTGCCGAGTGCCGACACAGAGGTAGCCACAGCCGTGAACTACCGCACTGTACTGTGTCTGCTGCTAATATATAGACTGGTTGATAAAGAGATAGTATACTCGTAACTAGTATGTATGTATAAAGAAAGAAAAAAAAACCACGGTTAGGTCACTGGTATATACAATTATGGACGGGCTGCCGAGTGCCGACACAGAGGTAGCCACAGCCGTGAACTACCGCACTGTACTGTGTCTGCTGCTAATATATAGACTGGTTGATAAAGAGATAGTATACTCGTAACTAGTATGTATGTATAAAGAAAGAAAAAAAAACCACGGTTAGGTCACTGGTATATACAATTATGGACGGGCTGCCGAGTGCCGACACAGAGGTAGCCACAGCCGTGAACTACCGCACTGTACTGTGTCTGCTGCTAATATATAGACTGGTTGATAAAGAGATAGTATACTCGTAACTAGTATGTATGTATAAAGAAAGAAAAAAAAACCACGGTTAGGTCACTGGTATATACAATTATGGACGGGCTGCCGAGTGCCGACACAGAGGTAGCCACAGCCGTGAACTACCGCACTGTACTGTGTCTGCTGCTAATATATAGACTGGTTGATAAAGAGATAGTATACTCGTAACTAGTATGTATGTATAAAGAAAGAAAAAAAAACCACGGTTAGGTCACTGGTATATACAATTATGGACGGGCTGCGGAGTGCCGACACAGAGGTAGCCACAGCCGTGAACTACCGCACTGTACTGTGTCTGCTGCTAATATATAGACTGGTTGATAAAGAGATAGTATACTCGTAACTAGTATGTATGTATAAAGAAAGAAAAAAAAACCACGGTTAGGTCACTGGTATATACAATTATGGACGGGCTGCCGAGTGCCGACACAGAGGTAGCCACAGCCGTGAACTACCGCACTGTACTGTGTCTGCTGCTAATATATAGACTGGTTGATAAAGAGATAGTATACTCGTAACTAGTATGTATGTATAAAGAAAGAAAAAAAAACCACGGTTAGGTCACTGGTATATACAATTATGGACGGGCTGCCGAGTGCCGACACAGAGGTAGCCACAGCCGTGAACTACCGCACTGTACTGTGTCTGCTGCTAATATATAGACTGGTTGATAAAGAGATAGTATACTCGTAACTAGTATGTATGTATAAAGAAAGAAAGAAAAACCACGGTTAGGTCACTGGTATATACAATTATGGACGGGCTGCCGAGTGCCGACACAGAGGTAGCCACAGCCGTGAACTACCGCACTGTACTGTGTCTGCTGCTAATATAGACTGGTTGATAAAGAGATAGTATACTACTAATATTATATACTGGTGGTCAGGTCACTGGTCACTAGTCACACTGGCAGTGGCACTCCTGCAGCAAAAGTGTGCACTGTTTAATTTTAATATAATATTATGTACTCCTGGCTCCTGCTATAACCTATAACTGGCACTGCAGTAGTGCTCCCCAGTCTCCCCCACAATTATAAGCTGTGTGAGCTGAGCAGTCAGACAGATATATAATATATATACTAGATGATGCAGCACACTGGCCTGAGCCTGAGCAGTGCACACAGATATGGTATGTATGTGACTGAGTCACTGTGTGCTGTGTATCGCTTTTTTCAGGCAGAGAACGGATTATAAATAAAAGTGGTGGTCACTGGTCACTATCAGCAAAACTCTGCACTGTACACTACTGAGTACTCCTAATGCTCCCCAAAATTAGTAAATCAAGTGTCTAAACGGAGAGGACGCCAGCCACGTCCTCTCCCTATCAATCTCAATGCACGTGTGAAAATGGCGGCGACGCGCGGCTCCTTATATAGAATCCGAGTCTCGCGATAGAATCCGAGCCTCGCGAGAATCCGACAGCGTCATGATGACGTTCGGGCGCGCTCGGGTTAACCGAGCAAGGCGGGAAGATCCGAGTCGCTCGGACTCGTGAAAAAAAACATGAAGTTCTGGCGGGTTCGGATTCAGAGAAACCGAACCCGCTCATCTCTACTAAATTAGCACCTTAGTTAATTTGGTTTAACCATCTGTGCTGAACCATTGTATATACCTAAAACCTGGTCCGTTGGGGTGCCTTGAGGCCCGCATTTGAGAACCTCTGGTCTGAGTAGTGGAAAAGGGGAATAACTGTCTTGACTTTATAAGTAGTATGATTTGAGATATTACGGTGGAGATTCAAATTGAGAAGTAGGTAGGAATACTGGCACGTTTAAGGCTTAAATTTAGAAGGGCAATGCTTGTAATAGTAAAAACCCCAAGGGCCAGATTCAATTAGCTACACTAATTACCGTGCAAGGTACAGGGCTTACAACCTCAGCCTGGAGCTATTCAATTACAAGCCTTTTCCATCACACAGTAAATCTGCAGCTAACCAGCATTAACTCATAGATTCCGAGATAAGTGCCCATAAGTTTACATCACCCACGATAAGGGCAGAATTCTCTCCTTACCTTGGATTTCCACGATAAATGCAGCCTGCAGGCCTATCATGGGCTGCAGCAGCCTACTATTGAATAACCCCAGCCACTGTATAAGCCCTTGGCAATTAGTGAGGCTCATTGAATCTGCCCTAAATGTCCAAGAAGTCAGAGGTTTGAAACAAGATTTGTTTAATTAAATGGCAGTACACAGACAAAATTACCAAAAAAGTATTACAAACTCATAATGTACAATATATGCAACATCTATACAATTGCAAAAGTAAATAATAATAATAATAATAATAATAATAATGTATTCTCCTATTTTGCATTTCTTTTCTTGGAATATGATTTTATTACACACATTTACATAAGAATAAAGTTGTAAATTGCAGCAAAATATACCATAAATCTTAATTTTATTTTATTTTTCAATTTCAAATATTGTATGTAAAGATTTTGTTTCCCCCTAACCAGAGTACTTTCATCTGTATTCACAGAGTTCATAACCATGGTGTCTGAATCCTAAGTCACTGAAGCTCTGTTGTTATTTGTGCACAGCGTTCACCTTCCTTAAAAGCCAAATTATGTATTGCTCCTGTTTTATACTCCACCTCTGGTCCCTGCCTTCGGGAACAAATCATAACAAAATACAATAAAGGGCAAAAACACCTCAGAAACTGGAATCTCTTGTCTTTTTTTTTTTTGCCACTAATTGGTTTCTATTGTAATTGGGTTGTAAAAACACAGTAGATGCAGCCATTTTGTGCTCTGAACCAATATTTAATGCAGCCTATGAATTCACTAGAAAGAAACCAGTGACATCACTGAGGAACTGGACAAGGTGTATAAACAAAAGCTAAATTTTCAGTTCTTCAAATTACTGACTGTGTCTGCATGATAATGGGGCATATGTATCATGGTTTGGCGAGAGATAAAGTACCAACCAAACCAGGGATGGTTTAACAGAGGAGGGGGCCTGTGTGCAGAATCTGCGTAGGCCCCATTCTGGCAATGTCTGGAAACATGGTGCACACCATTTTCTGTGACTAATCTCTGCTGCACATGTGCTGCGGCCATTTTGACTGTGATTTCTGCTGCAGTGTCAACGTGACGTGGGTCTCCGAAAAGGTAAGTAATTAAACATGGGTGCAGTGTGTGCGGTGTTGCCCCCCAGACCTAGGGGCCCGTGTGCACCACACACCCTGCACCCAATATACTGTAGATATGCCAATGAACCAATCAGCTCTTAACTATCATTTTTAAAATACAGCCTGTAACATGGCACTTAGAACCTGATTGGTTGGTACTTTATCTTTCTCCATTTAATCTCTCTCCAAGCTTTCATGCATATGGCCGATCTCTTTTAAGGTGGGCAGAACTCTATTTGGGGATCTCAAACTCTGCCACTACAAGTCCAGGTTTTAAGGAAATCCATGCTTGAGTGACTTAATTAATACCTCAGACAATTTGATTTAACCATCTACATACCTCCCAACATTTTCAATGAAAGAAGCGGGACTCCCTCGTGCGCGCAAAACGGGGGCATAGCCTAGGCGAAAGGGGGCATGACCTCGCGGCAGTGCCACAATCGTGAGCCACACCACCATTTACCGTCACTAAAGGGGGCAGTGTCGGACTGGGGCACGTAGGGCCCACCGGGGGAATGCAGTGGTAGGGGCCCATGTTAGGGGTGTGGCCTGCCACCTCTTTGGTTTGATTAACCATTAGAGAGTGCAACGTCTGGGCCCATTCATACATATATACAGTAAATTCAGCTGCTGCATGAATGATAATGTACCAGATTAATAACAGATTAATAACAGCAATGCACTGTAGCAAATACACCATAGTCCAGTATAAGGTAACATATGTATAATGTATAATTCAAATGCACAGTCTGAAACTCGATCCTTAGAGCAGGAGGTGGGCCCCCAGGCAGTGGGGCCCACCAGGGGTTTCCCCTGTACCCCTGTGGGCCAGTCCAAGCCTGAAAGGGGGCATACCTAATGCTCTGTGAGCTGCTGGCATGCCCCCTCTACCTCCGTCTTCACTGAATAAACTATTGCAGGGCAGCGGTCAGGAGCCTCCCAACTGCCCACCGCGGGACACTGCGGCCTACGGGTGGGAGAGCGGGACAGTCAGAAAAAAAGAAACTGTCCCGCAAAAATTGGGACAGTTGGTAGGTACGCATCTATACTCAAGCTTGGATATCCTTAAACCCGGACAGTAATAGCGGAGTTTGGGAAGCTACGATACATATGGAAAGAAAACAGAATTTTATGATGACTAAAATATGCCATCCGTGTTAGTGCACTCATTCACAGGGATCACAAACTCCAGAATAAACTTATAACCACTCCAGAGGGCTCCCTCTGTGGTGACACTGAGACTGAGATGGACTATTTAATTCAAGAGACTCATTATAAAGGAAAGCTCTGTGACTTCTCCAACTTTTATTTTTGAATAAATGATGTTGCATTCACATACAATTCATTCAGTTATTTTTCACACCCAAACATCTGCTACATTTACACTACGAACACTTTACGCACACTTCCACATTCCCACCTATTTCCCCTCCCCCACTCACCCTTAGTACTGTGACTAATTGAAAATCTATTTTAGCTCCGTTTCCCTTCATATCATACAGGAGATTGAAAAAGGAGTGGGTACAAATGCACCATGCAATCATTTCTATAATTTAGAATTAGAGATGAGCGGGTTCTGTTCTCATAGAACTGAACTTCCCCGAACATCACAGTCCGGGCTCGGGACTTCTTGCCAGACTCGGATCCCAGAACAAGGCAAAATGTAATCATTCTGCTGTCGGATTCTCATGGGTTTTGAATTCCATTATATAAAGCCATGTGTCACCGCCATTTTCCCTCCAGACTTGGAGAGTGAGGGAGACAGACCTCTGTCTCTCTGTGGGCGGTGGTGTCGGGTGGGGTCAGTGTGTGCTCTCTAGGGGTGCTGTCCTATCACTGTGGTGTCCTGTGCTGTTATGGGTGCTTCAACTGTACATGGGTGTTGCTGTCTTGTCACTGTGCTGTGCAGGGGCACTGTCCTGTATGCTGTAAAAATATGTGGGGGTAATATGGAAATAGAGTGGTGCTGGTTCTGTCCTGTATGCTGTAAAAAATTCCATGGTTTTGTAAAGGTACACTGGCCCTTGTATCATATAAAATTACAGTGGTGCTGTGAAAACAAAAATGTACACTGGCCCTGTCTTGTATGCTGTAAAAATACAGGGGTGCTGTGAAAATACAGGGGTGCTAGCCCTGTCCTGTATGCTGTAAAAATACAGGGTTGCTGTTAAAATAAATGTACACTGGCCCTGTCCTGTATTCTGTAAAAATACAGGGTTGCTGTAGTTAAAATAAATGTACACTTGCCCTGCCCTGTATACTGTAAAAATATAGCGGTGCTGTAGTTAAAATAAATGTAACCTGTCCTTGTCCTGTATGCTGTAAAAATACAGGGGTGAAGTGACACAGAAGAATACAGCTGTGTCCTGCATGCTGTAAAAATACAGGAATGCTGTTGTTAAAATAAATGTAAACTGGCCATGTCCTGTATGCTGTAAAAATACTGGGGTGCTGTTATTTAAACAAAGGTACACTGTTCCTGTTTTGTATGCTTTAGAAATACAGGGGTGCTATGAGAATACAGGGGTGCTGGCCCTGTCCTGTATGCTTTAAAAATACAGGGGTGCTGTAGTTTAAATAAAAGTACACTGGCCCCGTGTTGTATGCTATAACATTACAGGCTGCTGTGAAAATAAAGGGGCACTGCTCTGTGTGCTGTAATAATAAAGGGGTGCTGGTCTGTGAAATGGAGAACAAAAATTTGGAGTAAAAAATAGTGGAAAATCAGGAACCACTTTCAGTTCCTAGTACTAGTGCTGAAACTGCTGCTGCCACCAATCAGGACATTAACGATGCAATTCCATCAACGTCATCTGCTAAGGCCAATGGCCAATGTCATAGAGGGCATGTCAAATCCAAGAAGCAAAAACTAATAACCAGGAAAAAAAATTATCTGATGAGAAACAGAAAATTGGCAATATGCCATTCACGACACGAAGTGGCAAGGAAGGCTAAGGCCTTGGCCTATGTTCATGACTGGTGGTTCAGCTTCTCATGAGGTTGGAAGCCCTCCTCCCTCTCGAAAAAAAAATAACTTGTTAAAGCACAGGGAAAAAACAACTGTGCGTTCAGAGATATCACAAATCCCCAAAGAGAGTTCAAGTGAGTCCGCACTTGCGAAGTCTAGGCCTAACATTACCAAGACTGTATGGGAAGAGCAGGTTACTACCACCATTTGCATGCCCTCTGCAAGTTCTGAGAAGAGCACCGCCAGTCCAGTTGCTGATATTGAGATTGAGGATGTCACTGTAGAAGTATACCAGGATGAGGAGGATATAGGTGTAGCTGTCGCTGAGGAGTAAGTTGACGATGAGGATTCTGATGGTGATGTGGTTTATTTGAATAAGGCACCAGTGGAGACAGTTGTTGTCCATGGAATGAAAAAAGCCCATTGTGATGCCTGGGCAAAATACCAAAAAAGCCACCTCTTTAGTGTGGAATTATTTCTCCACAAATCCGGATAACAGGTGTCAAGCCATGTGTTGCATTTGTCAATCCATAATAAGTAGGGATAAGGGCGTTACCTCCTAAGAACATCCTCCCTTATGCGTCACCTGCAGCACATTCAACAGAAGTCATTGTCAAGTCCAGAAACTTTGGGTAAGAGCGTAAGCAGTCCACTGACACCTAAATCCCTTCTGTTGGATCCAAGCTCCTGCAATCCACGCCACCAAAAACGTCAATTTTTTCCTCAGTCAGGAATGTAAGCAGTCCTGCAGGCCATGTCACTGGCATGACTGACGAGTCCTCAATTATCCGTGATTCTTCCAGAGGATCCTTGAGTGGTATTCCTACTGCTTCTGCCACTGCTGTTGCTGCTGCTGGAAGTCGATCATCATCCCAGAGAGGAAGTCAGAAGACCACTTGTACTACTTCACCTAAGCAATTGGCTGTCCAAATATGACAACAGTCACCCTGTTGCAAAGTGGATTACTGAGGCCATAACAACTACTGTATGCTGGTGTTAGACGTGCGTTCAGTATCTGCAATTAGTGCAGTGGGATTTAGACAGTTGATGGACGTACTGTGTCCCCGGTACCAAATCCCATCTTGATTCCACTTCCCTAAGCAAGCGATTCCCGGACTGTACAGGGACATTAAGACAAGTGTCCTCAGTGTCCTGAAAAATGCAGTTGTACCCACTGTCCACTTTACCACGGACAAGTGGAGCAAGGCAAACTAAGGACTACATGACTGTGACAGTCCACTGGGCACCAGCAGCAGCATCTCACAAATGCCAACTCGTTCCTAGGCAGGCTATGCTGTGTATCACTGGTTTTCATAAGAGGCACAGCGCTGACAACATCTTACGGAAACTGATGGAAATCATTGCACAATGGCTTACCCCACTTAGACTCTCCTGGGGATTTGTGAAATCAGACAACGTCACCAATATTGTGCGTACATTACATCTTGGCAAATTACAGCACATCCCATGTTTTGCACATACAATTAATTTGGTGATGCACAGTTTTAAAAAAAAAAAATGACAGGAACGTGCAAGAGATGCTGTCGGTTGGCCAAAAAATTGCGGTCCACTTTCAACATTTAGCGTTTGCGTGCTGAAGACTGGAGCACCAGCAAACACTCTTGAACCTGCCCTGCCATCACCTGAAGCAAGAGGTGGTAACGAGGTGGAATTCAACACTCTATATGCTTCAGAGGATGGAGGAGCAGCAAAAGGCCATTGAAGCCTATACATCCACCTATGATATACGCAAATGAGGGACAAAGCACCTAACTCAAGCACAGTGGAGAATGAGTTCCATGTTGTGCAATGTTCTCCAACCCTTTGAACTTTTCACACGTAAAGTCAGTTTAGAAACTGCCAGCTTGAGTCAGGTCATTCCCCTCATCAGGCTTTTGCAGAAGTAGCTGGAGAAATTGAAGGAGGAGCTAAAATGGAGCGATTCCGCTAAGTATGTGGGACTTGTGGATGGAGCCCTTCATTCACTATGCTAGGATTCAAAGGTGGTCAATCTGTTGAAATCAGAGCACTACATTTTGGTCACCATGCCTGATCCTAGGTTTAAAGCCTACGTTTTATCTCTTTCTGGCGGACACAAGTCTGCAGAGGAGCAAAGACCTGCTGGTGAGAAAATTGTCAACTCAAGTGGAATGTGACCCGTCAACAGCTCCTCCTTCATTTTCTCCCACAACTGGGGCTGCAAGGAAAATAATAAAATTTCCTAGCCCACCCACTGGCGGTGATACAGGGCAGTCAGGAGCAAGTATTGACATCTAATCCAGACTGAAGGAGCTGCCAACAATTACTGACATGTCTACTGTCACTGCATATGATGCTGTCACCATTGAAAGAATGGTGGAGGATTATATCGGTGACAGCATCCAAGCAGGCATGTCAGACTGTATACAGGTAGGAAAAAGAGGCAATTTGGAGGCCATTGCACAAACTGGCTTTATTTTTTCTAAGTTGCCTCCCCCTCCAGTGTGTACTCCGAAAAAGTGTTTAGTGCAGCCCGTAACATTGTCAGCGGTCGGCATAGGAGGCTACTTCCAGAAAATGTGGAGAAGATGATCTTCATCAAAATTAATTATAAATTTCTCTAGTAATACCTTTACCAGCAATTGCCTCCAGAAACCTGTGATGGTGGAATCCAGTGAGGACAAATTAATACTCTGTGAGGATGAGGATGTAAACACTGAAAGGTATGAGGAATCCGAGGATGAGGATGACATTTTGCCTCTGTAGAGCCAGTTTGTGCAAGGAGAGAATAATTGCTTCTTTTGTGTGAGGGCCCAAACAAACCAATCATTTCAGCCACAGTCTTGTGGCAGACCCTGTCGCTGAAATGATTGGTTTGTTAAAGTGTGCATATCCTGTATATACAACATAAGGGTAGGTGGGAGGGCCCAAGGACAATTCCATCTTGCACCTCTTTTTTTTTCTTTTGATTATGTCCTCTTTGGGACCTAGTTTTTAAAACTGCCATCCTGTCTCCCACTGTAGTGCCATTCCTAGATGGACCACGTGTTTGTGCCGCCCACTTGTGTCACTTAGCTTAGTCATCCAGCAACCTTGGTGCAACCTTTTGGCCTTAAAACAATATTTATCTTACGTCCTAGAGGATGCTGGGGACTCCAAAAGGACCATGGGGTATAGACGGGATCCGCAGGAACTTAGGCACACTAAAAGACTTAAGACTGGGTGTGAACTGGCTCCTCCCTCTATGCCCCTTCTCCAGACCTCAGTTAGACTTTGTGCCCAGGAGTGATGGGTCACACACTAGGGGAGCTCTACTGAGTTTCTCTAGAAAAGACTTTTGTTAGGTTTTTTATTTTTAGTAAGACCTGCTGGCTACAGGCTCCCTACATCGTGGGAGTGAGGGGAGAGAAGCAGGACCTACTTCTGTGAGTTTCAAGGCTCTGCTTCTCGGCTACTGCACACCATTAGCTGCAGAGGGTTCGATCACTTGGTGCGCCTAGCTGCTTGTTCCCGGAGCCACGCCGTCCATCCCCTCACCGAAGCCAGATGAAAGAAGTCGGGTGAGTATGAGAAGAAAGAAGGCTTCAGGACGGCAGAAGACTTCAGAGACAGAAGGTACAGCACAGCGGTCACGCTGTGCTCCATGCTCCCACACATTTCACCAACGGTATTTACTGGGTGCAGGGCGCTGGGGGGGGGGCGCCCTGGGCAGCATGTAACTGAAGTCGTTGGGGCGGCATATGGACGGCACTCATCACAGACCCCGCCGGCATTTGGCGGGCCGAAGCGCGCCGGGAAGGGGGCGGAGCTTCGGTCCACAGCTCACCGGCGCCATTTTCTCTGCTCCACGAGGCGAACAGAGTGAGACGCTGCGGAGGACCTTCACGCTTCCAGCCTTTTACAAGTAAAAGGGGGGCTTTTTACTGAGGCGGGCCGCAGTACTTGGTGCTTATTACGGTAGCCAGCGCTGGGCACATATATCGTGTTTTGCGATATATGGGCGCTGGGGTGTGGGCTGGCATACTCCCTCTGTGTCCTCTATCTGGCTTCTCTTATAGGCCTGTCACCTAACAGGGACATTCTGGGTGTTGTGTTGTGTCGGTACTCTGTGTCGACATGTCTGAGGCGGAAGCTTATTCACCGGAGGAGGTTATTGGGGGAGTGGATGCAGGGCTAGACTTGGGAATGTCGACGCAGACGGCTCCAGATTTAATGACATTGCTGAGTACATTAAACTCGAGTGTAACTTCATTGACAAAAAGGTTAGATAAATCTGAGGAGCAGACCCAGGTGTGGAAAAAGTCCATGGAAGAGGCTTTGTCTCAGGTTCAAACCCCATCTGGGTCCCAAAAGAGGCCGTTTAATCAGTTGGGGGATACTGATACCGACATGGAATCTGATTCCGAGGTCGATTTCACTGAGGCAGCATTACATCCACATTTAGTTAAGAGTATTCAGTACATGATTGTGGCTATAAAAGACGTTTTACACATTTCTGATGAACCTGCGGTACAGGAAACAAGGATTTGCTTGTTCAAGGGTAAAAAACCTGAGGTAAAATTTCCTCCCTCTCATGAAATGAATACTCTTTGTGAAAAGGCTTGGGAGTCTCCGGATAAGAAATGGCAGATTCCCAAGAGAATTTACATGGCGTATCCCTTTCCCTCTGATGACAGGGAAAAATGGGAGACATCTCCAACTGTTGACAAAGCTTTATCTCATTTGTCTAAGAAAGTGGCGCTTCCGTCTCCAGACACAGCAGCTCTCAAAGATCCGGCGGATCGCAAGCTGGAGACATCTCTGAAGTCCATTTTCGCTAATTCGAGTGCATTGCTCAGACCTGCTGTGGCGTCGGTATGGGTGAGTAGTGTCATTGCTAAATGGGCTGAAAATTTAGCAAATGATTGTGAGGATATTGGGTTCAAAATCACTCAGTCACGGTGGTAGATGAAAAACCAACAGTGGTTTATTAAACAGAATGGGTTATAAACAGTTCAGCACACTTCTGTGATCCAATTCTACACGACAATCCCTCCTGGAACTCCTGACAGAACATTACTTCTTAGTCAGTCTCCTCCCACTCTCTCCCCTTCTGTCCCAGATCTCTCTCACCTCCCCCTGTTTGCTATTATCAAAACCCTTTGTCTTTTCTACAATAAGGCGCCACCCCCAGAACTACTTTCACATGTCCAGACATGTTCCCTAGGCCACAATAGATGTTAACTAAAGTAACCTTACTTAATCTGATTGTGTGGCCTGGAATCCATTGTGTGGGGAAGAATGAGGGGGGTGTATGGCCTGACATCTGAGACTAGCTGTATCTTCCCAGACAGAGCAAATACACAGGTTATCTGATTGTCACATGGGGAAACATTGGCCCTCATTCCGAGTTGTTCGCTCGGTGTTTTTCATCGCATCGCAGTGAAATTCCGCTTAGTGCGCATGCGCAATGTTCGCACTGCGACTGCGCCAAGTAACTTTACTATGAAGTTAGTATTTTTACTCACGGCTTTTTCATCGCTCCGGCGATCGCATTGTGATTGACAGGAAATGGGTGTTACTGGGCGGAAACACGGCGTTTTATGGGCGTGTGGCTGAAAACGCTACCGTTTCCGGAAAAAACGCAGGAGTGGCCGGGGAAACGGTGGGAGTGCCTGGGCGAACGCTGGGTGTGTTTATGACGTCAACCAGGAACGAAAAGCACTGAACTGATCGCACAGGCAGAGTAAGTCTGAAGCTACTCAGAAACTGCTAAGTCGTTTGTGATCGCAATATTGCGCATACATCGGTCGCACTTTTAAGAAGCTAAGATTCACTCCCAGTAGGCGGCGGCTTAGCGTGTGTAACTCTGCTACATTCGCATTGCGACCGATCAACTCGGAATGAGGGCCATTATTTTACAAACTATAGCAAAATAACCAATACATTCATATATATACACTGAAAACATAACTGTACCCTTGTAACAATAACATCATACAATATAATATAATATTGCTTAACATATAACTAATAACATATTGGCAATTGGTGAAGTCCATGTGTAGGACCAGGGCTAGGGAAGTAGCTGCGTGTCTTTTACCACTGTGTGACACAACGCGCCGGCTGTGTTGTCACATTTCCTCCCTCTACTTCCAGGCCCGGTGTCCTGGGTGGCTTAAGCTTGCTGAGGGTAATGGTATTCTCCTGTACCCTGGGTATTTGTAGCGAGGGATTTCCTGGGCTTGCTCGGCGCTTGGTCTGGTTCCTGCTGACGGGACAGGCCATCTGCATTCCCGTGATCTCTGCCCTTTTTGTGAGAGATAGAGAAATTGTATAGCTGTAGGGCTAAGCTCCATCTCAGCAGTCGTCCATTGTCTCCGGCAGTGCGCTGTAACCAACTAAGGGGACTGTGGTCTGTTACCACTGAGAACTCGCGCCCGTACACATATGCCTGCAATTTCTTGAGTGCCCAGACTATGGCCAGGCACTCCTTTTCAATAGTGGCATAGGCTATCTCACGGTCCAGAAGTTTTCGGGAGAGAAAGGCAACTGGGTGTTCACAACCATCCTCCCCTACTTGGCTCAACACAGCTCCTATTCCACAACCTGAGGCATCTGTTTGCACAATGAACCGCCGGCGGAAGTCGGGGGCTGCTAACACTGGGGACTGGGACAAAATGTCCTTCAGCTTGGAAAAAGCCTGCTCACACTCTGGGCTCCAGTCAATTTGTCGGGTGTACTTTTTTGTCGTTAGGTCAGTCAGGGGTTTGGCAATGGTGCTGTACTGGGGCACAAATTTACGGTAGTACCCTGCTGTTCCAAGGAAGGCACGTACCTGTTTTTGGTTAGTGGGCCGAGGCCATTTCAGGATGGCCTCAATTTTAGCTGGCTCTGGACGAATATGACCTCCGCCAACCCTATGCCCGAGGTACAATACCTCTGCCATCCCCATCTGACATTTGTCAGGTTTGATTGTTAACCCTGCCTTGCTGATCCGTGCACAACACCTGGGCCACATGCTGCAGATGCTCCTCCCATGTCTGACTAAAAATGGCTATGTCATCAAGGTATGCCTGGGCAAAGTCACCCTGTCAGTAGGTGATCTATGGTACGCTGAAAGGTGGCTGGGGCATTCTTCATCCCAAAGGGCATGGCAGTAAATTCAAAGAGCCCAAATGGGGTGCTGAATGCAGACCTCTCCTGTGCCTCCCAGGTAAGGGGTATCTGCCAGTATCCTTTGCTAAGATCCAGAGTGGATACATAGCGTGCCATTCCCAACCTGTCTAACAACTCATCTACCCGGGGCATGGGGTATGCGTCTGTCACTGTCACCTCGTTCAGCCTCCTATAGTCCATGCAGAAGCTGGTACTGCCATCTTTCTTGGGCACTAGGACTACGCTGGTGGCCCAGGGACTATGGGACGGTACAATAACACCAAGCGCCAGCATTTCATCGACCTCCCTTTTGATCATATCAATCACCCTGGGGTTCACCCGATAAGCGGGTTGCATAGTGGGCCGAGCCTCCCCGGTATTGACATGATGGGCCACTACATGAGTGCGCCCTGGCCTGCTTGTGAATTGTGGCCTCTCTACCTCCAATACCTCCCTCATCTGTAGGGCCTGGGTTTCGGTTAATTGCGAGCCTATGGGCACTGCCTTCACTCCTAGGTCCCTCTTGGTGGCTGCTAGAATGTCAGGGATGGGGTCGGTCTCTGGGTCATCCATAGGTGGGCAACAGATTGCCACCGCCCCTATCTCCCTGGTGACATATTTCTTTAACCTATTTATGTGGTAGGTACCCACCCGCTTCCCTGTTTGGTTTAGGGCAATAATGTAATCTACCCGTCCTTGCCGATCCACTACAGTATAAGGCCCTGCCCAGGTCGCCTGTAACTTATGCTTTCGGGCAGGTACTAGCACCATCACTTTCTGTCCAACCTCTAGTTCCCTGTCCTGCGCTCGTTGGTTATAGTACCGGCACTGTCTTTCCTGCGCGCCCAGGGTGTGGTCATGCGCCAGCTGCATCAGCCTGTGCAGTTTCTCCTTCATTTGGACTACATATTCCAAGATGGGAACCTCAGGTTCCTGAAATGACCCTTCCCAGCTTTCCCTGACTAGGTCAAGTGGTCCCCTTACCCTTCGGGCATATAGTAACTCAAAAGGAGAAAATCCGGTTGAATCCTGCGGCACTTCGCGGTACGCGAATAATAGCTGTTGCTAGGACTTCTCCCAGTCTCCCCCCTCCGATTCAGCAAATGTCCGCAGCAACTGCTTTAGGGTCGAATTGAATCTCTCACAGAGACCATTAGTCTGGGGGTGATAAGGGGTGGTGCGTAAGGGATGGACCCCAAAGTTGTCCCATACTGTCTGCAGCAATTCCCCTTGAAATTGCGTACCCTGATCAGTAACTACTTCTTGGGGAAATCCTACGGGACTAAAAATATCCATAAGAGCCTGGGCGATATGTTCAGCATCTATGGATGCCAGTGCCACTGCCTCAGGGTATCTAGTCTTGTAATCAACTACAGTCTGTATGTATCTCTTTCCTGTTCGGCTCGGTTTCTTAAAAGGCCCCACAATGTCCATGGCCACTCTCTTAAATGGCTCACTTATGACAGGCATGGGTTGTAGGGGAACCCGACGTGGGGGTCCCCCGAGGCGTTGGCAGACCTCACATGACTCTCTATACTGTTTTACCTCCTGGTTAACCCCAGACCAGAAGAAATATCCCAGCAGCCGGGCACGGGTTTTCCGAACCCCTAAGTGGCCTGCTAAGGGAATGTCATGGGCAAGGCCCAGCAACCGGGCACGGTACTGCTGTGGAACAATCAACTGTTTTCTTAGGACCCCGGGCCCTAATGGGTCTGCTTTTGCTGGCACCCGGTACAGTCTCCCCTCCTCCCACATAATGCAATCCTCCTGAGGCCCCCAATCTGTTCGTCCCGCTGCCCTGCGGAGGCTAGCTAGGGAGGGGTCGGTCCGTCGGGCTTCCCTAAAGGCTACCCTATCTACTTCCCCCAGATTCTCATCACAGTCAGGCAAGTCTGGTGCAGGGTTACTCACCGCCAACGGTTCAGGGTTTGTGGCTGTCACTTCCACAGAGACTCCTGGTGCTGGCATGAGAGGGTCCTCATGCACTGTCTCCAATGCCTGTGCTTGGCTTCGGGTGATAGCTCCCACAAAGTAACTAGCCAATCCAGCACTCAGATCGTTGCCCAGAATGACGTGAGTGGGTAATCCATCCAAAAGTCCAACATTTACCTTTCCAGAGTCCAGGCCCCAGTCCAGGTGTACCCTTCCCATAGGTATTACAGTGATCTGCCCTCCTGCCATCGAAATTTTAACTTTCCTTTTCTTCAGTATCTGGCAGGGGGGAATTAATTCTGGCCGTATAAGGGTGATAGAAGCTCCAGAGTCTCTCTACCCTTGCAGCTCCTTCCCATTAACTTTTACAGGTTGTAGGTGGGTCTTCATATTATCCGGGGTGGATTTCCCAATAGCTGCTACCACCTCTACTTGGTATGCTACTTCCTCCGCCTCTGGCGCATCAGGAAAGTAGTCCACCTCGCCCGTTCCAAATGATTCGTGGCACACAGCCACCCGCGACATGGCAGATTGGGTACCTGGGAATGGCCGTCTTACCCGTGTACAGTCACGAAGTAAATGCCCCACCTGGTCACAGTTGTAGCAGCGTCGGCTTGCAGGTGACGCTGGTCCCCGAGACCTTGAATTTCTGGCTAGGGAAGCTGGGGTATGTATTGGGGCTGGCCGGTGGGGGAACAATGGTAGCTCACGATCCTGCTGGGGCCGTCGGAGGGTTGTCCTCTCCTCTGTATTGGCACCTCTCCACCGAGGCCTGTTAGCTGTGAACTCATCTGCTAGGTGTGCTGCTTTTTCCGGAGTGGTAGGGTTCCGATCTGCCACCCACTCTCTGATCTCTGGAGGCATCTTGTTTAGCAGCTGCTCCAAAATAAAAGCATTTTTAATGTCTGCTACAGTAAGGGCCTTCTTCACAGCCAGACACTTATTACAGTTCCTCCACAGCAAGTTATTGAACTCTATAAATGAGGCATCTCCTTTCCGCGCCATAGACCGAAACTTTATGCGATACGATTCAGCGGTCACCGCATATCTGGCAAGCAGCACACTCCGTACCTCCTCATATACTAGGATCTGCTCTGGTCTCAGGGCATGGAATGCCTCCAGTGCCCGCCCTCTCAGACTGGGTACCAAATATCGAGGCCACTCTGCTGCCTCAATGCCATGCATTATCATAACAGATTCAAACATCTGCAAATGAGTATCAATGGGGGGTAATTCCAAGTTGATCGCAGCAGGATTTTTGATAGCAATTGGACAAAACCATGTGCACTGCAGGGGAAGCAGATATATCATGTGCAGAGAGAGTTAGATTTGGGTGGGTTATTTTGTTTCTGTGCAGGGTAAATACTGGCTGCTTTATTTTTACACTGTAAATTAGATTGCAGATTGAACACACCCCACCCAAATCTAACTCTCTCTGCACATGTTATATCTACCCCTCCTGCAGTGCACATGGTTTTGCCCAATTGCTAACTTTCTTGCTGCTGCGATCAACTCAGAATGAGGGCCCATATCCGAACTGACCTCATCAAAAGGTGGGACCTCATTATACCTCAGCCGGGAGGTCTGCCTTACCGCCACTGCCGGGGCGGTTATACCGGTCTGCGCCCCCAATGCGGCTCCCAGTACTGATGCTCCTTGCCCTAGTGCTGCCAGCAACTCCCGCAACTGATCTGTACTTCCAACGACCGGTGCAGGGCCTGTTGTAGCGGTTCCAGTGGTTCCTTGACCCTCGGCCTGCTCTGGGATGCAGTCCTCATCATCCTCCTGCCCAGGGTGTTCTTGGTCCCATTCAGCTAGCTTTGCCATTAAGACTGCTCTGGTGTCCGATGCATTAAACTCAATCAGTCTTGTTCGACAGAGGTCCTGTAGTTGATCCTTCTTGCTGTATCGGTAGCATAGCGGGGCAGAATCCATTGCCTGCTGTGGTTTATTCCTTTATGCTGGTGTCTTGAGTGATCCCACTGCTGCCGCCAAATGTGAGGATATTGGGTTCAAAATCACTCAGTCACGGTGGTAGATGAAAAACCAACAGTGGTTTATTGAACAGAATGGGTTATAAACAGTTCAGCACACTTCTGTGATCCAATTCTACATGACAATCCCTCCTGGAACTCCTGACAGAACATTACTTCTTAGTCAGTCTCCTCCCACTCTCTCCCCTTCTGTCCCAGATCTCTCTCACCTCCCCCTGTTTGCTATTATCAAAACCCTTTGTCTTTTCTACAATAAGGCGCCACCCCCAGAACTACTTTCACATGTCCAGACATGTTCCCTAGGCCACAATAGATGTTAACTAAAGTAACCTTACTTAATCTGATTGTGTGGCCTGGAATCCATTGTGTGGGGAAGAATGAGGGGGGTGTATTGCCTGACATCTGAGACTAGCTGTATCTTCCCAGACAGAGCAAATACACAGGTTATCTGATCGTCACATGGGGAAACATTATTTTACAAACTAACCAAAATAACCAATACATTCATATATATACACTGAAAACATAACTGTACCCTTGTAACAATAACATCATACAATATAATACAATATTGCCTAACATATAACTAATAACATATTGGCAATTGGTGAAGTCCATGTGTAGGACCAGGGCTAGGGAAGTAGCTGCGTGTCTTTTACCACTGTGTGACACAATGCGCCGGCTGTGTTGTCACAATGATATAGATACTCTGGATAAAGATAATGTACTGCTAACTCTTGGTTATATTAAGGACACTGCAGATTACATAAAGGATGCGGCAAGGGACATCTATCTCTTGGGTTCAAGAACCAATGCCATGTTGATATCAGCCAGGAGGGCCCTGTGGATCCATCAATGGAACGCGGATGCCGATTCCAAGAAAAATATGGAAGCTCTACCCTTCAAAGGTACTGTCTTATTCGGGGACGGCTTGGCTGACCTGGTCTCGACCGCGACTGCAGGTAAGTCCTCTTTTCTTCCTTATGTTCCCACACAACAGAAAAAGGCACCACATCAACAGATGCAGTCCTTTCGTCACAACAAATACAGGCGTGGAAAATGCTCGTCCTTCCTCGCTTCAAAAGGTAGAGGGAGGGGAAGGAAATCTTCTGCAGGGTCAAACGCCCAGGACCAAAAGTCCTCCCTTGCTGCTACCAAGGCCACCGCATGATGCTGGGGCTTCCCTGGGGGAGTCCGAACCGGTGGGGGGCCGTCTACAAAGTTTCAGTCAGGTCTGGTTTCAATCAGGCCTGGATCCCTGGATACTAGAGATTGTGTCTCAGGGATACAAGCTAGAGTTTCAGGAGATGCCCCCTCACCGGTTCTTCATTTCGGCATTACCAGTTGGGCTTCCGTACAGGGAGGTAGTGCTAGCAGCAATTCAAAAACTGTGTCTGCAGAGGGTCATTGTTCCCGTTCCCTCTTCTCAGAGGGGGGAGGGGTTCTACTCGAGCCTCTTTGTGGTGCCGAAACCGGACGGTTCGGTCAGATCAATTCTAAATTTAAAATCCCTCAATCCATACTTGAAAGTTTTCAAGTTCAAGATGGAAACCCTTCGAGCTATCATCTCCAGCCTGGAAGGGGGGATTTTTTGGCGTCAGTCGACATAAAGGATGCCTACTTACATGTCCCGATATATCCTCCGCATCAGGCTTTCCTCAGGTTTGCGATACAGGATTCTCATTACCAATTTCAGACGTTGCCGTTTGGGCTTTCCACGGCTCCGAGGATTTTCACCAAGGTCATGGCGGAAATGATGGTGCTGCTTCGCAAACAAGGGGTTTCAATTATCCCGTACTTGGACGATCTCCTGATAAAGGCGTGGTCCAAGGAACGATTGCTGAAGAGTGTGGAGTTGTCTCTATCAGTCCTGCGACAACGCGGTTGGGTCCTCAATTTGCCAAAATCACAGTTGATTCCGACCACTTGGCTTACATTTCTGGGCATGATTCTGGATACGGACTTGCAGAAGGTATTCCTTCCAGAAGAAAAGGCTCGGGAATTGCAGACGATGGTCAGGGAACTTCTGAAGCTGTCAAGTGTGTCGGTACATCATTGTACTCGGGTTCTGGGGAAGATGGTTGCGGCATACGAAGCCATTCCATACGGTAGATTTCACGCCCGTGTTTTTCAGTGGGACTTGCTGAGCAAATGGTCAGGGTCTCATCTACACATTCACCAGAAGATCAGTCTGTCTCCCAGAACCAGAATCTCTCTCCTATGGTGGCTACAAGTCACCTCCTGGGGGGACGCCGATTTGGTATCCAGGAGTGGGTACTTCTGACAACAGATGCAAGTCTCCGGGGCTGGGGCGCAGTCACCCAAGGAAGAAATTTCCAGGGAAAATGGTCGCCCCAGGAAGCCTGTCTCCACATAAATGTTCTAGAGTTAAGAGCCATTTACAACAGCCTGCTCCAAGCAAGAAGTCTTCTTCAGGGTCATCCGGTCCTGGTACAGTCAGACAACATCACAGCGGTGGCCCATGTAAACCAGCAAGGTGGAACAAAGAGCAGAGCGGCAATGGCGGAGTCAACAAAGATACTTCGCTGGGCGGAACAGCGCACTGTCAGCGGTTTTCCTACCAGGGGTGGACAACTGGGAAGCGGATTTTCTCAGCAGACACGATCTTCATCCGGGAAAGTGGGCTCTGCACCAAGAGGTTTTTGCAGAAGTGACAGGACGCTGGGGAATTCCGATGATAGACATGATGGCGTCTCGGCTCAACAAGAAGCTCCCGAGATATTGTTCCAGGTCAAGGGACCCACAGGCCACAGCAGTGGACACCCTGGTGTCTGCGTGGATCTTCCGGTCGGTGTATGTGTTCCCTCCTCTTCCTCTCATTCCAAAGGTGCTGGCGATCATTCGTCGAGCAAGGGTTCAGGCAATTCTCGTCGTTCCAGACTGGCCAAGAAGGGCCTGGTACCCGGATCTTCAGAACTTGCTGTTGGAGGATCCTTGGCCGCTTCCTCTAAGGGAGGATCTGTTGTTACAGGGTCCATGCGTGTTTCCGGACTTACCGCGGCTGCGTTTGACGCCATGGAGGTTGAGCGCCAGATCTTAGCTCGTAAGGGGATTCCCAGGGAGGTCATTCCAACTCTCATTAAGGCTCGGAAAAAGGTTACGGCAAAACATTATCACCGTATCTGGAGGAAATACGTTTCCTGGTGTGAGGTTAAAAAGGCCCCTGCGGAGGATTTTCGCTTGGGTCGTTTTCTCCACTTTTTACAGGCGGGGGTAGATGCAGGCCTGAAGTTGGGTTCAGTCAAGGTGCAGATTTCAGCTTTGTCTATTTTCTTTCAACGAGAGTTAGCTACCATCCCAGAGGTGCAGACTTTTGTGAAGGGTGTGATGCATATCAATACACCGTTTGTACCGCCTGTAGCCCCGTGGGACCTTGAGGTTGTCCTGCGATTCCTTATGTCCTCCTGGTTTGAACCTTTGCGGAAGGTTGAATTAAAATTTCTCACTTGGAAGGTGTTTATGCTTTTGGCGCTGGCATCTGCCAGACGAGTTTCGGAATTAGCGGCTTTATCGCATAAGAGTCTGTATTTGATATTTTATGCGGATAGAGCGGAATTGAGGACTCGTCCACAATTTCTACCAAAAGTGGTTTCGTCATTTCACATTAACCAGCCTATTGTCGTTCCGGTAGCTTCGGCTGTAGTGGCTATTCTAAAATCGCTGGATGTTGTAAGAGCGCTAAAGGTTTACGTTTCTAGGACAGCTGTTACTAGGAAAACTGAAGCGTTGTTTGTTTTGTATGCGGCAAACAAGGTTGGTCATCCAGCGTCAAAACAAACTATTGCTCGCTGGATTTGTAATACGATCCAACAGGCTTATTCTTCGGTGGGGTTACCAGTGCCGAAGGTGGTTAAAGCCCATTCTACCAGAAAGGTGGGTTCATCTTGGGCGGCTGCCCGAGGCGTCTCGGCACTTCAGCTTTGCCGAGCAGCTACTTGGTCGGGTTCGAACACTTTTGCTAAATTCTCTAAGTTCGATACCCTGGCCGATGAGGACCTGGCGTTTGCTCAGTCGGTTCTGGAGCTTTGGTATAATCCCCATGGTCCTTTTGGAGTCCCCAGCATCCTCTAGGACGTAAGAGAAAATAGGATTTTGGTACTCACCATTAAATCCTTTTCTCCTAGTCCGTAGAGGATGCTGGGTGCCCGTCCCAGTGCGGACTATTACTTGCATTATGTGAATTTTCTTACTGTTGAGTTGGTTGTACACGACTTGTGTGTTGGTTTGTTACAGCTGGTTGCTGGTGTTTTTATATTTACTGTTATCTGGTTTTGGTGTTATTCCGGTTGTGCGGAATGTCTTTGGTGTGGGCTGGTATTTTGGGTAGCCCTTAGTTAAAACAAAAATCTTTCCTTGTACTGTCCATCTCTCCTGGGCACAGTTCCTATAACTGAGGTCTGGAGGAGGGGCATAGAGGGAGGAGCCAGTTCATACCCAGTCTTAAGTCTTTTAGTGTGCCTAAGTTCCTGCGGATCCCATCTATACCCCATGGTCCTTTTGGAGTCCCCAGAATCCTCTACGGTCTAGGAGAAAAGGATTTAACGGTGAGTACCAAAATCCTATTTGTGATGTGTTCAGAATAGACTGAAAATGAGTGGAAATGAATGTAATTGAGGTTAATAATACCGTAGGATCAAAAGTACCCCCAAATTCTGTGATTTTAGCTGTTTTTATGTTTTTGTCAAAATCCAGATCCAAAACCAAATCCCGAATGGGTGGTTTTGGCAAAACCAATCCAGATCCAAAACACACGGTGATCCAGATCCTAAACCAAAACCCGAAAAGTGTCCACCGCACATCTCTAATCACAATATGTATGTGCTGCATTTTGGGTGTTACATTGCAAGATATGTGTGTGTTTAATTACAGGGAGTTTGTGCTGACTTATAGGGTATGTGTGTGTTGTAGAGATGTGCACCGGACCATTTTTGACAGATTTGGTTCTAATTCGTCAGCCATCTTTGGCTTTGCCAAAGACCGTGACTGGCTTTACATTTGTTTGTTTTTTCAAAAGTTTACATAAAAAGCTAAAATCACTTAATTTGGGATTTTTTTTTGTCCCTAGACTGATTACTATTAACCTCAATAACATTAGTTTCCAGTCATTTCCACTCAATTTGGACCACCTTATTGCTCACACTGTTATTTTCATTCACTTTAGGCCAAAGTCTGCAGGGAGCTAGCTGGTTTACTAAGCAACAAAGCAGCTGCATAAACACACAACAGTTTATAGTATATCTATGAAAAACTAACACACAGCAGTGGGAGAAATTAACAAGATGCAATTGTACTTGGGCCCCTTCCCACCCACCATTATTGTGGTTTTAAGAAAGGACATGCACACTTTTACAAACCAAGCACTCCAGCGAGGACTGCAGCTTTTGTGGCTGAAGTGCTTGGTTTCTTTGGGCCCCACAAAACAACCTACCAATCGGCTTAAGGCAACAGCTCTACAGTGCCTACATGTCATCATCATTGCCATTCTCATTCTCACCCTCATCAGTGTGTACATTCTCCTCACACAATATTAGTTCATCCCAGCTGGAATCCACCATTACAGAAGTCTCTGTACTTTGACATAATTGCCAAGAAAGGTTGTCCTCATAGAATTTCCAGTTCATTTTGATGAACATCATCCTTTCCACATTTTAAGGAAGTAGCCTCCTACATCGATCACTGACAAGGTTACCGGCTGTGCAGAAAACTCTCTCAGAGTACACACTGGAGGGTGGGCAGCTCAAGTGATGCAAGGCCAGTTTGTACAAAGGCCTCAAATTGCCTTTTTTTTTCTTCCAGTACTCGAAGGAACTCTTTGACATGCCTGTTTTTACGGTTTCATGAAAATAACCCTCCACCTTAATTTGGATGATGACCATATCAAATGGAGTTACTGTAGAGGTGTCAAAAATGCTGGGCAATTCATTTAGACTCAACCAGATGTCAAAATATTGTGTTAACTTTTTTTCTCCTGGCTGCTGGCGAAGAAACTGAAGGAGACATTGTAGTGCCATGTGTCCCTTGAGCTGCCAACTTGCTCACCAGGAGCTCTTTGCATCTCTTAAGATCTGGGTCAGCTGGAAAATAAGAAACAGCCTATGACTTAAACCTAGGATCACGTATGGTTGCCAAAATGTAGTAATCTGATTTCAAGATATTGGCAAACCTTGGATCCTGGTGAAGCGAAAGTCCGGCATAGTTTGCAGATTTGCTTTGTTTTATCTCCTCCTTCAATTTCTCTAGCTGATTTTCCAAAAGCCTAATTAGTGGAATCACCTGGCTCAAGCTGGCAGTGTCAGCACTCACCTCCCAGGTGGCTACTGCAAAGGGTTTGAGCACGTTGCACAAGACAAAATGTACTCTCCACTGTGCTAGGCTAAGGTACATCCCCCTTCTCTCCCAAAGTCATGGCTTGTTGTGTAGCTATAGATGGCTTTTTGCTGTTCCTCCATCCACTGAAGCATACTGTATAAAGGGTGGAGTTCCACCTTGTTACCACCTCTTGATTCAGTTGATGATTGGGCAAATTAAACTGTGCTGCAATTTCCTGCATGCTTTTGCTGAATGCCGAAAATGTCCCCAAATCTTTTGGGACACAGACAGCATCTCCTGCACGCCCCTGTATTTATAAAAAAACCCTGTACCACCAAGTTATTCGTGTAGGCAAAACAGGGGATGAGCTGGTCGGAAGAGGCGCTTTCCCCGCTCTGCTGTTGCTGCTGGCTCCCGGCTGCCGCTGCGTCTGTCACACTGTATGACAGACGCAGGCAACATGAAGCGCGGCTCCAGCTCCCACCCTCCTGTTTCTACACCCTCCTCCCCAATGAACTCTCCCACACAGAGCCTGCTTTCAACCCCCTGCCGCCCACCACAGATCCGATCTGATCTGCGGTGCTGCGTTCCCTGCTCTCCGCTGTTCATATACACAGAGCCGGCGCCGCATACTAGCGCTACAGGACAGCTGAGCGATGGCTCAGCTGTCCAATAGCATGTGAAACAGCAGCCTGCGGCTCAGTCATTGGCTGGGCACGCAGGCTGCACAGATGAGAGAAGAAGGAGGAGAGCTGATCCCGGACGGCATGTGTCACAGCAGCCTGTCAGCAAACAGTGTCACAGCAGCCTGTCAGCAAACAGTAAGGCTGCCTTTTTAATAAGATTTTTCTGCGCCCTGCTGCTAACATTAAAATGTGCATCTTAGGCTGTGGGTCACACACACACACACACACACACACACACACACACATATATCATATGCCCCTTTGTCGAGCACTGTCCCTTTATTACATATGGGAGGGAGGGCGCAAATTTATTGTTTGCAGGGGGGCGCCGGACACCCTAGCACCGGCCCTGCCCAGCTGTAATTCTTTCATGATATTTGTGGCATTATCAGAAACCACAAATCCTGAGGAAAGTTCAAGTGGGTTAATGTATGTTGCCCTCAGTTTTTCTAAGAGGTTATCAGCGGTATGCCTGTTGGTGAAGCCGGTGATACACAGAGTAGCCTGCCTCTGAATGAGGTGGCTTTTGATAAGATAATGATTCTGCTGCTGCTGATAAAGGTGATTCACCCACCCAGTGGGCTGTCGCAGTCATATAATCTTTAGTTTGCCCACTACCACTTGTACACATATCTGTGGTTAAGTGGACAGTGGGTACAAATGGCATTTTGTAGATTATTTTATTGTTTTTTTTACGTCCTGGTACAGCTCAGGAATGGCTTGTCGGCTAAAACAGAACTGAGATGGAACTCAGGACCTCAATTAACTGTGTATAACCCACTGCATTAATGGCGGATATTGGATGCAGAACTAATACTAGCTTAGCAGTCATGGCGTCAGTGATCAGTTGTGCAACTGGGTGAGAACGGTCATACTTGCTCCCACTTGCAATGGATTATTTAACAGACAATTGTTTTGTGGAACAATTACTAGCAGTCTTCTTCGTCCACTTCTTAGATGAAGATCCACTCCCAGCAGTAGCAGCAGGCCTAGCTCTCAAGGATTCTTCTGGGGAATCCTGGAAAGAAGAGGAGTAACCTAGCATTGACAAATTGGTTGCAGGACTATCTCTGATCATTAATGAGGATTTTGAGGATGAAGGTGGTGGAGATTGCAGGTGCTGGGATCTAGTAGAGAGATGGAAGCTAGCTGATGCTGGACTGCTTGCTGTTATATTTTTAGCACCAGTTGTGGATGTTATAAAATGCTTTTCATGAGCTCGCTGCAGATAATGTAATAGGATAGAGGTAGCTAAATGCTTAACATCCCTACCTCTACTAACTGTTGTTCCACAAAGGCTACAGATGGCTTGACAGAAATGGTCAGGATCTGGGTAAAAATAATTCCACACAAAAAAGGTGGATTTGTTAATCCTGTGCCCGGGCATGACAATGGCCTTCTTAACACGGCCAAGAGATGCTTCCACTGGTGCCTGACTAACACAAACAACATCTTCATCCTCAACGTCCTCATAAGTGCCAGCGTCAGCTACACAAATCTCTCCTCATCCTCTTGCAATTCCACGATGGTATCCTAAATTTGTATGACATCAGCAAATTGAATAATGCTGCTCATCCCCACATATACAGAGGAAGCAGAAATGGTGGAAGGCGGCTTCTCTGTGAGTACAGTATCAGAAAGGAAAAAATAGGTGAAGCGTCTCCACTCTTCCACAGCCGCCGCGGTTATACTAACCCGTGGACACAGCTACAAAGCCCTCCATCCCCTGCAATTGACATCAGGACCCCGGTGAGTGGGGACCAGGCAGGAGGAACCAAAAGGAGGACACACGGGTTTCACGCAACACGGGAGTGCTCCTGAGATTACTAATGGGTGAAGTATAAACCACACCATTACAACAGCTAGCACCCACTTCTTAAGTGGCACGTGTTCATATTAACTCTTGTGATCATCATACTAATCAGTATTCAGCCGGTCTGGAGATATACTGTGTTCTTATGTGCACATAAAATTTAACTCATCAGCTGAAAGAGAATTATCCTGTAACTCCCATTAATCATCAGTGCATGCAATCAAGGTTCCTTTGTGATCTATTTTCTGCACGACTAACAGTTAATGCTTGGGACTAAAACTAATCATATTTTGTTCACACATGTGCATGGACTTTGAGTATATCAGCTGAAGGAGTTTTATGCATATTCGGTCTACTTTAGATGGGTGCATGCATTAAGCTATCTTCAAAAGGAGCCATTTACTAACCAAAGCATCAGTCTGTGTGGAGCGAATTCTAATATATATGGTATTAACCCTATGAATGTTTGTTGGTCTTATGGTAATTACCTTTGTTTTATTGTGTGTTTTTTTTTAAAGATTTTAAATTTCATTAGAAATAAATTACCAATTTGTATCAAAACAGCAGTCGGTTACTATACATTTGTGCGCCTTCACCTATTTTTTTCTTGTCTGCATTAGTATACTGGGTGGATTTCCAGGTCCACTTTGGGAAGGCAGCCGATTACAGACTGTCCTCTCTTCTTTATAGAGATTAGTACATATCAATCTAGCGCCAGACACATTGGTTTTTGTTGTCTCTTTTTTTGCAGTATCAGAAAGGTCAGACTGACACATAGCACTTGAGAACACACTTAGGGGGTCATTCAGACCTGATCGCTGCTCTGCGTTTATGCACAGCAGCATTCGGGTCTGCACTGCGTATGTGCCGGCGCTGCAGTGCGCCAAACGCATGGCAGGCAGCCGACGGCTGTCTTAGGCTAGCGATCACCTCTGCCTGAGGCAGAGACAGTCGCTGGGTGGGAGGGGGTGTGCCGGCAGCATTTGGCCGATGTTTAGGGGGCGCAGTCCGAGCAATGCAGGAATGCCCAGACCATTGGGGGGGAGGGCCACGGCGGCTGCATGACGTCACACACAGCTGCTGCGACCTGAGCAGCAACGAGTAACTCCTGCCAGCGTGCAGGAGCGGCGCTGGCTGGGAGTTACTCCTACAGTACAAAAGCATTGCTGCTGTGCGATGTTTTTGTACTTCTGCGACTGGGTAGGGCCTGGTGCGGACTAGCCCTATGCTGGGCATCCCCCCGCATGTCAGTGTGCCTGATCAAGTCTGAATCACCCCCTTTGACACTCCTCAGGTATTTGTGAAATTTCTGTTTCCGATTGCACAGTGTGTTGTACTTAGGGGGTCATTCCAAGTTGATCGCTCGCTAGCAGTTTTTAGCAGCCGTGCAGACGCTATGCCGCCGCCCACTGGTGAGTGTATTTTAGCTTAGCAGAAGTGCGAACGCATGTGCAGCCGAGCTCTGCAAAAAAAGTTTGAGCATTTTCAGACTAGCTCAAAACCTACTCAGCGCTTGCGATCACTTCAGTCTATTCGTGTACGGATTTGACATCATGCACCTGCCCAGCGAACGCCCAGCCATGCCTGCATTTTTTCAGACACGACTGCATTTTTGCAAACACTCCCTGAAAACGGTCAGTTGACACCCAGTAACGCCACCTTCTTGTCAATCTTCTTGCGGCCGTCAGTGCGACTGAAAACTTTGCTACAACCTGTGCACAACCACAACGGGCTTTGTACCCGTACGACACGCGTGCGCATTGTGGCCCATACGCATGCGCAGAAATGCCAATTTTTAGCCTGATTGCTGCGCTGTGAACAATGGCAGGTAGCGATCAACTCGGAATGACCCCCTTAGTGCCTTAGTGCTTTTCAGTTTTCTTACACCTCTTCTGGACTCCGAGTCTGAGGTTTCATGAGAGGCAGAAGAAGATGCTTTATTGACGTGCCAAACCACCACTTAGAAATAAAGGCCAAGGCCTGAGCCTCTCCTTGCCACTGCATGTGATGAATGGCATGTTGGCAATGTTATGTTTTTCTGGCCCACATGTTCCCTTTATAAGAGGTTTTTTTTTCTTTTCTTTACCACTGTATATTGGGTTTTTGGTTTTAGATGCCCTGACTTAGATCCGCTATGTCCTTGAGCACCGAGTTTAGTAGACGCTAGACTATCATCATCCTCATGACAGGTGGCAGCACGTTGGTGTTCTCTAAATTGATTGTTATCCTATCTAACTGTCAGAGTTAGCGCTTATTACTTAATATTATTTAGTAAAGTTAACTGGCAGAGTTAGTGCTTAGTGGCAGCGTGCACCATCTACATTGTCCATGGAGAAAAGGCACCGAGTCCCAAACGCGGCTCCATTTAAAGGCTCGAAGTCTTGCGAGAATCCAATGCCGGGAAGATGACGTTCGGCCTCAAGCTGGGATCCGAGCTAAGCGGGAACACCAGAGCCCGAGGCTCGGATATACTTGGATCCCGGTGTTTGGAGCAGCTCGGATTTTCTGTAATCTGAACCACTCATCCCTAGTGTATTGTAGTACCGGACATATGTGTGTTGCATTAGAATAAATGCATGTTGCATTACAAAGCATGTGTGCTGCATTACAGATAGAGATAAGGTCGACAGGAATAAATGGACCCCCAAAAAGCTGTGTTAACCATGTGTGTCACATGGTTAACACAGCTTTTTGGGGTTTAATTTTTTTAAACTTTTTCATGCTTTACCATCCATGTGGACTACAATTGGGAATAGTACCAAGCGAAGTAAGCCATGTGAGAGGAAGCGGTAAATGGGGTTCAATGTGCTATGATGGTGAAAACGACACCAAAAACATAAAAAAGCCATGTCAACTTATTTTGTGTTAACTATTAGTCATGTCAACCTTTTTCGATGTCGTCCTTCTGGCCATGTTGACCTTTCACAAGTCATACTTTCTTTATGTCGACCTTTGCCATGTTGACCAAAAGTTATTGACCTAATTACTGTTGATTTAATTAGTGTCTACCCTGTGATCCATGCAGACTCAGTCACACATAATATACAAGTGTCATACAGTATATTAATCATAGAGATTAGTGGGGTCAGTTCTTCGAGAAATGAACCTTCCCGATCTGAGTCCGACTCGAAGTTTCCTGCCTAAACTGGATCCCAAAACAAGGTAAAACGTCATCACCCCGCTGTCGGATTTTTGCAGGTTATGGATTCTATAAAGGTCCTGGTGATCTGCGCCATTTTTACTCCATCTGTGGAGAGTGGACTGAATGGACATATCTGTATCCAGTGCTGGGTTGTGTGGTGTGGGTCGTTGGGATGGTAGCTGCTGCAGGGCTGGTGTATCAGTCCAAGGGTACTCTGTCTCTCATCTGCTGTATCTGACAAGGGGTGCTCTGTCCACCTAGGGGTGATCTGTCCATACATCCATGAGCTCTGCCCCAGTGTTAATTAAAAACCCAGTATACTGTGTGTACATCCAGGAGCTGGTGTGTCCTATCAGTGTCAGTCCATGGGTGCTCTGTCTGTAGTCTGCTGTATCTGACAAGGGGTGCTCTGTCTACCTAGTGGTGATCTGTCCATTTGGGAGGAATTCAAGTTGCCGGCTGCCAGATCCCAGCAGTCAGGATACCGACGCTGGAATCCCGACAACCGGTGAAATACTGGCGGTGGCAATCCTGACCACCGACCTGAATCCCTACTTGGGTGGAGGTCCATGCCATCACCCAAGGGGGAATATAACCCTGTGGCGACTAAAAGGTCGTCACCAGCCCACAGTGTGTCCCACGAGGGGACACACTGTGCTCACCACCGGTATTCCTGCGTCGGTCTCCTGACCGCCGGGATCCACAGCTGGGATATCATACTGAATCCGTCCAAACATCCATGGGCTCTGTCCCAGTGTTAATTAAAAACCTAGTATACTGTGTACATCTGGGGGATGATGTGTCCAATCAGTATCAGTCCAGGAGTGCTCTGACTGTCATCTGCTGCATCTGAAAAGGTGTGCTCTGTCTACCTAGTGGTGATCTGTCCATCCATCCAGGAGCTCTGCCCCATTGTAAAATTGAAATAATAAAAGCTGAAAAGCCTAAAGTACAATTATAAAAAAATATTTATATGTTTTTGTTTCTGCTGTACCCAAGTGTACTATACAATTTTAATTTTATTTTCATATGTACTGTGACACTGCCAGTCAGTTTGCAGTATATTATTATTAAGTACTCATACACATATTGTGCGGCACTGTTGGTGAAGGTGGTGCCACAGTAATAGATTTTCATACTCATGCACGTATTGTGCAACACTGTGAAGGTGATACTGTAAGAGACCTGGCTGGTGGGGGCGGGGCACTGCCGACGACGTGCGAGTACAGTTACTCACCTCGCCTGCCGCTGACTCTTACCTTCGGGTCAGTGACGGTCCCGGATCTCTCGCCCTGTCGGCTGCACTCCCGTATTCGGGACGGTGACGGTCCCGGAGCTCTCGCTTCCTGTCGGCTGCCCTCCTGTCTGAAAGAGAAGGGGTAGCTGCGCTAAGTCTCTGGCAGGGGACTGGGGAAAGTCAGTCGGGCCGACGCTCGCAGAATTAAAGGATGGTCATCATTGGCACTTGTGGCCTCAGACTGGTTACACCCGCGTGCGAGACACGGTGGGTGCAACCCTGACGGAAATGCCCTACGAAGCAGGGGGGGGTCACGTACGACACAACAAACAGACTCAAACAGGTTATCCTCACTGGGTATATGCTTGTCCCCTTGATAGCCAGAGGTCTTGGTCTCGGCACCTGGAACAAACTTCGAACAACAACAACCCCGAAACGGTACCTTACTTTCAATAGGAACCTACAGGTGGATGGGTGGTGCAGATCGCAATGGGAACGACAGCGCTCAGTGTTATCGCATAAGCAAGACAATGTGGGACAGTGTATGGAAAGGTTAATAGTGTACAATAATAACAAACATGGAGATACAATAATAAACAGTGCGCTACAACGGGTGTGGAAACAATGGTGGGCCTAGCGCCCGCTACCGCTCAGGCCTTGGCCTGCCTAATGTGGGGAACAATAGGGGGCCTAGCGCCCGCTGCTGCTCAGGCCTTGGCCTGCCTAATGTGGGGAACAATGGGGGCCTAGCGCTCTCTGCTGCTCAGGCCTTGGCCTGCCTAATGTGGGGAACAATGGGGGGGCCTAGCGCCCGCTGCTGCTCAGGCCTTGGCCTGCCTAATGTGGGGAACAATGGGGGGCCTAGCGCCCGCTGCTGCTCAGGCCTTGGCCTGCCTAATGTGGGGAACAATGTGGGCCTAGCGCCCGCTGCTGCTCAGGCCTTGGCCTGCCTAATGTGGGGAACAATGGGGGGGCCTAGCGCCCGCTGCTGCTCAGGCCTTGGCCTGCCTAATGTGGGGAACAATGGGGGCCTAGCACCCTCTGCTGCTCAGGCCTTGGCCTGCCTAATGTGGGGAACAATGGGGGGCCTCAGCCTAGCGCCGGCGTTAGTGGTGTGGTGGGAAAAGGGCTGAGCATGGCGGGTGCCTGTGGGAGAAAAGGGGCCTCACTGAGGGCTTACCTTGTCCACCGACGTCCGGATATCAGACTCCGGTCCCGGGTCCTCCGCAAGGCTGCCTCCGCTGACCGCGCCGATGTCCTCCGTCGGGGTCCCGCAACGCAGCTCGTCATCCAGCTCTCTTCTCTTCCTGCCACGTGCGGGCGTTTAAAAACCCCACCGCGCTGCCCTCTGGGATGGGTGACGCGGCAGGTCCTCATTGGCCCGCCGCGTCGCCCAGTGATGACGCGCCACAGCACGTGGGAGCACCTGCTACTGCGGCGGGCGGCAGTGGGGGGTGAAGGCTCCGGAACGGCAGCGGGGGGTGGAGTGGTTCGCGCCTGCACTCCCACACTTCCCCCCTCCTTTTCCTTTGTGGTCCCCACAAAGACTGGGTTGTGCGACCACTCGAAGTTGGGGTCTGCGAAGCGTGGTGGGGGTACTCCCATGGTGGAGCAGGCCGATCTCCAGACCGGTGTGGCTGAGGGCAGGGGGGGTGGTGTGTTCTCCCTTGGTGCCTCTTCTAGCCTCACTGGGGATGAGTCAGTTGTCGGCTCCTCCGTAGATGTGGGGCTGGTTTCCTTGGTTGTCTCCCCTGCGGGCGGGCCGACCGGTGGCGCTAGAGTTGGGGGGGTACCAATAAGTCGAAGAGTATTGGCCCCAGGGTGGCGGCTGGTCCCCCTGGAGCCACCCTGGCTACCGGGGGGTTGCACAGCACTGGCTCCTCTACTTCGCCCCTTGTGGCCTGTGGTTTGCAAGGCTGCAGCATGTCTCGATGTAGGGTGCAGGTACAACCGCTGTCGTCTTCGGCTCACACCTGGTAGACTGGACTGCCGGGAGATACCTGCCGCTGCACCACATAGGGCACTACTTCCCACCTTTCACTCAGTTTGTTCTTGGGCCGTTTCTCTCGAACTCGGACCCGTTGACCCACCTCGAGGAGTTCCCTCCGCGCCTGTGGAGGTTGGGGGTGTTCGGCAGTGCTGATGTGGGACTCTGCCATCTCCGCCACAGTCTTTAGTTGACTTCTCTGCTCCTCAACCCATCCACCTTTGGTCCATTGGTCATCCCCCGCTGATAACGTCAAATCAAGGTCCTGCAGCTCCCGCCCCGGCCGGCCAAACAACATGAAATAGGGGGAAATGCCTGTTGTCTTGTGTACTCTTGTTGTATGCCCACACGCACTCCTGGACGAAGTCGGGCCAACGCCTTCTCTTCTCGCGTGCTAGCGTTCTCAGCATCTGTAAGAGGGTCCGATTAAATCTCTCGCAGGCCCCATTCCCCTGAGGGTGATAGGGGGTGGTCTGGGATTTCTGCGTGCCATAGGTCTGACAGTGTCGCTCCATCACTCGGCCTTGGAAACTCACCCCCTGGTCCGAGTGGATGCGCTCAGGGCAACCGTACTTCCGGATGAACTGCTCCATGATGGCTTTGGCGGCCCCCTCTGCGGTCTGATCCCAGGTGGGGGCCACCACGGTGAATTTGGTGAAGTGATCTGTCATCACCAAGGCATACTGGTATCCGGCCGCCGACTCGTCTAACGAGACATAGTCCACCATCAGTAGCACCAGGGGCCTACTCGTCTTTATGGTTTGGACGGGGGCCCATTGTTCATTGGGCTTGGTGACCCCACACCTCTCGCACGTTTGGCAGACGTCCTCCACCACCCCCTTGAGTCCGGGCAGGAAGTACTGTCGGTGGATCCACTGGAGTGTCTTGGCCACCCCAAAATGGGCCTCGGCCACCAAGGCCCGGGCTGTAGCTTCGGGGAGGACGATCTGCAACACGTAGTGAAGTTCCTGCTCCAGGTAGGCGCGCCGACATAATACACCCTCATGGACCACCAGCCGATTTCACTGGTGTAGCATCTTCTGCCCGGTAGTTCCAAGCTGTTCCCTCTCTCGGTTGGAGGGCCAGTGCCCTTCCCCTTTCCCATTGCATATGACTCTCAGGTCCAGATCTTGTTCCTGTTGCATGGCCCAATCCTTGGGGGTCTTTTGCAGGAGGAGGCCGCAGCTGTTTGCCTGGCCGGACCAGGGGGTTGGTCTGACTCTGGTGAGGTTTGGGATCTCTAGTCCCTCTTGCTCTTCGTCCGTGGGGCCAGTGGGGCCATCTACTGGAAACCGAGACAGGGCGTCCGCGTTGGCGTTGTCCTTCCCTGGACGATACTTGATCTTGTAGGGGAACTTCACCAGTCGGGCAACCCAGCATTGCTCCAAGGCCCCTAGTTTGGCCGTGCAGAGGTGGGCCAGGGGGTTGTTGTCAGGTACGACCTTGAAGTCCACGCCCGTCAAGTACTCCGCAAACTTTTCTTTCACTGCCCACACCAGCGCCAGCAACTCAAGCTTGAACGAGCTGTAGTTATTGGGGTTCCGTTCGAAGTCCAGTAAACTCCAGCTTCCATAGGCGATCACCCTCTCCTGGCTGTCCTTGTGCTTGGAAGAGCACTGCCCAAACCCTTGGTGGCTCCCGTTGGTATAGACTAAGAATGGTTTGTCGAAGTCCGCATAGGCCAAGACCGGGGCCCGCATGAGAGCATCTTTCAGCTGGTTGAACGCATCGTCTTGGGCTCGCCCCCATTCCACCGCCTTCCTCCGGGCGTCTGTCACCACCCCTCGAAGTAGTTCATGTAAGGGTCCGGCAATCTTGGCAAAGCCCTTTATGAATCGTCGGTAGTACCCCACCAGTGCCAAGAAGGCCCTCACCTCCGTCACGGTGGTTGGGACCTTCCATCTGTGGATTGCATCGAGTTTGTCGGGGGTTGACTTTACCCCTTGCTGGGATACCACATGCCCCAAATACTCAAGGCTGGGTTTGAGGAGGTGGCATTTCCTTGGCTTTAGTTTGAGCCCGAACTGCTCCAGCCTTTGCAGGACCAAGTCCAGTCTCCACAAGTGTTCCTCCAATGTTGGGGCGAACATGATGATGTCGTCGGGGTAGATCAGAATCGCATCGAAGTTCAACTCCCCCAGGCAATGTTCCATGAGGCGTTGAAACGTGGTGGGGGCATTGGAGAGTTCGGAGGGTGTTCGACAAAAATCAAACAGACCCATGGGGGTGATGAAGGCGGTTTTTGCCTGGTCCTTCTCGGCTACCGGCACCTGCCAGTACCCACTGGCCAGATCCAGTGTTGAAAAATAGAGGGATTTACCTAGGGCTGCCAAAGACTCCTCGATCCATGGCAGCGGGTATGCGTCCCACACAGTGCAGTGGTTATGCTTCCGTCAGTCCACGCAGAAGCGTAGCACGCCATCCTTTGTCTTCACCAGTACAAAAGGGGCTCTTGCTCCCCCTACTAACCTGGTTGTCCAGCATCTGGCGGATCATGCTCTTTACTTCCTGGTACAGTTTGGGCGGGATCAGCAGGTATCGCTCCCGGATAGGGGCATTGTCCCCCGTGTTGATCTCGTGCTCCAACTCTCGGGTGTAGCCGAAGTCTTCCTCGTGCCACGAGAACACCTTTTGCCTTTTCCATAGCATCTGTTCTAGTCTTTTGATGTCGGAGGGGGTGGCCTGCTACAGAGAGACAGACTTAGAAAAAATTTGAAAAGTAACTTGCGCCCTAGCTTCAGCTCGGCAGATCCCCAAAAAGGAGCACCACTCCTCTTTAAATACAATAGAAACAGAAAGAGGCGATCTCCCAGCGATGCTATATACAAATTCCAGATCCGTATATGTTCCTGTTTCTCAAACAAAGAACACAACTTGCAATACGTCCATTAACTGGTAATGATAATTCCACAGAACTTCCAAAGTCACTTTTCTTAGTGACTGACCTGTATTAAATAAGATGCATTCACATAAAGGTTTCTTTCATACTTCATATAGTCGACATCCCACGGCTTATCTACACCAGGCTTACCTTTAGGAAAAGCCCTATATGCGCTGAAAGGTATCTTTTCCAGTCCTTGTTCGTGTCGGGACCGTTGTTACCTCCAATCAAATAGCTCAAAATTACAGCAAATGGTGAAAAAACATATATGTCTTTATTCAAAAAACCCACCGATGGTGTGGGAATAAACCACCGATGGTGTGGGAATAAAACCAAAGACAGAATAGATAAAAAGCACAAAATAGATAAAATACCACAAGAGGTACCTAAATAAAAAGTAGTGAGGCCACTTCCAATGGTACCGGTAGGAAGGACTGGGTAAATACTCCCAATTTGAAGGGGTTTAAGGAGAGCAAAAGTTACCCAAAGAGTAGTGCCAACCACCGTAAAGAAGTGCAGCCCAGGGTCCTCCTGTGAAACACCAACGCGTTTCGGATAAAATCCTTCCTCAGGGTATGCAGTGGAAGTGACCCCCTAGTCTCTTTATACCTAACTGACCATGTCACATGTCCATCATGGCCAATCAGATACCACTGTTCCTAAACATATATTAAATCTCCTAATATTGTTATACATTTATCTTAAAAACCATCATCCACATAAATATCACCATAATCAGCTGTCAATATATATAAATCTCCAAACAAAGGCATAAAAAAGTCCCAAATTGATCTAATTGGTTGACGCTATAGTCCAAACTGGATTGCTGGAACAATCCTTTATTAGGGATAAATCTCCCTCATCCCGGGTATCCAGATCCACAATTTACTAGTGGACCGTTGATCATGTGTTCACACATACTTCCGCCCACACGCTGTTCGTACTGTAGCGTATGTTGGTCTCCATGGATACCGCACGTTCTTTCTCCCCGCTGTTAACGATCTGTCACTGCCGGAAGTAGTCGTCACATGTTTGGTTTCAGTTCCGGGAATTGAACCGCAATGCGGAAGTCCGCTGCCGCCCCATTGAGCCGCACAGCGATTTTCTCCTCCATCGACATAGAATTTATACAGGAAACACGAAAAGCAGATATCAGTGTGTTTTACTCTTACTTATATCCAACATATACACACCAAAATGTCCCCAAAATTCCAAGATCTATTCAGACTATTTCAAATATTTTCAAAAAATGTAAATATTATATAAAGTATGGAATCATATTCCCTTATCCTTATACCAAAACACATAATTTTGACATGTAATAATCAAACAGATGTCATTGTCTCAAATGTATAGGTGACCATTCATCCTCTATTAATCGCCCTAGATGTTTCGTTATTTTCTTCTAATATCTACCAGACAAGATGTACACAAACAGACCTATAAGAACCATTTGGTCTCAAAATCTAAATTAAGACCTTTCGGGTGTAATGTTTTAAGTTTGTAGATCTTTCTCATCTCTGTCCTCGCCAATCTATCTTCATCATCATTCTTGCGCCAATTAGAGTGAATGCTCATAAAGGCACATAAACTTACAAGATGGTTAATATTGCAATTATGTGTACTTTTAAAATGTTGGGACACACTGTGTGTTTCGAGGCCTTTTTTAATATTGCGGACGTGTTCCGCCATCCTCACCTTAAGTGCCCTTGTAGTGCGTCCTATATATTGTATGCCACACTGGCATTCTAATAAATATATACAATTTTTAGTGGAACAAGTTAAAAACTGTCTGATTGGATATACCTTATTGGTTTGAGTGGATTTGTACTCTGTTATTTTACTACCATTTCCCTTACAACTCCTACACATAATGCACATCCCACATCTATAAAAACCTTTAGATTTCACCCTGTTTTGCATTTTTGGGGCAGCCACTACACTGCTCACCACATTTTCTTTCAAGTTCCTGGCCTTCCTATATATAAAGCTCGGTCGATCTGATATATGTTCCCTTAACATGGGATCTCTGTTCAGAATATCCCAATGTTGCCTCACAATTTTTTCAATTTGTAAATATTGGCTATTAAAATCAGTAATAAATGATATTCCCCTAGTATTAGCCTTATCCTTACATTTAACCTTTTTCAGACACTCATCTCTATCCAGATTTGCACCAAGACCCCTAGCTGTTCTTATGACTTCCAAATCATATCCCTTTTGCTGGAACTGGTCCTGCAGGATATTAGCATGTTTCTCATATTCCCCAATATCTGTACAGTTACGTCGAATACGATGGAATTGACTTTTGGGGATGCTGTGCAACCAATTTTGATGGTGATTACTAGTAAAGTCAATGAAGCAGTTGCAGTCAGTCTTTTTAGTATAATTACTAGTTTAACTACCCCATCTTCCACATAAACCCTCAAATCCAAAAAATTAACTTCAATCTCACTTATCTCAAAGGTAAGTTTTATATTAAATGGATTATTATTAAGGTGCATGCAAAAGGCATCAAGGGTACTGCGATCTCCACCCCATACAAAGATAATATCGATATATCGATGCCAAGACACCAGACTGTCGCCCAGCTGGTGGCCATTCCATACTGCCCGCTCCTCCCAAAATGCCATAAATAAATTGGCATAACTGGGCGCCAGTCTGGTGCCCATCGCTGTTCCCATAAGCTGTAAATAAAAATTATCCTGAAACCAAAAAAAGTTGTTTCTCAAAATAAGGGAAATACCATCTAGAATGAATCCTTTTTCATTCTCGTTAGTACCCACTCGATCCAAAAAGAATTCCGTAGCTGCCAACCCATGTTCATGCTCAATGATGGTGTACAGTGATTGTACATCGGCTGTAACCATCAAAAAACCGGGCTGCCAGTTTACCTTCATCAATTTATTAATGATACTTATAGTGTCTCTTAAATAGGACTGAGTAGATTGGACTATTGGCTGCAATAATCCATCAATGGCCTGGGACAGGTTGGAAAGACATGAGTTTGTACCAGCAACAATGGGGCGCCCGGGAGGTCTTTCACTGTCCTTATGGATCTTAGGGAGGATATAGAGTACAGGTATTGATGGATTCTCTATAACAATCGACTTAATGTCCTCCTCCTCAATGACCCTTTGGATAGGTACAGAGCTAAAAACGATTTTAATTTGTCCATAATACCACTTCCTGGATTCGCCCTAAGTTTTTTATATGTATTCCCTTCACATAGTTGTCTACAAACTTCCATATTATAGTCCTCCAGGTTCATAATTACCACACCTCCCCCCTTATCTGCGGGTTTTATTACTATATCCCTATTCTCTCTAAGGAACTTAATGGCCAACCGTTCCTCTTTACTCAAATTCATTCTTCTATTCGGTTTTAATGTGATACTTTCCAAGTAATTTTTTACTGCCTTTTCAAATGCCTCAATAAAACTCCCTTTCTTGTGTTTGGGATAGAACTTGGATTTCCGTTTAAGATTAAGCTTCCCTGCATTATGAGGGGTAATGGGTTCTGATTTATCACTAAAGAATCTTTTTAAAGTGAGATTTCTAATAAATTTTTCTACATCCACAAACACATTAAATTTATCACATCTATTGGAGGGAGAGAATTTTAGACCCTTTTCAAGGACACCGGTTTCATGTGCTGATAATTGGTAATTATTAAGATTGTGAATTTTGGTATTTTTATTTGTACTGCTATTTATTTCAGAGTCAGTATCCTGTACCACATCCACATTAATGGGATTACTGCTGGATTCAACACAACCTTTACATTTGCGTCTCCTACTTGAATTAAGTGCTTTGAGTTTACCCCCCCTATTACCTCTCTTCCTCACAGTCTTCCTTTTACTTACATCAGAACCTATCTCCATTCTCTGTGTGACCTTTGACCCACCTCTAAAAAACGTGGTTGAGTCTGGTGATATTCATAATCAGTTTCCTCCTCAAAGTCATTTTGATGTCTATTTCCCCTATATGTATGGTTAGGTCTATGTTCCTTCAAATGACCTTTGTTTCTCCATGTATTCCTTTCTTCCCTTTTTGGGGGCATCCTTCTATTTTCAAAATCCCTCTTCTGATTATATTCATTCCTATAGTTATGTGTGTTCCTATATCTCCTAGAATTTTCCACTGGTGATCTTCCTCTATTTCCTATATTTCGTCTTAATGTTCCTTTTTTCTGTCCATACTGATTCCCATGATTATCTCATGTGTTGGATGTATCTCTATCTTTAGACAAATTACCCGATTGTATATCCATATCACACTTACTTCTTTTACATTCATCAGTATCTCTAAAATATTTTTTCTGTTTTTTATTTTTAATCTCCCTCTCTATTTTTTCTATTTTTCTAATAATCCCCTCCTCTAATGTTTTATAATCCTCTGATTTGGAATAAGGTTCTACCAAAGATCGGAGGGAGCTAATCTCCTCCTCTATTCCTTTAAGGGTTTCGATTTTTTCTTTAATAATAAGTTGCATAAGCGAATAAGAACAATCATCTAAGATCTTTTGCCAATCCTTCATAAAACCCCTTGATTCGTTATTAAAAGAGGGTGTTTTAATGATTTTTAAACCTTTAGGGGTAAGACCTTCCGAACAATATTTTTCAAGGAAGGCCACCTCCCACCAGATCTTGCTCTCTCGTATGAGCAACTTTTCCAATTTCCCCATCGCGCTCTCTAAGTTATCTTCTACCAATTCCACACTCTCGTTCTCATTAAACAGTGAGTCAACCTGAGCTTTTCTATTTGCTCGATGGGAAAACATATCTAAGGGCAGCAAGACACAATATCAGTGCAAACAGACAGACTTAGAAAAAATTTGAAAAGTACCTTGCGCCCTAGCTTCAGCTCGGCAGATCCCCAAAAAGGAGCACCACTCCTCTTTAAATACAATAGAAACAGAAAGAGGCGATCTCCCAGCGATGCTATATACAAATTCCAGATCCGTATATGTTCCTGTTTCTCAAACAAAGAGCACAACATGCAATACGTCCATTAACTGGTAATGATAATTCCACAGAACTTCCAAAGTCACTTTTCTTAGTGACTGACCTGTATTAAATAAGATGCATTCACATAAAGGTTTCTTTCATACTTCATATAGTCGACAGCCCACGGCTTATCTACACCAGGCTTACCTTTAGGAAAAGCCCTATATGCGCTGAAAGGTATCTTTTCCAGTCCTTGTTCGTGTCGGGACCGTTGTTACCTCCAATCAAATAGCTCAAAATGACAGCAAATGGTGAAAAAACATATATGTCTTTATTCAAAAAACCCACCGATGGTGTGGGAATAAAACCAAAGACAGAATAGATAAAAAGCACAAAATAGATAAAATACCACAAGAGGTACCCTAAATAAAAAGTAGTGAGGCCACTTCCAATGGTACCGGTAGGAAGGACTGGGTAAATACTCCCAATTTGAAGGGGTTTAAGGAGAGCAAAAGTTACCCAAAGAGTAGTGCCAACCACCGTAAAGAAGTGCAGCCCAGGGTCCTCCTGTGAAACACCAACGCGTTTCGGATACAATCCTTCCTCAGGGTATGCAGTGAAAGTGACCTAACTGACCATGTCACATGTCCATCATGGCCAATCAGATACCACTGTTCCTAAACATATATTAAATCTCCTAAAATTGTTATACATTTGTCTTAAAAACCATCATCCACTCTTTGGCTAACTTTTGCTCTCCTTAAACCCCTTCAAATTGGGAGTATTTACCCAGTCCTTCCTACCGGTACCATTGGAAGTGGCCTCACTACTTTTTATTTAGGGTACCTCTTGTGGTATTTTATCTATTTTGTGCTTTTTATCTATTCTGTCTTTGGTTTTATTCCCACACCATCGGTGGGTTTTTTGAATAAAGACATATATGTTTTTTCACCATTTGCTGTAATTTTGAGCTATTTGATTGGAGGTAACAACGGTCCCGACACAAAGAAGGACTGGAAAAGATACCTTTCAGCGCATATAGGGCTTTTCCTAAAGGTAAGCCTGGTGTAGATAAGCCGTGGGCTGTCGACTATATGAAGTATGAAAGAAACCTTTATGTGAATGCATCTTATTTAATACAGGTCAGTCACTAAGAAAAGTGACTTTGGAAGTTCTGTGGAATTATCATTACCAGTTAATGGACATATTGCATGTTGTGTTCTTTGTTTGAGAAACAGGAACATATACGGATCTGGAATTTGTATATAGCATCGCTGGGAGATCGCCTATTTCTGTTTCTATTGTATTTAAAGAGGAGTGGTGCTCCTTTTTGGGGATCTGCCGAGCTGAAGCTAGGACGCAAGCTACTTTTCAAATTTTTTCTAAGTCTGTCTGTTTGCACTGATATTGTGTCTTGCTGCCCTTAGATATGTTTTCCCATCGAGCAAATAGAAAAGCTCAGGTTGACTCACTGTTTAATGAGAACGAGAGTGTGGAATTGGTGGACGATAACTTAGAGAGCGCGATGGGGAAATTGGAAAAGTTGCTCATACGAGAGAGCAAGATCTGGTGGGAGGTGGCCTTCCTTGAAAAATATTGTTCGGAAGGTCTTACCCCTAAAGGTTTAAAAATCATTAAAACACCCTCTTTTAATAACGAATCAGGAGTTTTTATGAAGGATTGGCAAAAGATCTTAGATGATTGTTCTTATTCGCTTATGCAACTTATTATTAAAGAAAAAAGCGAAACCCTTAAAGGGATAGAGGAGGAGATTAGCTCCCTCCGATCTTTGGTAGAACCTTATTCCAAATCAGAGGATTATAAAACATTAGAGGAGGGGATTATTAGAAAAATAGAAAAAATAGAGAGGGAGATTAAAAATAAAAAACAGAATTTTTTTTTTAAGAGATACTGATGAGTGTAAAAGAAGTAAGTGTGATATGGATATACAATCGGGTAATTTGTCTAAAGATAGAGATAAATCCAACACACGAGATAATCATGGGAATCAGTATGGACAGAAAAAAGGAACATTAAGACGAAATACAGGTTGAGTATCCCATATCCAAATATTCCGAAATACGGAATATTCCGAAATACGGACTTTTTTGAGTGAGAGTGAGATAGTGAAACCTTTGTTTTCTGATGGCTCAATGTATGCAAACTTTGTTTAATACACAAAGTTATTAAAAATATTGTATTAAATGACCTTCAGGCTGTGTGTATAAGGTGTATATGAAGCATAAATGAATTGTATGAATGTACACACACTTTGTTTAATGCACAAAATTATTAAAAATATTGGCTAAAATGACCTTCAGGCTGTGTTTATAAGGTGTATATGAAACATAAATGCATTCTGTGCTTAGATTTGGGTCCTATCACCATAATATCTCATTATGGTATGCAATTATTCCAAAATACGGAAAAATCCGATATCCAAAATACTTCTGGTCCCAAGCATTTTGGATAAGGGATACTCAACCTGTATAGGAAATAGAGGAAGATCACCAGTGGAAAATTCTAGGAGATATATGAACACACATAACTATAGGAATGAATATAATCAGAAGAGGGATTTTGAAAATAGAAGGATGCCCCCAAAAAGGGAAGAAAGGAATACATGGAGAAACACAGGTCATTTGAAGGAACATAGACCTAACCATACATATAGGGGAAATAGACATCGAAATGACTTTGAGGAGGGAACCGATTATGAATATCACCAGACTCAACCACGTTTTTTAGTGGTGCGTCAAAGGTCACACAGAGAATGGAGATAGGTTCTGATGTAAGTAAAAGGAAGACTGTGAGGAAGAGAGGTAATAGGGGGGGTAAACTCAAAGCACTTAATTCAAGTAGGAGACGCAAATGTAAAGGTTGTGTTGAATCCAGCAGTAATCCCATTAATGTGGATGTGGTACAGGATACTGACTCTGAAATAAATAGCAGTACAAATAAAAATACCAAAATTCACAATCTTAGTAATTACCAATTATCAGCACATGAAACCGGTGTCCTTGAAAAGGGTCTAAAATTCTCTCCCTCCAATAGATGTGATAAATTTAATGTGTTTGTGGATGTAGAAAAATTTATTAGAAATCTCACTTTAAAAAGATTCTTTAGTGATAAATCAGAACCCATTACCCCTCATAATGCAGGGAAGCTTAATCTTAAAACGGAAATCCAAGTTCTATCCCAAACACAAGAAAGGGAGTTTTATTGAGGCATTTGAAAAGGTAGTAAAAAATGACTTGGAAAGTATCACATTAAAACCGAATAGAAGAATGAATTTGAGTAAAGAGGAACGGTTGGCCATTAAGTCCCTTAGAGTGAAAAGGAAAAATAGTAATAAAACCCGCAGATAAGGGGGGACGTGTGGTAATTATGAACCTGGAGGACTATAATATGGAAGTTTGTAGACAATTATGTGAAGGGAATATATATAAAAAACTTAGGGCGAATCCAGGAAGTGGTATTATGGACAAATTAAAATCGTTTTTAGCTCTGTACCTATCCAAAGGGGTAATTGAGGAGGAGGACATTAAGTCGATTGTTATAGAGAATCCATCAATACCTGTACTCTATATCCTCCCTAAGATCCATAAGGACAGTGAAAGACCTCCCGGGCGCCCCATTGTTGCTGGTACAAACTCATGTCTTTCCAACCTGTCCCAGGCCATTGATGGATTATTGCAGCCAATAGTCCAATCTACTCAGTCCTATTTAAGAGACACTATAAGTATCATTAATAAATTGATGAAGGTAAACTGGCAGCCCGGTTTTTTGATGGTTACAGCCGATGTACAATCACTGTACACCATCATTGAGCATGAACATGGGTTGGCAGCTACGGAATTCTTTTTGGATCGAGTGGGTACTAACGAGAATGAAAAAGGATTCATTCTATATGGTATTTCCCTTATTTTGAGAAACAACTTTTTTTGGTTTCAGGATAATTTTTATTTACAGCTTATGGGAACAGCGATGGGCACCAGACTGGCGCCCAGTTATGCCAATTTATTTATGGCATTTTGGGAGGAGCAGGCAGTATGGAATGGCCACCAGCTGGGCGACAGTCTGGTGTCTTGGCATCGATATATCGATGATATTATCTTTGTATGGGGTGGAGATCGCAGTACCCTTGATGCCTTTTGCATGCACCTTAATAATAATCCATTTAATATAAAACTTACCTTTGAGATAAGTGAGATTGAAGTTAATTTTTTGGATTTGAGGGTTTATGTGGAAGATGGGGTAGTTAAAACTAGTAATTATACTAAAAAGACTGACTGCAACTCCTTCATTGACTTTACTAGTAATCACCATCAAAATTGGTTGCACAGCATCCCCAAAAGTCAATTCCATCATATTCGACGTAACTGTACAGATATTGGGGAATATGAGAAACATGCTAATATCCTGCAGGACCAGTTCCAGCAAAAGGGATATGATTTGGAAGTCATAAGAACAGCTAGGGGTCTTGGTGCAAATCTGGATAGAGATGAGTGTCTGAAAAAGGTTAAATGTAAGGATAAGGCTAATACTAGGGGAATATCATTTATTACTGATTTTAATAGCCAATATTTACAAATTGAAAAAAATTGTGAGGCAACATTGGGATATTCTGAACAGAGATCCCATGTTAAGGGAACATATATCAGATCGACCGAGCTTTATATATAGGAAGGCCAGGAACTTGAAAGAAAATGTGGTGAGCAGTGTAGTGGCTGCCCCAAAAATGCAAACCAGGGTGAAATCTAAAGGTTTTTATAGATGTGGGATGTGCATTATGTGTAGGAGTTGTAAGGGAAATGGTAGTAAAATAACAGAGTACAAATCCACTCAAACCAATAAGGTATATTCAATCAGACAGTTTTTAACTTGTTCCACTAAAAATTGTATATATTTATTAGAATGCCAGTGTGGCATACAATATATAGGACGCACTACAAGGGCACTTAAGGTGATGATGGCGGAACACGTCCGCAATATTAAAAAAGGCCTCGAAACACACAGTGTGTCCCAACATTTTAAAAGTACACATAATTGCAATATTAACCATCTTGTAAGTTTCTGTGCCATTATGAGCATTCACTCTAATTGGCGCAAGAATGATGATGAAGATAGATTGGCGAGGGCGGAGATGAGAAAGATCTACGAACTTAAAACATTACACCCGAAAGGTATTAATTTAGATTTTGAGACCAAATGGTTCTTATAGGTCTGTTTGTGTACATCTAGTCTGGTAGATATTAGAAGAAAATAACGAAACATCTAGGGCGATTAATAGAGGATGAATGGTCACCTATACATTTGAGACAATGACATCTGTTTGATTATTACATGTCAAAATGATGTGTTTTGGTATAAGGATAAGGGAATATGATTCCATACTTTATATAATATTTACATTTTTTGAAAATATTTGAAATAGTCTGATTAGATCTTGGAATTTTAAGACGCTAAGATTCACTCCCAGTAGGCGGCGGCTTAGCATGAGCAAATCTGCTAAAATCCGCTTGTCTTCTGTATCCCCAGGTACTTCCAATATCGGGGGCCTTTCTCCTGGGCCAGGGCTTGATCCAAGTCTCACAATATGTTGTTCCCCAGGATGATGGGCCCATGTCTTAACTCGTCTCCGGCGACTACCATTATCCCTTTTTTCCCAAGGGATTGGCCATACAGTTCTAACTCGAGCCACACAATGCCCAGGATTGGGAGGGGCAAGTTGTTGGCGGCCGTTCTTTTCAAGTGTCTGTAGTCTTGTTGGAAGCATCTCTCGGACATGGTGGATACCTGAGAACCAGTGTCCAGCAGGCAGCGTTGCCTCTGACCATCTAGCCGCGCTATCACGGTGGGGTATTCTCCAATTAGATCCAATGAATGGGCAATATCCACAAAGTCATCCCTGTGCCTCGCAGTTTTGCCCGCAACTGTGAGGGATGTTAGTTTAAAGCCCTCCTGCGATTGCCCCGGTGGCGTCGGGCCTCGGGACACTCCCGCGCGAAGTATCCAGGACGTCCACACTCCCAACACATCATCTCCCGAGGTTCCCTTCTCCGGGTGTCTTCCGTTTGTCTGCGCAGCTCCTCCCGCCGGCGCAGTCGTTGAAAGGAGTCCTCCACCTCTTCCTCGGCGTCCCCTGCGTTGCCTCCCGTAGTTATATTATGGATTTCCAATTGCTCCACCCGTCGCTTCAGTTTGGACATCTCTTCCTAGTAGGAGGGCATTGTTCAGGTCCTTGACGCAACCTTCCAGGGGACTGACCTCTGGCTTGGGGGACGGCACTGGTGGCTGGGTCTGCGCCAGCTGTTCTGCCTGCTGGAGAGCTATGACGCAGGACCCAAATTCTGCATCCTGGTCTTTTGTCAAGGCCCTCTCCAGCTCTTCGGGGAAGGTCATGGTGGGCTGCGCCTTGATCCTGTCCAGGAGGTGGTGTCGTAATTGTTTATTTCTCAACCCGGCCACGAAACGGTCCCGAAGGCCGGAGTCCGCGTCTCCGGTCATCCACTTCTCATCGGGACGAGCCTTGATCTTCTGTGTGCACCTCTGTAAGGCGTTGGCAAACAGGGAGATAGTTTCATCCTCCGTCTGGAATCGTGTGAAGAGGTGCCTCCGGAGGCCATCAGCCGTTGACCTCTTCCGGTAGACGCCCTTGAGGCTCTTGTACACCCCGTCGAGGTCCATTTTCTGCTCATCTGGTCGCAGCCTCATGGTCTCCCTGGCTTCTCCTTGGAGGAACTGTAGGGCAAGATCCACGTGCGCCAAAGCGGGCAGGCGGTGCAGTCGGATGGCCAAATCCAGCTGATGCTTCCACTCCTCGAGGGGCATATTCCAACCATCGTACCTTGACAGAAAATGGATGGCCGTCCCGAGGGGCAGACGGAGTCACTCCGGCGCTAGGTCCGGCACTGGGACCGGTGCTGGGACCGGCGCTGGAACTGGCGCTGGGTCCGTCATGTTCAGATCCTGCCGACTATGCCAAATGTAAGGGACCTGGCTGGTGGGGGCGGGGCACTGCTGACGATGCGCGAGTACAATACTCACCTTGCCTGCCGCTGACTTGCCTGCGGGGCGGTGACGGTCCCGGACCTCTCGCTCCCTGTCGGCTGCCCTCCCTTCTGAAAGAGAAGGGGCAGCTGCGGTAAGTCTCTGGCAGGGGACTGGGGAAAGTCAATCAGGTCGACGCTCGCAGAATTAAAGGATGTTCATCATTGGCACTTGTGGCCTCAGACTGGTTACACCCGCGTGCGAGACACAGTGGGTGCAACCCGGACGGAAACGCCCTACGAAGCAGGGGGGGTCACGTACGACACAACAAACAGACTCAAACAGGTTATCTTCACTGGGTATATGCTTGTCCCCTTGATAGCCAGAGGTCTTGATCTCGGCACCTGGAACAAACTTCGAACAACAACAACCCCGAAACGGTACCTTACTTTCAATAGAAACCTACCGGTGGAGGGCCCGCGAGCAGTCACGGGTGGTGCACATTGCAATGGGAACAGTACACGACAGCGCTCAGTGTTAACGCATAAGCAAGACAATGTGGGACAGTGTATGGAAAGGTGAATAGTGTATAATAATAACAAACACGGAGATACAATAATAAACAGTGCGCTACAACGGGTGTGACGCACACCCAAGTAAACAATGGTGGACCTAGCGCCCGCTTCCGCTCAGGCCTTGGCCTGCCTAATGTGGGGAACAATGGGGGGTCCTAGGGCCCACTGCTGCTCAGGCCTTGGCCTGCCTAATGTGGGGAACAATGGGGGCCTAGCACCCTCTGCTGCTCAGGCCTTGGCCTGCCTAATGTGGGGAACAATGGGGGGGCCTCGGCCTAGCGCCGGCGTTGGTGGTGCGGTGGGAAAAGGGCTGAGCACGGCGGGTGCCTGTGGGAGAAAAGGGGCCTCACTGAGAGCTTACCTGGTCAACCGACGTCCGGATATCAGACTCCGGTCCCGGGTCCTCTGCAAGGCTGCCTCCGCTGACCTCGCCGATGTCCTCCGTCGGGGTCCCGTGACGCAGCTTGTCATCCAGCACTCTTCTCTTCCCGCCGCGTGGCCCTCTGGGATGGGTGATGCAGCAGGTCTTCATTGGCCCGCCGCGTCGCCCAGTGTTGACACGCCACAGCACGTGGGCACGCATGCTACTGCGGCAGGCGACAGTGGGGGGTGAAGGCTCTGAAACGGCAGCGGGGGGTGGAGTGGGTCGCGCCCGCACTCCCACACTACCACAGTAATATATTTTCATATTCTGTGACACTGTTATTTAAAGTAAATGGAAAGGGGAGGAGGAGGGTGTTGTAGGTGCACTACCTCTAGCATTAATGATATCATTAAGCTTAGCATATAATTAGAGATGAGCGGGTTCGGTTCCTCGAGATCCGAACCCCCCAAACTTCACGTGTTTTTCACGGGTCTGAGGCAGCCTCGGATCTTCCCGCCTTGCCCGCCCGGTTAACCCGAACGAGGCCGAACGTCATCATCCAGCTGTCGGATTCTCACGAGATTCGTATTCTATATAAAGAGCCGCGCGTCGCCGCCATTTTCACTCGTGCATTGTCGTTTGAGCAGAGAGAACGTGGCTACGTTCTCTGCCTGAAAAGCTCAATATCTGTGCTCAGTGTGTTGCAAATATCTGTGCTCAGTGTGCTGCAAATATCTGTGCTCAGTGTGCTGCAAATATCTATGTTCTCTGCCTGAAAAGCTCCATATCTGTGCTCAGGGTGCTGCAAATATCTGTGCTCAGTGTGCTTCATTTTGGTGACCAACAGTATATAGTTGTACAGTACATTAGGCCATTGCTGTAGTATCTCGCAGCTCAGTGTCACTGCAAGTATCCATTCCATATCTGTGCTGGATTTTTGTGAGTAGTATATAGTATTACAGTGCAGCATTTTGGTGACCAACTGTATATAGTTGTGTACAGTAGGCCATTGCTGTATCTTGCAGCTCTGTGTCACTGAAAGTATCCATTCCATTTCTGTGCTGCATTTTTGTGAGCATTATATATAGTATTACAGTGCAGCATTTTGGTGACCAACAGTATATAGTTGTACAGTAGGCCATTGCTGTATCTTGCAGCTCTGTGTCACTGCAAGTATCCATTCCATATCTGTGCTGCATTTTTGTGAGCAGTATATATAGTATTACAGTGCAGCATTTTGGTGACCAACAGTATACAGTTGTACAGTAGGCCATTGCTGTATCTTGCAGCTCTGTGTCACTGCAAGTATCCATTCCATACCTGTGCTGCATTTTTGTGAGCAGTATATATAGTATTACAGTGCAGCATTTTGGTGACCAACAGTATACATATATAGTACAGTACAGTAGGCCATTGCTATTGATATATTACTGGCATATAATTCCACACATTAAAAAATGGAGAACAAAAATGTGGAGGGTAAAATAGGGAAAGATCAAGATCCACTTCCACCTCGTGCTGAAGCTGCTGCCACTAGTCATGGCCGAGACGATGAAATGCCATCAACGTCGTCTGCCAAGTCCGATGCCCAATGTCATAGTAGAGAGCATGTAAAATACAAAAAACAAAAGTTCAGTAAAATGACCCAAAAATCTAAATTAAAAGTGTCTGAGGAGAAGCGTAAACTTGCCAATATGCCATTTACGACACGGAGTGGCAAGGAACGGCTGAGGCCCTGGCCTATGTTCATGGCTAGTGGTTCAGCTTCACATGAGGATGGAAGCACTCATCCTCCCGCTAGAAGAATAAAAAGAGTTAAGCTGGCAAAAGCACAGCAAAGAACTGTGCGTTCTTCTAAATCACAAATCCCCAAGGAGAGTCCAATTGTGTCGGTTGCGATGCCTGACCTTCCCAACACTGGACGGGAAGAGGTGGCGCCTTCCACCATTTGCACGCCCCCTGCAAGTGCTGGAAGGAGCACCCACAGTTCAGTACATGATAGTCAAATTGAAGATGTCAATGTTGAAGTACACCAGGATGAGGATATGGGTGTTGCTGGCGCTGAGGAGGAAATTGACAAGGAGGATTCTGATGGTGAGGTGGTTTGTTTAAGTCAGGCACCCGGGGAGACACCTGTTGTCCGTGGGATGAATATGGCCATTGACATGCCTTGTCAAATGACAAAAAAAAATCACCTCTTCGGTGTGGAATTATTTTAACAGAAATGCAGACAACAGGTGTCAAGCCGTGTGTTGCCTTTATCAAGCTGTAATAAGTAGGGGTAAGGACGTTAACCACCTAGGAACATCCTCCCTTATACATCACCTGGAGCGCATTCATCAGAAGTCATTGACAAGTTCAAAAACTTTGAGTGACAGTGGAAGCAGTCCACTGACAACTAAATCCCTTCCTCTTGTACACAAGCTCACGCAAACCACACCACCAACTCCCTCAGTGTCGATTTCCTCCTTAGACAGGAAAGCCAATAGTCCTGCAGGCCATGTCACTGGCAAGTCTGACGAGTACTCTCCTGTCTGGGATTCCTCCGATGGATCCTTGAGTGTAACGCCTACTGCTCCGGTCTCTGCTGTTGTTGCTGCTGGGAATTGATCATCATCCCAGAGGGGAAGTCGGAAGACCACTTGTACTACTTCCAGTAAGCAATTGACTATCCAACAGTCCTTTGCGAGGAAGATGAAATATCACAGCAGTAATCCTGCTGCAAAGCGGATAACTCAGGCCTTGGCAGCTGTGTTGGTGTTAAACGTGTGTCCGGTATCCACCGTTGATTCATAGGGAATTAGAGAATTTCTTGAGGTAGTGTGTCCCCGGTACCAAATACCATCTAGGTTCCACTTCTCTAGGCAGGCGATACCGAGAATGTACACAGACGTCAGAAAAAGAGTCACCAGTGTCCTAAAAAATGCAGTTGTACCCAATGTCCACTTAACCACGGACATGTGGACAAGTGGAGCAGGGCAGACTCGGGACTATATGACTGTGACAGCCCACTGGGTAGATGTATTGCCTCCCGCAGCAAGAACAGCAGCGGCGGCACCAGTAGCAGCATCTCGCAAACGCCAACTCGTTCCTAGGCAGGCTACGCTTTGTATCACCGCTTTCCATAAGAGGCACACAGCTGACAACCTCTTACTGAAACTGAGGAACATCATCGCAGAATGGCTTACCCCAATTGGACTCTCCTGGGAATTTGTGACATCGGACAATGCCACCAATATTGTGCGTGCATTACATGTGGTCAAATTCCAGCACGTCCCATGTTTTGCACATACATTGAATTTGGTGGTGCAGAATTTTTTTAAAAACGACAGGGGCGTGCAAGAGATGCTGTCGGTGGCCAGAAGAATTGCGGGCCACTTTCAGCATTCAGCCACCGCGTGCCGAAGACTGGAGCACCAGCAAACACTCCTGAACCTGCCCTGCCATCATCCGAAGCAAGAGGTGGTAACGAGGTGGAATTCAACCCTCTATATGCTTCAGAGGATGGAGGAGCAGCAAAAGGCCATTCAAGCCTATACATCTGCCTACGATATAGGCAAAGGAGTGGGAATGCACCCGACTCAAGCGCAGTGGAGAATGATTTCAACGTTGTGCAAGGTTCTGCAACCCTTTGAACTTGCCACACGTGAAGTCAGTTCAGACACTGCCAGCCTGAGTCAGGTCATTCCCCTCATCAGGCTTTTGCAGAAGAAGCTGGAGAGCTTTTAGGAGGAGCTAAAATGGAGCGATTCCGCTAGGCATGTGGGACTTGTGGATGGAGCCCTTCATTCGCTTAACCAGGATTAACGGGTGGTCAATCTGTTGAAATCAGAGCACTACATTTTGGCCACCGTGCTCGATCCTAGGTTTAAACCCTACGTTGTATCTCTCTTTCCGGCAGACACAAGTCTGCAGATGTTTAAAGACCTGCTGGTGAGACACTTGTCAAGTCAAGCGGAACGTGATCCGTCAACAGCTCCTCCTTCACATTCTTCCGCAACTGGGGCTGCAAGGAAAAGGCTAAGAATTCAAAGCCCACCCGCTGGCGGTGATGCAGGGCAGTCTGGAGCGAGTGCTGACATATGGTCTGGACTGAAGGACCTGCCAACAATTACTGACATGTCGTCTACTGTCAGTGCATATGATTCTGTCACCATTGAAAGAATGGTGGAGGATTATATGAGTGACCGCATCCAAGTAGGCACGTCAGACAGTCCGTACGTATACTGGCAGGAAAACGTGGCAATTTGGAGGCCCTTGCACAAACTGGCTTTATTTTACCTAAGTTGTACTCCAGTGTGTACTCCGAAAGAGTGTTTAGTGTAGCCGGTCACCTTGTCAGCAATCGGCGTACAAGGTTACTTCCACAAAATGTGGAGAAGATGATGTTCATCAAAATGAATTATAATCAATTCCTCTGTGGAGACATTCACCAGCAATTGCCTCCAGAAAGTACACAGGGACCTGAGATGGTGGATTCCAGTGGGGACGAATTAATACTCTGTGAGGAGGGGGATATACACAGTGAAAGGTGTGAGAAATCGGACAATGAGGAGGAGGTGGACATCTTGCCTCTGTAGAGCCAGTTTGTGCAAGGAGAGATTGATTGCTTCTTTTTTGGTGGGGGTCCAAACCAACCAGTCATTTCAGCCACAGTCGTGTGGCAGACCCTGTGGCTGAAATGATGGGTTTGTTAAAGTGTGCATGTCCTGTTTATACAACATAAGGGGGGGGGGGGGGAGGGCCCAGGGCCCAAGGACAATTCCATCTTGCACCTCTTTTTTTAAAATTTATTTATCTCTGCATCATGTGATGTTTGGGGCTAATTTTTTAAGTGCTATCCTGTCTGACACTGCAGTGCCACTCCTAGATGGGCCAGGTGTTTGTGCCGCCCACTTGGGTCACTTAGCTTAGTCATCCAGCGACCTCGGTGCAAATTTTAGGACTAAAAATAATATTGTGAGGTGTGAGGTGTTCAGAATAGACTGGAAATTAGTGGATATTATGGTTATTGAGGTTAATAATACTATGGGATCAAAATTACCCCCAAATTCTATGATTTAAGCTGTTTTTGAGGGGTTTTTGAAAAAAAACACCCGAATTCCGACAAAAATTTTCATGGAGGTTTTGCCAAAACGCGTCCGAATCCAGAACACGGCCGCGGAACCGAATCCAAAACCAAAACACAAAACCCGAAAAATTTCCGGTGCACATCTCTACATATAATAAATAGTGGCTGTACAAGAAGAAGACAATTTTTTTCAGTATAAGCGCCACAGTATAAAAATAAAAATAAAATAGATATGACATATACGTCCCTTGGAGATGTTCGATATGTTGATCCTCAATTGCTCAATGAATGTTCTGAATTGATGTAGTTAATATCCAGTGGTTTTATATGAAAGCAGAAAAAAGCAAACATACAATGTGTAGTATTGTTTTATGCAATATTTTCTTTTTATATATAGAGATGTCCTTATCCCATCAGAGTAAAAGGAGACGATAGCATAAATAGGGGATCTATATGAGGTGCGTACCCCAACTCACACTAGGAAGAACGAATGTGTGCACAAAAAGGTTTCTTTAGAATTCTTCACCCTCTCTGTGCGTCCTTCACCATATAGTATGCATGGAAGAGCATACCTAAACTCACTTTAAAGTGTGAATGAGTCAAGTATATAAAGGTATCTTTCTCCTATATTGATGTATCAATAAAGGTGCGTACCACACTCACAAGAAAGAAAGTGAAGATGTTCCTATCAAGGTATCTTTTGAATCCACAACCATTTCAGACTTCAGGAAACCAATGCGCAGTGTGACAGTTCCAGATCAAAAAAAATAAAAATGGTGCCAATCAATCCATTTTTTTTTAAAGTTTAATTTATACACAATCCCATAGTTGTGAAGAAAAACACGTACATAGATAAACGACAATCACTCCTTAGAAGGAGAGTCAAGTTAAAACATAATTCGCACCAAAAAAAAAAAAAATATGTTAAAAAATCCAAATTTCATAAAGTGCGATAGATGATGAAGAAATACCTCAAAGGCTGGCTTTTTGGAGTTGAGAGAGGTTGCACAGTGCCCAGTATTGTCGACACGTTTCAGCTCAACAGGAGCCTTCCTCAAGACATGTGGGCACTGTGCAACCCCATGCTATTTATCTGGGCACTGGCCAATGAGGTATACAGGAAATGACCTCACACTTATATAATCAATTAATAAAAGTATTGAGAGAATTGTAAATTCTTATGTTCTGGATTGAAAGATCACTTCCAAAAAGCCAGCGTGTTGTACAATAACTGAAATTTGATGAATATTAAGCTGAGTAATACATCATCTGACAGGAAGCAGGCTCATAAGGTGTGTGCTGATATAAGTATTCCCCCATAAACCTGTACCTATAGAGGAGGTTCCACTATGCTAACACACTCCCACAAGCTCGGAGGTGTCAGCACACTGCGCCCGCCTCTGCTCCGTCGTGGCGCATGTATGCGTTCCGTGGCGCGTACATGCGTTCCACGGCTTATTTTCGGGAACAGACTCTTAGTGGTGATGCGATTTGCGTTCCACCACCGGGCCTGTGCGTTCCACATGCGACTTCCGTGTTGGGGAAAAGAAGACCGCTATGTTCAGCGGTACTTATCCCCAACAGCATAAAAGGGAACAATTGAAAAAACCTTCTAATGGACTTTACCATGGTTACCATAACATTACATAGACATAATTCCAAAAAATGCACAAAAACATCTAGTAAATAACATAAACATATAAAAAATATATACAAAGAATATGTAAAAATAGGTGATCATGTCGATGTGTTGCCCGAGAACGGGCATCCACCCCTATCCAGAAGATGTATAACCTGAAAGGTGCAGAACAATGGAACAATGAAATCTTTCAAGTTCTTTCTTTTATAGAGATGTCCATGTTGTTTTCTCATAAGTAGAGTCAAGTCCAGAAAGTTAATCAGTTCCACACAAAGATTTTTTTAAGATGAATGATACGACATCTGAAAAAAACACAGGTCAATAACCAGACAAACATGAACAAGACATAAATACTATTTTTCAAAGAAACCATTTTAATTCGAAATCCTTATTCAGGCCCTGTGGTACTAGGGTTTAATAAGAGTAAATGCAGTTCATTTCTAATTCTGCTAAGGATTTTGCTATACTTCCACCTCTAATACTGCCCTTAACGGTCCTAATTCCATAAAAGGCTTTAATGTATTCAACAGAGCTTTCATGGACTTCTTTAAAATGGCAGGATAAGGCATGTGTCTCTAAGCCTTTTTGATGTTTCTGAGGTGTTCAGATAAGCAAATTTTCAGTTGCCTAGGCTAGAAGTGGCGTTTGGTTATGTATTGATCAATGCATGTAGCTGCAGCCCCGCGCCAAGGGACTCCACTCTGCTGCAGTACCTAACACTATAGGGGTTCAAACCTAGGGTACGGGACCCCCCAGAACACCACAGCCAAACGACCCTAGGACATCACAGGGAATGATTATGTGTAGTGAGAAGGATTTAGGAATAGGTGAGAAAAAAGTGTTATGGGATGAATTAATATAAGTGAAAAAGGTGTGACATGTATAATAAACAAACAGTGAAAGTGCCAAATTACAAACTTTGACAATTTGCATTAATTACTGCCTCAATACGGCTTGGCATGGATTGTATCAGCCTGTGGCACTGCTGAGGTGTTATGGTAGACCAGGATGCTTTAACAGTGGCCTTCAGCTATTCTGCATTGTTTGGTCTCATGTCTCTCATCTTTCTCTTGGCAATGCCCCATAGATTCTCTATAGGGTTCAGGTCAGGTGAGTTTGCTACCCAATCCAATACAGTAATCCTACGGTCATTGAACCAGGTTTTGGTACTTTTGGTGGTATGGGCAGGTGCCAAGTCCTGCTGGAATATTAAGTCAGCATCTCCATAAAGCTTGTCTGCTGAAGAAAGCATGAAGTGCTCTAAAATGTCCTGGTAGGTGGCTGCGTTGACTCTGGACTTAATAAAGCACAGTGGACCAACACCAGCAGATGACATGGCTCCCCACATCAACACAGACTGTGGAAACTTCACACTGGACTTCAAGCATCTTGGATTCTTCCTCCATACTCTGGGACCTTGGTTTCCAAATGAGATGCAAAATTTTGTTCTAATCAGAAAAGAGGACTTTGGACCACTAAGCAACAGACAGTTCTTTTTTTCTTGTCAGGAAAAGGCCAATCAAAAGTGTGGTGGAGCTTTACATGGAGTGGACTGAGGCTCGAGTTAGTGCATCAAAAGCCACCACACACAGACAGATTCTGGAAATTGGCTTCAAATATCATATTACTCTTGTCAAGCCGCTCCTGAACAACAAACAACATCAGAAGCGTCTTACCTGGGCTAAAGAAAAAAGAGAATCTATGGGGCATTGCCAAGAGAAAGATGAGAGACATGAGACTGAACAATGCAGAAGAGCAGAATGCTGCTATTGAAGCATCCTGGTCTTCCATAACACCTCAGTAGTGCCACAGGCTGATAGAATCCATGCCACGCCGCATTGAGGTAGTAATTCATGCAACAGGGGCCCAAACCAAGTGGTATCCGGACAAAAGGTCGACACCAATAAGGTCAACACCACTTAGGTTGACACCAATTGGTTGACAAACCTTAGGTCGACACCTGAAATTGGTCAACATGGACAAATGGTCGACATGAACAAGGTCGACATGGGAAAAAAGGTCAACATGAGTTTTTCACATCTTTTTTCATTTTTTAAAACTTTTTCATACTTTATGATCCATGTGGACTACAATTGGGAATGGTTACCTGTGCCAAGCACAGTGAGGAACCTTGCCCGAAGCATGGCAGGCGAAGCGAGCCATGCAAGGGGACTCGGGTGGTCATTCCGAGTTGTTCGCTCATTGCCGATTTTTGCTATGCTGCGATTTGTTGCTAAAAACGCATGCGCATGGTACGCAGCGCGCATGCGCTTAGTTATTTAACACAAAACTTAGTAGATTTGCTGGTGTATGTGTGGCGCTTTTTAGTCGCACTGCTGATCGGTGAATGATTGACAGCAAAGGGGCATTTCTGGGTGGTAACTGAGCATTTTCTGGGAGTGTGCTAAAAAACGCAGGCGTGTGAGGGAAAAACACGGGAGTGTCTGGAGAAACGGGGGAGTGGCTGGCCGAACGCAGGGCGTGTTTGTAACGTCAACCCAGGAACTAAACGGACCGAGCTGATCGCAATCTAGGAGTAGGTCTGGAGCTACTCAGAAACTGCAAAGAATTATTTATAAGCAGTTCTGCTAATCTTTCGTTCGCTATTCTGCTAAGCTAAGATACACTCCCAGAGGGCGGCGGCCTAGCGTTTGCAATGCTGCTAAAAGCAGCTAGCGAGCGAACAACTCGGAATGAGGGCCTTGGTGCACTAATTAGAGTTCCCGGTCACATTATGGAGATAACAACACCAAAAAAAACATAAAAAACTAATGTTGACCCTTTTCCATGTCGATCTTGTTCTTGTCGACCTATTTGTCCTTGTCGACCTATTTCAGGTGTCGGCCTAAGATGTGTCAAACCAACTGGGTCGGCCTAAGTGGTGTCAACCTAATTGCTGTCGACCTTGAGTCCCAGACCCAACCAAGTACTGAGTGCATATGCATAATTATACTTTTCAGATGGCCGACATTTTAAATCCTTTTTTTTTAATTGATTCTATGTAATATTCTCATTTTCTGAGATTTTGGATTTGGGGGTTTTCTTAAGCTGTAAGCCACAATAATTATCAAAATTATAACAAATAAAGGCTTGAAATATCTCACTTTGCATGTAAAGAGTCTATATAATATATCCCATTTTAAGTTGAATTACTGAAATAAATGAACTTTTGCACAATATTCTTATTTTCTGAGTATCACCTGTACTTACTGTACTCTACCTCCCTTTGGCCCATGATCTAGTTATTGATAAAGATCTGTGTCAGGCCATTTTTGCTGATTTTGGTTTAAAAATGTTTTTTTTTTTTCGTTTACAAAAAAGCTAAAATCACAGGATTTGGTCTTTTTGTGTTCCTAGAGTATTATTAACCCCAATAAGATTCATTTCAAGCATTTTTTGCCAATTATGATCACAGTGCAAACAATGAAAAATAAAATATATATTGTACAATATATATTTTCAGATGCTGTAATCATCTGTACAGATGATTTTCAGCATCAATGCAGGATCAGTTTCTGAAAGTTATGTTTGACCTGGAGACGGATTCACCTATTTTAGTAGTTTGCAAACAACGGGTGGGGTTGCTCCGGTTGCCTCAGCCAGCTTTACTCAAGGTATGTACCATGTAAATAAATATGTATGTTTTTAACTGGCTGCCAAAGCTCCTGATTGACTGACGTACTGCGAGCTTTGATTGGCCCACGGATCAACGCCTAATTGAAGATAGACACCAGCACCTCCGCCGGAGACTGAGGGGCAGGAGAGGCGCACGATGCGCTCTCCTCCACTCATACACAGGACAGCAGCAGCGCGGTAAGCAGCATGGGAAGGGGGGGCACTGTGAGGACATGTGTACCTAGCACTGGGGGCATATCTGGAACTGCGGGGATATGTGTATCTGGCACTGGGGGCCTTTCTGTATCTGGCACTGGGGGTTTATCTGGCACTGTGGGGCATATCTGGCACTGTGGGGCATGTACAGTATGTGTCTGGCACTGGGGGCATATCTGGCACTGTGGGGGCATATCTGTATCTGGCACTGGGGGCATATCTGGCACTGGGGGCATATCTGTATCTGGCACTGGTGGCATATCTAGCACTGTGGGGGCATATCTGGCACTGTGGGGGCATATATGTATCTGGCACTGTTGAGGCACCCATGTTTTGGTGTTTTTATATCTATGTGGCACTGTACTGGGGCATTATATGTATGTTGCTCTGTACAACATGACTAAAAACGGGGTTATGACACAAGGTCATACTCCTACAAACGTCATAACGAAAGGTGTGCGCACAAAAATGGGGTGTGGCTTTGTGACATCTAGGCCATGCCCCCAATTTTGCACACACACCTTCAGCACGTGCATGATAGTGGCTCTTGCCCTTAACTACAGATCTTTTCTGGTTCTTTGCCTGTGACTGGTTGGCCACCGCTGGTCTAGACAGTCAATAGGTCAACATTCTTTAGATCAACAGGGTCAAAAGGTCAATATGGTCAAAAGATTGTCTGGTAAAATTTTGTAAATTCTTGAGGTCGGCCAATTCAAAAGGTTGACATGACAATGGTCAACACAGACATGGTTGACACATATTTTTTTATTTTTTTTTATGTCTTTTAAATGTTGGCTTGATTTACTATCCATGTGGATTATGATTTGGAATAGGTCCATGTCGACCTTTTGCACCTGTCTACCTTTTCCATGTTGACCTTTTGAACCTATCGACCTATATCAATCATTTGGTGTTGACCCAATGACTGTCTATCTGTTTAATATAGATCTTCTATACTAAGCCCTTTGAATATTATGAAGAGTTAGGCAAATGCACACCATCTACACTATTATTCCCAGGATCCCTAGGCATCTTCATATGTACTTTATTACAGGTTACATCTGGGTACACAAACCTCATCAACTAAATGATTAAGTAATAAATATGTGATATTACTTTTAATATTCAAACTTTTTCTTACTTTATATCAGCATTTTTTTGTTTTATACTGTATTTCACTCCGGATTTATGGTTATAATGGTTTCCTTACAGTCTTCTAACAGTATGAAATAACAGTAGCATTTTACAGAAGGGAACATTGGGGGTCATTCCGAGTTGATCGCTCGCAGGCAGTTTTTAGCAGCCGTGCAAACGCTATGCCGTCGCCCACTGGAAGTGTATTTTAGCATAGCAGAAGTGCGAATGAAATGATCGCAGAGCGGCTACAAAGTTTTTTTGTGCAGTTTCAGAGTAGCTCTAAACCTACTCAGCGCTTGCGGTCACTTCAGACTGTTCAGTTCCTGTTTTGACCTCACAAACATGCCCTGCGTTCGCCCAGCCACGCCTGCATTTTTCCTGGCATGCCTGTGTTTTTCCGAACACTCCCTGAAAACGGTCAGTTGACACCCAGAAACGCCCACTTCATGTCAATCACTCTGCGGTCAGCAGTGCGACTGAAAAGCTTCGCTAGACCCTGTGTGAAACTACATTGTTCGTTGTAATAGTACGTTGTGCATGCGCATTGCGCCACATATGCATGTGCAGAAGTGCCTTTTTTTCGCCTCATCGCTGCACAGCGAACGAATGCAGCTAGCGACCAACTCGGAATGACCACCATTGTCTGTTTTCAGCATTCTATGGGGGTTACTCATTCTAGGGGGTGATTTGTCACATGGCAGATGTATTAAGCCTGGAGAAGGCATAAAGAAGCGATAAAGCGGTGATAAGTGCAAGGTGATATCGCACCAGCCAATCAGCTCCAATATGTAAATTGACAGGTACGAGCTGATTGGCTGGTGCGTTTTCACCTTGCATTTATCACTGCTTTATCACTTTTTTATGCCTTCTCTAGGCTCAATACATCTATGTGTCTCAGTCAAGTAGTTCCTGTTATTTTTTAAACACAGCCTGTAACATGGCAGTTAGAAGCTGATTGGCTGGTACTTCATCTCTCTCCACTTTAGCTCTCTCTAAGATTTGATAACTACCTATAGATTTCTCAGTTCACCAATAAACAAACTCTTCTTTCTCTTTCAGCACAGTAATGACAGATGTTGGAGTTTATGGTTGCACCCCATCTAGAGAGTAGATAGATTTCTACCCATTATACTAAACATAGGGAGAATTAACCAAAGTACTCAAATGTACTGATAAGACTGCAGCATAGCTACATACCAGTGCTACACTTTGGTGCAGGACAAAATCCTAACATTATATGATAGCAGGGAATAATATTACCCTCCTCCCCAAATATATAGTCACCTTTTCTGACACATCATTTACCCATAGTTTCTAGGTAAACCCTCCCACCAGGCACCTAGTTTAAAAGCTCCTCCAACCCCTCCCCCCAGCACCGCAGCCCCCTCATTCAGGTGCAATCCATCGCTACAAAAAAGATGGCGCCTGACTGAGAAGTCTGTCCAGTGTTCCAAGAACACAAACTCCTCCTTCCTACACCAGTCTCTTAGCCACACATTTACCTCCCTGATCTCCCTCTGCCTCCCTGGGCTAGCGCGTGGCACAGATAATATTTCGGAGAATATTACCTTAGATGTCCTTGCCTTTAGTTTCTGGCCTAAGTCCCTATAATCTTTCTCAAGGAAATCCCACCTACCACTAACTTTGTTGTTGGTGCCAACGTGCACCAAAACCGCCGGGTCTTTCCCAGCCACTCCCAACAATCTATCTACCCTGTCCGCGATGTGCCGCACCCGGGAGACAACAGACCGTATGGCGAACGCGATCCCGGTAGCAGATTGCCCTATCTGTCTTCCTGATGATAGAGTCCCCTACCACCACAATCTACCTGGGTACCTCTCTCTCTCTTTCATCCCATCTGAGCCAGACGGACCACTCCTCTGGTTGCTAGAGGGAACAGTCTCCTCCAGCTCCATGATTTCCTCGCTATCATCCATCGAATCTTCGTCTAATTGGGCAAATTTGTTCGGGTTTGATAGCACGGAGATGTCGTGCCTCCCCCTCTTTTTCTTCCTTCTAACAGTGACCCAGCTGGCTACCTGGTTGTCCTCATCTACCGGTGTGTGTCCCTGCAACTCCTCCACCATTCTAGACTTTGCTAGAGAATGTGAATCTCCCTCAGCCGCATAAAGGTTTGCCCTAGATCAGTTACCTGGGCTTCCAGGGCAACCGTTCTCACACATCTTGGACAGATGTATTCACCCTGGGACGGTTGCTCCAGGTGTGCATACATCTTGCACGACATGCACTGAGTGAAACTCTTAAACTCTGCCCCTCCCATTTGCTTGAAAACTCAACTCCCTATTAACTTCCAAAGAACAATGCAGAATAATACAAAAAAAAAAATGCAAGCAATGAATACAAACAATGCAATATGATACTGACTATGGCCTAGCTGTCGAGATAATCAATATTCACAACACAGCAGAAATAGCCAATTCAATCACATACAAGATGAAGTAGGTAATCAATACCTATCTGAGTGGGCCCTCTCCTGCGACTCCGCTACTCCTCCTTACAGTTGATTCACACCTCCTTCTCACTTGCTGCACCTGACTTCTGGCACCAACTTCGTCCTCAGTTTGCAGTCGTCCCCAGCTCGCAGTTCGCAGTCATTCTCAGCTCGCAGTCCCTTACACGCGGGCTGTGTCTGCAGCAGCAGCACACTTTCCCTCACCCGACAGCAGCAGCCCCTCTCCCACTTACTCTCCCCCTCTCACTTCCCCCAGCAGCAGCACACTCTCATCCCATGTCTGTAACAGCAGCAGCAGCAGCACACTCTTACTCACTGACTCAGCAGCAGCCTTGCACACTTACTCTCCCCCAGCACTTACTCTCCCCCTCACGCACTGAGTTGCCAGCACTTGTTTATCCCTTCACACACTTTCTTTATCCCTTCACACACATACTCTTCTACACACATGCACTCTTAATCACACTTACACTTATGCACTCACTCTCACTCACTAGCAGCGGCCCGACACTCACCCACACACACTCTCATTCACACCGGCAGCAGCAGCAGCGATCCTCCTGCTGCACGCTCCGCTGCTCTGCCCGCTCAGCCCGGCTCCGGCCCTGACTTCCGCCTCCTCCACTCACTTCCACCTCTTCATTCCTGTTTCCATCACGTCACCAGCATCAGCGCCTCTGACCAGCCTGGAGGAGTAATTTCAGTACTACAAGGAATGCAATAAAAAAAATGCAAAAAAGCAATAAGAGCAGCAAAAATGTAAAATGAAAAGCAAATAGCTATAGAGAGCAAAAACAATCATAAGAAGTTTTTTAAATACATAAACAGTAAAAGGTTAAGAAAGGAGAACATAGGTCCAATAAAAGATGAATTTGGAGTATTGATAAATGATGACGAAACAAAAGCAGAAATACTGTACAAATTTTTTCATCTGTGTTCACCAGAGAAGAAGCGACGGTGGGAGTAGTATATAGCGATAGTGAAAGCAAGGATTTCTGGCTAGATACTTGTTTAAGTGAGGAGATAGTCCGGGAGGGACTAAGCAAAATTAAGATTAATAAATCACCTGGACTTGATGGACTTCACCCGAGGGTTCTTATGGAGTTTAGGTCACAACTAGGAAGACCCCTATACTTGATTTTCAATAGTTCTATTAGATCAGGCATGGTACCTATGGATTGGCATATAGCTGAGGTAGTGCCATTATTTAAAAAGAGATCTAAAAATCATCCAGGAAATTACAGACCTGTTAGTTTGACATCTATAGTGGGGAAATTATTGGAGGGAATTTTAAGGGATAGCTTACAGGAGTATCTACATGCCGCTGACTTTAGTAGCAAGAACCAGCATGGGTTTGTAAGGGACAGATCATGTCAAACTAACTTAGCTTCTATGAGGAAGTGAGCGTCAATCTTGACCAAGGAAAAGCAGAAGATGTGGTATACTTAGATTTTGCAAAAGCCTTCGATACAGTGCCTCACAGAAGACTGATCATCAAATTAAAGGAGCTTGGCCTAGGAAAAACTATTTGTACATGGATAAGTAATTGGCTGGATAACAGAGTACAGCGAGTAGTGGTCAATGGGATGTCCTCCAGCTGGACACCAGTAGTCAGCGGAATACCACAAGGATCCGTACTTGGGCCACTACTGTTCAACATATTTATCAACGACCTGGAAATAGGCCTGGAAATCAGAGTGTCAATCTTTGCAGATGATACTAAATTGCGTAAGGTAATTAATTCAGAAATAGATGTGGAGTCTCTGCAGAATGACTTATCTTAACTTGAAATCTTGGCGTCTAAATGGAAAATGGGATTCAATATAGAAAAATGCAAAGTTATGCACTTCGGGGGCAAAAAAAAACTTGCAACCTAAATATTAAATGGGGAAAATCTAGGGGTAACAGTATTGGAAAAAGATTTGGGGGTACTCATTGATAATAGGCTAAACAACCATACGCAATGTCAAAATGCAGCAAAGAAGGCAAGTAAATTGCAAGCGTGCATAAAACGGGGAATTGAGACAAGGGACGAAAGTGTTATCCTGCCGCCGTTCAAATCATTGGTACGTCCGCACCTGGACTATTGTGTTAAATTTTGGGCACCTCATAATAAAAAAGGTATATGTGAACTCGAAAGGATTCAAAGGCGTGCCACTAAATTGATTAAAGGGCTAGAGGGAATGGAGTATGAGGAAAGGCTCACTAGCTTGAAACCATATACACTAGAAAAGAGGCATCTAAGAGGAGACATTATCAATATCTTCAAATACATAAAGGGAAATTACAAAGAGTTATCAGAGGAATTGTTTATTAAAATAACTCTGTATAAGATGCGAGCACCGAGGCTTGAGGAGAGAAAATTCCATACGCTACGTAGGAAAGGGTTCTTCACTGTTAGGGCAATAAGGTTCTGGAATTCCCTGCCAGTAAAGGTGGTAATGGCGGACACTATATATGCATTTAAAAACGGATTGGATACATTTCTGACTGAAAAAGATATTCAAGGTTATAACATTTAAAATATTGAGATTTTTAATCTGGGAGGAACATGCTTTTCAGTTGATAACTAAACATAAAACATTATTTCAATTGGGACATTATAATGAACTCGGCTTAAGACAGAATACAGGTTGAACACGATGGGCATCTTGCCTCTCAACCTCATTAACTATGTAACTATGAGAGAGTTACTGTCATATATTCTATACCCTGAGAGAGTTACTGTCATATACTCTATACCCTGAGAGAGTTACTGTCATATATACTATACCCTGAGAGAGTTACTGTCATATATTCTATACCCTGATAGAGCTACTGTAATGTCATATATTTTATACCCTGAGAGAGATACTGTAATGTCATGTATTTTATACCCTGAGAGAGATACTGTAATGTCATATATTTTATACCCTGAGAGAGTTACTCTCATATATTCTATACCCTGAGAGCTACTGTCATATACTCTATACCCTGAGTTACTGTCATATATTCTATACTCTGAAAGATACTGTCACATATTCTATACCTGAGAGAGTTACTGTCATATATTCTATACCGTGAGAGATATACTGTCATATATTCTATACCCTGAGAGAGTTACTGTCATATATTCTACACCACGAGAGAGGTACTGTCATATATTCTATATCCTGAGAGAGTTACTGTCATATACTCTATACCCTGAGAGCGTTACTCTCATATATTCTATACCCTGAGAGCGTTACTGTCATATATTCTATACCCTGAGAGAGTTACTATCATATATTGTATACCTGAGAGAGTTACTGTCATATATTCTATACCCTGAGAGAGTTACTGTCATATATTCTATACCCTGAGAGTTACTGTCATATATACTATACCCTGAGAGAGTTACTGTCATATATACTATACCTTGAGAGAGTTACTGTCATATATTCTATACCCTAATAGAGGTACTGTCATATATTCTATGCCCTGAGAGCGTTACTGTCATATATTCTATACCCTGAGAGATTTACTGTCATACTGTATATTCTATACCCTGAGAGAGTTACTCTCATATTTTCTATACCCTGAGAGAGTTACTGTCATATATTCTACACCGCGAGAGAGGTACTGTCATATATTCTATATCCTGAGAGAGTTACTGTCATATACTCTATTCCCTGAGAGCGTTACTCTCATATATTCTATACCCTGAGAGAGTTACTGTCATATATACTATACCCTGAGAGAGTTACTGTCATATATTATATACCCTAATAGAGGTACTGTCATATATTCTATACCCTGAGAGCGTTACTGTCATATATTCTATACCCTGAGAGATTTACTGTCATACTGTATATTATATACCCTGAGAGAGTTACTCTCATATTTTCTATACCCTGAGAGAGTTACTGTCATATATTCTACACCGTGAGAGAGTTACTGTCATATATTCTATACCTGAGAGATATACAGTACTGTCATATATTCTATACCCTGAGAGCAGTATTGTCATATATTCTATACCCTGAGAGAGTTACTGTCATATATTATATACCCTGAGAGCATTACTGTCATATATTCTATACCCTGAGAGAGTTACTGTCATATATTGTATACCCTGAGTGAGATACTGTCATATATTCTATACCCTGAGAGAGTTACTGTCATATATTCTATACCCTGAGAGAGTTACTGTCATATATACTATACCCTGAGAGAGTTACTGTCATATATTATATACCCTGATAGAGGTACTGTCATATATTCTATACCCTGAGAGCGTTACTGTCATATATTCTATACCCTGAGAGATTTACTGTCATACTGTGTATTATATACCCTGAGAGAGTTACTCTCATATTTTCTATACCCTGAGAGAGTTACTGTCATATATTCTACACCGTAAGAGAGTTACTGTCATATATAATATACCTGAGAGATATACAGTACTGTCATATATTCTATACCCTGAGAGAGTTATTGTCATATATTCTATACCTTGAGAGCAGTACTGTCATATATTATATACCCTGAGAGGGTTACTGTCATATATTCTATGCCCTGAGAGAGGTACTGTCATATTTTCTATACCCTATGAGAGCTACTGTCATATATTCTATACCCTGAGAGTTACTGTCATATATACTATACCCTGAGAGAGTTACTGTCATATATACTATACCCTGAGAGAGTTACTGTCATATATTCTATACCCTAATAGAAGTACTGTCATATATTCTATACCCTGAGAGCGTTACTGTCATATATTCTATACCCTGAGAGATTTACTGTCATACTGTATATTATATACCCTGAGAGAGTTACTCTCATATTTTCTATACCCTGAGAGAGTTACTATCATATATTGTATACCTGAGAGAGTTACTGTCATATATTCTATACCCTGAGAGAGTTACTGTCATATATTCTATACCCTGAGAGTTACTGTCATATATACTATACCCTGAGAGAGTTATTGTCATATATTCTATACCTTGAGAGCAGTACTGTCATATATTATATACCCTAATAGAGGTACTGTCATATATTCTATGCCCTGAGAGCGTTACTGTCATATATTCTATACCCTGAGAGATTTACTGTCATACTGTATATTCTATACCCTGAGAGAGTTACTCTCATATTTTCTATACCCTGAGAGAGTTACTGTCATATATTCTACACCGCGAGAGAGGTACTGTCATATATTCTATATCCTGAGAGAGTTACTGTCATATACTCTATTCCCTGAGAGCGTTACTCTCATATATTCTATACCCTGAGAGAGTTACTGTCATATATACTATACCCTGAGAGAGTTACTGTCATATATTATATACCCTAATAGAGGTACTGTCATATATTCTATACCCTATGAGAGCTACTGTCATATATTCTATACCCTGAGAGTTACTGTCATATATACTATACCCTGAGAGAGTTACTGTCATATATACTATACCCTGAGAGAGTTACTGTCATATATTCTATACCCTAATAGAAGTACTGTCATATATTCTATACCCTGAGAGCGTTACTGTCATATATTCTATACCCTGAGAGATTTACTGTCATACTGTATATTATATACCCTGAGAGAGTTACTCTCATATTTTCTATACCCTGAGAGAGTTACTATCATATATTGTATACCTGAGAGAGTTACTGTCATATATTCTATACCCTGAGAGAGTTACTGTCATATATTCTATACCCTGAGAGTTACTGTCATATATACTATACCCTGAGAGAGTTACTGTCATATATACTATACCTTGAGAGAGTTACTGTCATATATTCTATACCCTAATAGAGGTACTGTCATATATTCTATGCCCTGAGAGCGTTACTGTCATATATTCTATACCCTGAGAGATTTACTGTCATACTGTATATTCTATACCCTGAGAGAGTTACTCTCATATTTTCTATACCCTGAGAGAGTTACTGTCATATATTCTACACCGCGAGAGAGGTACTGTCATATATTCTATATCCTGAGAGAGTTACTGTCATATACTCTATTCCCTGAGAGCGTTACTCTCATATATTCTATACCCTGAGAGAGTTACTGTCATATATACTATACCCTGAGAGAGTTACTGTCATATATTATATACCCTAATAGAGGTACTGTCATATATTCTATACCCTGAGAGCGTTACTGTCATATATTCTATACCCTGAGAGATTTACTGTCATACTGTATATTATATACCCTGAGAGAGTTACTCTCATATTTTCTATACCCTGAGAGAGTTACTGTCATATATTCTACACCGTGAGAGAGTTACTGTCATATATTCTATACCTGAGAGATATACAGTACTGTCATATATTCTATACCCTGAGAGCAGTATTGTCATATATTCTATACCCTGAGAGAGTTACTGTCATATATTATATACCCTGAGAGCATTACTGTCATATATTCTATACCCTGAGAGAGTTACTGTCATATATTGTATACCCTGAGTGAGATACTGTCATATATTCTATACCCTGAGAGAGTTACTGTCATATATTCTATACCCTGAGAGAGTTACTGTCATATATACTATACCCTGAGAGAGTTACTGTCATATATTATATACCCTGATAGAGGTACTGTCATATATTCTATACCCTGAGAGCGTTACTGTCATATATTCTATACCCTGAGAGATTTACTGTCATACTGTGTATTATATACCCTGAGAGAGTTACTCTCATATTTTCTATACCCTGAGAGAGTTACTGTCATATATTCTACACCGTAAGAGAGTTACTGTCATATATAATATACCTGAGAGATATACAGTACTGTCATATATTCTATACCCTGAGAGAGTTATTGTCATATATTCTATACCTTGAGAGCAGTACTGTCATATATTATATACCCTGAGAGGGTTACTGTCATATATTCTATGCCCTGAGAGAGGTACTGTCATATTTTCTATACCCTATGAGAGCTACTGTCATATATTCTATACCCTGAGAGTTACTGTCATATATACTATACCCTGAGAGAGTTACTGTCATATATACTATACCCTGAGAGAGTTACTGTCATATATTCTATACCCTAATAGAAGTACTGTCATATATTCTATACCCTGAGAGCGTTACTGTCATATATTCTATACCCTGAGAGATTTACTGTCATACTGTATATTATATACCCTGAGAGAGTTACTCTCATATTTTCTATACCCTGAGAGAGTTACTGTCATATATTCTACACCGTGAGAGAGTTACTGTCATATATTCTATACCTGAGAGATATACAGTACTATCATATATTCTATACCCTGAGAGCAGTACTGTCATATATTCTATACCCTGAGAGAGTTACTGTCATATATTATATACCCTGAGAGCATTACTGTCATATATTCTATACCCTGAGAGAGTTACTGTCATATATTGTATACCTGAGTGAGATACTGTCATATATTGTATACCCTGAGAGAGTTACTGTCATATATTCTATACCCTGAGAGAGTTACTGTCATATATACTATACCCTGAGAGAGTTACTGTCATATATTCTATACCCTAATAGAGGTACTGTCATATATTCTATACCCTGAGAGCGTTACTGTCATATATTCTATACCCTGAGAGATTTACTGTCATACTGTATATTATATACCGTGAGAGAGTTACTCTTATATTTTCTATACCCTGAGAGAGTTACTGTCATATATTCTACACCGTGAGAGAGTTACTGTCATATATTCTATACCTGAGAGATATACAGTACTGTCATATATTCTATACCCTGAGAGAGTTATTGTCATATATTCTATACCCTGAGAACAGTACTGACATATATTATATACCCTGAGAGGGTTACTGTCATATATTCTATGCCCTGAGAGAGGTACTGTCATATTTTCTATACCCTATGAGAGCTACTGTCATATATTCTATACCCTGAGAGTTACAGATATATAATCTACAGTATACCGTGAGAGATACTGTCATATATGCTATACCCTGAGAGAGTTACTGTCATATATTATATACCTGAGCGAGTTAATGTCATCTATTCTATACCCTCTATACCCTGAGAGAGTTACTGTAATATTTTCTATACCCTGAGAGAGGTACTGTCATATATTCTATATCCTGAGAGAGTTACTGTCATATACTCTATACCTTGAGAGCGTTACTCTCATATATTCTATACCCTGAGAGAGTTACTGTCATATATTCTATACCCTGTGAGTTACTGTCATATATACTATACCCTGAGAGAGTTACTGTCATATATACTATACCCTAAGAGAGTTACTGTCATATATTCTATACCCTAATAGAGGTACTGTCATATATTCTATATCCTGAGAGAGTTACTGTCATATACTGTATACCTTGAGAACTGTACTCTCATATATTCTGTACCCTGAGAGAGTTACTGTCATATATTCTATACCTGAGAGATTTACTGTCATATACTCTATACCCTAAGAGAGTTACTGTCATATATTCTATACCCTGTGAGTTACTGTCATATATACTATACCCTGAGAGAGTTACTGTCATATATACTATACCCTAATAGAGGTACTGTCATATATTCTATACCCTAATAGAGGTACTGTCATATATTCTATACCATGCGAGAGTTACTGTCATATATTCTATACCCTGAGAGAGTTACTGTCATATATTCTATACCCTGAGAGAGTTACTGTCATATATTCTATACCCTGAGAGAGTTACTGTCATATATACTATACCCTGTGAGTTACTGTCATATATACTATACCCTGAGAGAGTTACTGTCATATATACTATACCCTGAGAGAGTTACTGTCATATATTCTATACCCTAAGAGAGTTACTGTCATATATTCTATACCCTAATAGAGGTACTGTCATATATTCTATACCCTGTGAGTTACTGTCATATATACTAAACCCTAAGAGAGTTACTGTCATATATTCTATACCCTAATAGAGGTACTGTCATATACAGGTTGAGTATCCCATATCCAAATATTCCGAAATACGGAATATTCCAAAATACGGACTTTTTTGAGTGAGAGTGAGATAGTGAAACCTTTGTTTTTTGATGGCTCAATGTACACAAACTTTGTTTAATACACAAAGTTATTAAAACTATTGTATTAAATGACCTTCAGGCTGTGTGTATAAGGTGTATATGAAACATAAATTAATTGTGTGAATGTACACACACTTTGTTCAATGCACAAAGTTACAAAAAATATTGGCTAAAATTACCTTCCGGCTATGTGTATAAGGTGTATATGTAACAAAAATGCATTCTGTGCTTAGATTTAGGTCCTATCACCATGATATCTCATTATGGTATGCAATTATTCCAAAATACGGAAAAATCCCATATCCAAAATACCTCTGGTCCCAAGCATTTTGGATAAGGGATACTCAACCTGTATTCTATACCATGCGAGAGTAGATGTCATTCTTACCTGAGAGAGCAGAGAGAATAGCAGGCAGTGGATCAGGACAACTGGTAATGATATTGTTCCCTACATGATATGAGGGGGGAATAATGAGACTCCAGCAGCTATATAGTCACCTGCTCTAACACATATTCTGTAAACTGAGAGACATTTGAAATTAGTACCATACTTTTTCTTGCAATGCAAGACTTTCTAAGCATAAACCCTGGAAACTGTGGGTATCGGGAGTGTGCATACAGGGGGTCATTCAGACCCGATCCCACGCTGAATTTTTTTGCAGCCGTGCGTTCGGGTCTATACTGCTCATGCGCACGAGTCGCAATGCGCAGGCATGTCGCTAGCCTAGCGACAAAGCTAACGAAGAAAGCGATCGAACCGGCGATTGCAAGAAGATTGACAGGCAGAAGGCATTCCAGGGCTGCAACTCACCATTTTCTGGAAGTGTCAGGAGAAACGCAGGTGTGCCCAGCCATTCCGTAGGTGGGTTCCTGACGTCACAGCCGGCCCGGATCATCTCAGCATCTGAGTAAGTCCTGGGCTGTGCAGAAACTGCACAAACGTTTGTTTGTGCAGCTCACTGCACAACCCATTGCCCCCTGCAAAGCCCTTACCCCTCCCCCTGCAGGCGGCGTTTACCTGGTAGCAGCAGTACAAAAAATAGCCTGCGTGTGACCAGGTCTGAATTAGGCCCACAGTCCCTAATCAAAAATTGGACGTGAGGCCTGCAGGTTTTTTTGCAGTCAAAGCCCTGTTGCCCAACCCAACTGGATACCCCCCTTAGAGAGTAGATGTCAGTCTTACCTTCTGTCACTTATATCTGTACAACATTGATGAACTCAACTTGAGATTTCTTTGTTATTCAGTCACACTGACCTTTATTACATTTCAAGATGCTGACATACCCGGGATTTGAAGCCATTGCCTGTGGCATTGCAGTCAGATGATCTATTCATTGAGCTATCTGCCCTTGCATTGAAAGGTAGAGAATTCTAAAGGTGCATACACACTGGGCGCTTTTGCCAGCGTGTATGCACAGGGATGATCATGAACATCGCTGCAGGAAAATAGCTCAGTGCATACACACTGAGCCATTTTCCCTGTGCCCAGCGATGTTCACCCGGAGGGAAGCACTTTTCACAGTAGGAAACTGTGGATAGTGCTCCACTTGGCTGTATGGACGGCAGCGCCTGGTGATCATGCTGAAGCACGCATCAGCGCTCACCGCTCATCGCCTGCCCACACACACTGGCCGAGTTTGAGCTCAAAGTACCTCAAAACGCCAAAGGTGACCTACTTTGAGCTCAAAATCGCCTAGTGTGTATGGGCCTTTAGCTAGAGAAATCTAACTGTTTGAAGCTTACCTTGTACTTTGTGAAAAAATGATCAGCATTGTGGCTGAGTGGATCTATGTAGTGTGTAGCTGCAAGGGATTGGTTGTGTGGCTGCTCACTACATAGATCTGCTCAATTGCAATGCTAATCATGTATTTACAATGTACCATTAGCTTCATGTAGTGTTCATAGTTTTTATGCTGGATCGAATAGCTCAATGAGTAGGGTGTTTGATTATTTATTTATTTATTTATTAACAGTTTCTTATATAGCGCAGCAAATTCCGTTGCACTTTACAATTGGAAATAACAATGATATAACAAACTGGGTGATAACAAACAGTCATCAAGGTAGGAGAGCCCTGCTCGCAAGCTTACAATCTATAGGGAAATAGGCAGGGTCGGACTGGCCCACAGGGGAACAGGGGAAACCACTGGTGGGCGCCACTGCCTGTGGGCCCACCTCCTCCTCTAGGGATTAGGTACCAGGCTGTATCCTAGTACACTTTAATTATACATTATACATATGTTACCTTATACTGCACAGGACTATGGGACCAGACCATGAACTCTTACGGTTAGGTGGGCCTCTGTGGTGGTTGGCCACTCCTCCACTATTGCCTGGCCACATCCTTAAGTATGGGCCCCTACCACTGCATTTCCCCGATGGGCCATTCTTGCCCCAGTCCGACACTGGAAATAGGCATATATACACAAGGAAAGGTGCTATCTATTGCATAGTTGTCCGCCAGATTGCAAAGGTTCTTGGTGGGCTGTATGATATGGTCATACAGCAATGATGATTAGAATTCAATAGGCTATAGGCTTGAATCCTGAGCCTGGTAGTATATTCAAATGTGTAATTTAACAAAGGGTGTTGTAACTAAATAACAATGGGCTCTTAAGTTATGTGCATGAATGTGGTATAAAGAGGATTTGTGTCCAAATCCATTTTCTTGCAGTGGTATAGAAATGTGTATGTGTGTGTGCATATAAATATGTGTGAAGGGGTGTATCCTAGCATGGGCGTTCTCTGGCATCAATCTTTTCATGCCCCTTCCCCGCACCTTATGTCCCTATTGAAAAAAATGGGGAGGAATGTGGGGGCAGAATTCACTCTCTGGCACAGGGCACCGAAAAGTCTAGTTACAGCTCTGAAATTAGTTATGTAATGGCATTACGGTTACTGTATACTGTTGGGTGTCTTATCCTCTTATATATTGGTGTACCCATGTGAACGTTACATTTATGGGCATTGCCAGTTTATTGTCCACATGGGCCTTGAACAGAAATTTATGATGGGCCTATTGTGTGCCATTGATAGTAATGTGACAAGCATTGCCGTGGCGTGACTAGTGATGTGGGGCCGTGATCAGTGTGGTGTGGGTGTGATCTACATAGGACATGTGGTCTGTGCCATGCATCTAGCTATTTCTATGGAGGGCACAGCTAGCACCTACCTTCGGGATCCGGACTGAAAGTCGACAGTAACTAGGTCGACAATGTCTAGGTCGACCACTATTGGTCGACAGTAACTAGGTCGACAGGGTGTCTAGGTCGACAGGGTCTTTAGGTCGACATGTTCTAGGTCGACAGGTCAAAAGGTCGACATGAGTTTTTCACAATTTGTTTCTTTTTTTTAACCTTTTCATACTTAACGATCCACGTGGACTACGATTGGAACGGTAATCTGTGCCGAGCGAAGCGGTAGCGGAGCGATGGCACCATGCCCGAAGCATGGCGAATGAAGCGAGCCATGCGAGGGGACGCGGTGCACTAATTGGGGTTCCCGGTCACTCTACGAAGAAAACGACACCAAAATAACATTAAAAACTCATGTCGACCTTTTGACCTGTCGACCTAGAACATGTCGACCTAAAGACCCTGTCGACCTAGACACCCTGTCGACCTAGTTACTGTCGACCAATAGTGGTCGACCTAGACATTGTCGACCTAGTTACTGTCGACTTTCAATACCACACCCCCTACCTTCAGCCACTTTACAGTGGTGATATACATATGTGTACTCATACATATTTACTGCAGTTGTACCAAACAGCCCCTCATGGCATGCCAGGTCCTGTTAGAATTAGAGATGAGCGGGTTCGGTTTTCCGAGATACGAACCCCCCCCCCCCCCCACCCGAACTTCACGTGGTTTACACGGGTCCGAGTCAGCCTCAGTTCTTCCCTCCTGACTCGGAAAACCCGAACGAGGCAAAACGTCATCATCCCGCTGTCAGATTCTCGCGAGATTCGGATTCCATATAAAGAGCTGTGCGTCACCATCATTTTCACTCGTGCATTGTCGAGATAGCGAGAAGACGTGGCTACATTCTCTGAGTGGAAAGCTCAATATCAGCTCAATATCAGTGCTCATTATCTGTGCTGCATTGTGGTGACCAGTATACTACGGTACAATAGTCCAGTGCTGTTCTCGCTGCCCAGTGTCAGTTCTAGTATCCTCATCAGTGCTCATTATCTGTACTGCATTGTGGTGACCAGTATACTACAGTACAATAGTCCAGTGCTGTTCTCGCTGCCCAGTGTCAGTTCTAGTATCCTCATCAGTGCTTATTATCTGTACTGCATTGTGGTGACCAGTATACTACAGTACAATAGTCCAGTGCTGTTCTCGCTGCCCAGTGTCAGTTCTAGTATCCTCATCAGTGCTCATTGTCTTGCTGCTGCATTGTGGTGACTAGTATACTACAGTACAATAGTCCAGTGCTGTTCTCGCTGCCCAGTGTCAGTTCTAATATCCTCATCAGTGCTCATTATCTGTACTGCATTGTGGTGACCAGTATATTACAGTACAATAGTCCAGTGCTGTTCTCACCGCCCAGTGTCAGTTCTAGTATCCTCATCAGTGCTCATTGTCTTGCTGCTGCATTGTGGTGACCAGTATATTACAGTACAATAGTCCAGTGCTGTTCTCGCTGCCCATTGTCAGCTCTAATATCCTCATCAGTGCTCATTATCTGTGCTGCATTGTGGTGACCAGTACATTACAGTACAATAGTCCAGTGCTGTTCTCGCTGCCCAGTGTCAGTTCTAGTATCCTCATCAGTGCTCATTGTCTTGCTGCTGCATTGTGGTGACCAGTATACTACGGTACAATAGTCCAGTGCTGTTCTCGCTGCCCAGTGTCAGTTCTAGGATCCTCATCAGTGCTCATTGTCTTGCAGCTGCATTTTGGTGACCAGTATACTACAGTGCAATAGTCCAGTGCTGTTCTCGCTGCCCAGTGTCAGTTCTAGTATCCTCATCAGTGCTCATTATCTTTCTGCTGCATTGTGGTGACCAGTATATTACAGTACAATAGTCCAGTGCTGTTCTCGCTGCCCAGTGTCAGTTCTAGGATCCTCATCAGTGCTCATTGTCTTGCTGCTGCATTGTGGTGACCAGTATATTACAGTACAATAGTCCAGTGCTGTTCTCGCTGCCCAGTGTCAGTTCTAGTATCCTCATCAGTGCTCATTGTCTTGCTGCTGCATTGTGGTGACCAGTATATTACAGTACAATAGTCCAGTGCTGTTCTCGCTGCCCAGTGTCAGTTCTAGTATCCTCATCAGTGCTCATTTTCTTGCTGCTGCATTGTGGTGACCAGTATACTACAGTACAATAGTCCAGTGCTGTTCTCGCTGCCCAGTGTCAGTTCTAATATCCTCATCAGTGCTCATTATCTGTGCTGCATTGTGGTGACCAGTATATTACAGTACAATAGTCCAGTGCTGTTCTCGCTGCCCAGTGTCAGTTCTAGTATCCTCATCAGTGCTCATTTTCTTGCTGCTGCATTGTGGTGACCAGTATACTACAGTACAATAGTCCAGTGCTGTTCTCGCTGCCCAGTGTCAGTTCTAATATCCTCATCAGTGCTCATTATCTGTGCTGCATTGTGGTGACCAGTATATTACAGTACAATAGTCCAGTGCTGTTCTCGCTGCCCAGTGTCAGTTCTAGTATCCTCATCAGTGCTCTTTGTCTTTATGCTGCATTGTGGTGACCAGTATATTACAGTACAATAGTCCAGTGCTGTTCTCGCTGCCCAGTGTCAGTTCTAGTATCCTCATCAGTGCTCATTGTCTTGCTGCTGCATTGTGGTGACCAGTATTCTACAGTACATTACTAAAAGTCCAGTGTCTTGTGCTGCATCTTGCTGCTGTAGGGTGCTGTGCTAGTGTCCTGTCACTGTACGTAGGTCATCATAATTCCAGTCACAGTGGTATCTGGTATCTATCTAGGGGTATCTAATTCCAGCCACTACTGCCGTATAATTCAAGGTATATTACTTGCATATAATTCCACACATTAAAAAATGGAGAAAAAAATTTGGAGGGTAAAATTGGGAAAGATCAAGATCCACTTCCACCTAGTGCTGAAGCTGCTGCCACTAGTCATGGCAGAGACGATGAAATGCCATCAACGTCGTCTGCCAAGGCCGATGCCCAATGTCATAGTAGAGAGCGTGTAAAATCCAAAAAGCAAAAGTTCAGTAAAATGATTACCCAAAAATCTAAATTAAAATCGTCTGAGGAGAAGCATAAACTTGCCTACATGCCATTTACAACACGGAGTGGCAAGGAATGGCTGAGGTCCTGGCCTATGTTCATGGCTAGTGGTTCAGCTTCACATGAGGATGGAAGCACTCATCCTCCCACTAGAAAAATTAAAAGAGTTAAGCTGGCAAAAGCACAGCAAAGAACTGTGCGTTCTTCTAAATCACAAATCCCCAAGGAGAGTCCAATTGTGTCGGTTGCAATGCCTGACCTTCCCAACACTGGACAGGAAGAGGTGGCTCCTTCCACCATTTGCACGCCCCCTGCAAGTGCTGGAAGGATCACCCACAGTTCAGTTCCTGATCTTCAAATTGAAGATGTCACTGTTGAAGTACACCAGGATGAGGATATGGGTGTTGCTGGCACTGAGGAAATTGACAAGGAGGATTCTGATGGTGAGGTGGTTTGTTTAAGTCAGGCACCCGGGAAGACACCTGTTGTCCGTGGGATGAATGTGGCCATTGACATGCCTGGTCAAAATACAAAAAAAAATCACCTCTTCGGTGTGGAATTATTTTAACAGAAATGCAGACAACAGGTGTCAAGCCGTGTGTTGCCTTTGTCAAGCTGTAATAAGTAGGGGTAAGGACGTTAACCACCTAGGAACATCCTCCCTTATACGTCACCTGGAGTGCATTCACCAGAAGTCATTGACAAGTTCAAAAACTTTGGGTGACAGCGGAAGCAGTCCATTGACAACTAAATCCCTTCCTCTTGTACCCAAGCTCCTGCAAACCACACCACCAACTCCCTCAGTGTCAATTTCCTCCTTAGACAGGAACGCCAGTAGTCCTGCAGGCCATGTCACTGGCAAATCTGACAAGTCCTCTCCTAACTGGGATTCCTCCGATGGATCCTTGAGTGGAACGCCTACTGCTGCTGTTGTTACTGCTGGCACTGCTGTTGTTGCTGCTGGGAGTCGATCGTCATCCCAGATGGGAAGTCAGAAGACCACTTGTACTACTTCCAGTAAGCAATTGACTGTCCAACAGTCCTTTGCGAGGAAGATGAAATATCACAGCAGTCATGCTGTTGCAAAGCGGATAACTCAGGCCTTGACAACTATGTTGCTTTTAGACGTGCATCCGGTATCCACCGTTAGTTCACAGGGACTTAGAGAATTGCTTGAGGTAGTGTGTCCCCGGTACCAAATACCATCTAGGTTCCACTTCTCAAGGCAGGCGATACCAAGAATGTACACAGACATCAGAAAAAGAGTCACCAGTGTCCTAAAAAATGCAGTTGTACCCAGTGTCCACTTAACCACAGACATGTGGACAAGTGGAGCAGGGCAGACTAAGGACTATATGACTGTGACAGCCCACTGGGTAGAAGTATTGCCTCCTGCAGCAACAACAGCAGCAGCGGCGGCAACAGTAGCAGCATTTTACAAACGCCAACTCGTTCCTAGGCAGGCTACGCTTTGTATCACCGCTTTCCATAAGAGGCACACAGCTGACAACCTCTTACAGAAACTGAGGAACATCATCGCAGATTGGCTTACCCCAATTGGACTCTCCTGGGGATTTGTGACATTGGACAACGCCACCAATATTGTGCGTGCATTACATGTGGGTAAATTCCAACACGTCCCATGTTTTGCACATACAATGAATTTGGTGGTGCAGAATTAAAAAAAAAATGACAGGGGCATAATGGAGATGCTGTCGGAGGCTCAAAGAATTGCGGGCCACTTTCGGCATTCAGTCACCGCGTGACGAAGACTGGAGCACCAGCAAACACTACTGAACTTGCCCTGCCATCAGCTGAAGCAAGAGGTGGTAACGAGGTGGAATTCAACCCTCTATATGCTTCAGAGGACGGAGGAGCAGCAAAAGGCCATTCAAGCCTATACATCTGCCTACGATATAGGCAAAGGAGGGGGAATGCACCTGACTCAAGTGCAGTAGCGAATGATTTCAACGTTGTGCAAGGTTCTCCAACCCTTTGAACTTGCCACACGTGAAGTCAGTTCAGACACTGTCAGCCTAAGTCCGGTCATTCCCCTCATCAGGCTTTTGCAGGAGCAGCTGGAGAGATTGAAGGACGAGCTAAAACAGAGCGATTCTGCTAGGCATGTGGGACTTAACCAGGATTCACGGGTGGTCAATCTGTTGAAATCAGAGCACTACATTTTGGCCACCGTGCTCGATCCTAGGTTTAAAGCCTACGTTGTATCTCTCTTTCCGGCAGACACAAGTCTGCAGATGTTCATGTTACAAACCTGCAGCGGCCGCGGCGGCCGCGCTTGTCCCTACGGGTGGTCTGGTCTGCCCGGCGCCTCGTTCCCCCTGGCGGTCTCCGGATTCAGTGGCGGGTCGGCGCTGCTCCCCGGCGGCTTCCCGGAAGCAGGGACGCCGCCATCGCAAGTGAGGGCAAGCAGGCGGAGCAGGTCTGACGTCACCTGCCTGCTCCGTCAATCAGGCTGGGGCGGGGAGTTTAAAAGCGGATACCAGGCAGAGATCCGGTGCCTGAGTATCTTCGTTTCTCCTTCGGAAGCTGTGATTCCAGAGCTCCCTCGTCCTGTGCCTCCAAGCATCCTGTGCCTCCAAGCATCCCGTGCCTCCAAGCATCCTGTGCCTCCAAGCATCCCGTGCCTCCAAGCACCTCCGTGCCTCCAAGCACCTCCGTGCCTCCAAGTACCTCCGTGCCTCCAAGTACCCTCGTGCCTTCAAGCACCTCCGTGCCTCCAAGCACCTCGTGCCTCCAAGCACCTCCGTGCCTCCAAGCACCTCCGTGCCTCCAAGTACCTCCGTGCCTCCAAGTACCCTCGTGCCTTCAAGCACCTCCGTGCCTCCAAGCACCTCGTGCCTCCAAGCACCTCCGTGCCTCCAAGCACCTCCGTGCCTCCAAGCACCTCCGTGCCTCCAAGCACCTCGTGCCTCCAAGCATCTCCGTACCTCCAGGGGCCTCCTAGCACGCCCTGTACTTCCAGCACCTCAGAACCCCAATACCGCGGAGCCTCCGACATCACGGTACCTCTAATATCTCAGTACCCCAGCCTTCAGTATTTCTACGAGTCTTGTCTTACAGGAGACCGTCAAGAACTCCTCTGTGCCTCCCGCCTGCCGACGTAGTCCTGCATGAGGAAGACCTACATCCGGCCATCCCTACTGCGACCCAGTGGCGGTTCCTCTTCCCGGTCATCGGAAGAAGCCCCGAGTCCACAACACTCCCAAACCAGGTCAGTGATAGTATACTCAGGCCTAATGGACTCGGGGATTCGGAACACGGACTCGAGTGCCATCCAGAACCTGGCTTCCCGAGTACAAAGTCAGGAGGCGGCGCAAGGCCAGGTGATGCAGTACCTCCAGCAGTTGTCCGGACGTCTGGATCAGATCCAGGCGTCTCTGGCCTCAGTAATTCCGGCTCCTGCTCCAGTGGTCGCACCAGTTGTCGTTGCCAGTAATGTTCAACCATCGGCTGGTATCACTCCACGTCTTCAGTTGCCTACTCCGTCCCGCTATAATGGGAATCCCAAAAATTGCCGCGGTTTCTTGAACCAATGCGAGGTACATTTCGAGCTACTTGCACACAACTTTCCTACAGACCGGTCCAAGGTAGCATATATCATTTCTTTATTGGAAGGTTCTGCTCTGGATTGGGTGTCTCCACTATGGGAACGGTCCGATCCCATGGTTTCCAACTATACCAACTTCATCTCGTCCTTTCGAAGGATTTTCGACGAACCCGGCAGAATGACCACGGCTTCTTCCGATTTGCTCCATGTTCGGCAAGGCGCCCGTTCCGTGGGCCAGTATGTGGTTCATTTCCAGACCATTGCTTCCGAACTACGCTGGAATAATGACGCCCTGAGAGCTGCCTTCTGGAACGGTCTTTCCGACCGGCTGAAAGATGAGCTGGTTACTAGAGATCTGCCGGATCCATTAGAAGATTTGATTTCTCTGTGCGTCAAGGTGGATCTTCGGATGCAAGAGCGTGGAAGAGAACGTAGCCATTCAGATCGTCCCAGGCTCCGGAATCCTACTCCTAGGCCGGTGGCCTCACCTAGCTCAGATGAGCCCATGCAAATTAACCGCTCCCGACTGTCTCCAGAAGAACGACAGCGTCGTCGTGAGGGTAAACTCTGCCTTTACTGTGGAGCCGCAGATCATTTTCTTAAATCTTGTAAAGTCCGTCCGGGAAACGGGCAGTCCTAGCTTGTTCCGGAGGAGTCAAGCTGGGAGTTGCGACAAAAGCTTCTCCAACTTCGGACTGTTTGCTTCCAGTAACTCTAGTCTCCAACTCAGTCTCCAAGTCTTGTGAAGCCCTATTGGACTCCGGAGCTGCGGGGAACTTCGTTTCTTCCATCTGTGCCCAAAGTTTGGGTTTGAAGTTACGGCCTATCGAGCGGCCAATCTCACTGACGGCTATCAATGGGACTAGAATTGCCAAAGGTCTTATAAGGTGGCGCACGGGGCCAGTTAAGCTGCAGGTCGGGGCTCTACATCAGGAAGATTTGGAACTCTTGGTAATCCCAGAAATGTCCCATGATCTGGTTCTTGGAATACCTTGGCTAAAAAGTCATAATCCCCACATCGACTGGAAGTCGTCACAAATTCTGTCCTGGAGTTCCTTTTGTCACACTAATTGTCTTACTCCTGTCTGTCCGCTCCGTGTCACTTCCAAGACGGATGAAGAGCACATTCCGGAGGCATATCAAGGGTACAAGGACGTGTTTTCGGAACAAGCTGCGGACCTATTACCACCTCACAGGCCTTGGGACTGCTCTATTGACCTTGTCCCAGGGAAGACGCCACCCCGTGGTCGCACATATCCTCTGTCTCTTCCTGAGACCCAAGCCATGTCGGAGTATATTAAGTCCAATCTGCTCAAAGGATTCATTCGCCCCTCTTCCTCCCCTGCTGGTGCAGGCTTCTTTTTTGTGAAGAAAAAAGACGGAGGGTTGAGACCATGCATCGACTACCGCGGCCTAAATGACATTACTATTAAGAATAAGTACCCTTTGCCACTAATCACAGAGTTATTTGATAGGGTTCGTGGGGCCCGCATTTTTTCCAAACTCGACTTGAGAGGAGCTTATAATCTTATACGCATCCGAGAGGGGGATGAATGGAAGACTGCCTTTAATACCCGAGATGGGCATTACGAATACTTGGTGATGCCATTTGGTCTTAGTAATGCTCCCGCGGTTTTCCAGGGATTCGTCAATGAAATCTTTCGTGATATGCTGTATCAGAGCGTTGTGGTATATTTGGACGACATATTGATTTTTTCCAAGAATCTTGTCGAACACAGGTTACAAGTCAAAGAAGTACTACACCGTTTACGAGAGAATCATCTCTACGCCAAGCTCTCCAAGTGTACCTTTGAAGTAACATCTATTCCGTTCCTCGGTTATGTCATCTCGGGGACGGAGCTTCGCATGGATCCGGAAAAGTTATCTGCCATTCGTGACTGGACTCAACCTTTTTCCCTGAAAGCAATACAAAGATTCCTGGGCTTTGCGAACTACTACAGGAAATTCATTAAGGGTTTCTCCACCATTGTTGCGCCCATTACTGCCCTGACGAGGAAGGGTTCCAATCCTAGTCTGTGGTCCCCGGAAGCCATTTTAGCTTTTTCTCGTTTAAAATTAGCCTTCATGACGGCTCCAGTTCTCAAACAACCAGATTTCGATGAACCCTTCTTCTTAGAAGTTGATGCGTCTTCAGTCGGAGTTGGGGCTGTTCTCTCCCAGTATTCCTCTGATAAGAAACTACATCCGTGTGGCTTCCATTCTCGTAAGTTCTCTCCGGCCGAACGGAACTACACTATTGGAGACCAGGAACTCTTGGCAATCAAGTCTGCCTTGGAAGAATGGAGATATCTTCTGGAAGGGGCTAAACACGTGTTTACTATCTACACAGATCACAAGAATTTGCTGTACATCAAATCCGCACAGTGCTTGAATCCTCGCCAGGCAAGATGGGCACTTTTCTTTTCCCGATTCTCGTTCATTATCAAGTACCGGGCCGGGAGTCTCAATATTAAAGCAGATGCACTTTCTCGTTCACAAGTTTCCTCTGACGAGGATGAACCTCCGGAGCGGGGATTAATTCTGAATCCAGTTTCTGTCTCTGTTGCTTTAACTACTCCAGCTCCTCCTCCTGGAAGAATGTCCGTACCAGCTAGATTCCGCTCAAGGATACTACTGTGGGTCCATAACTCCAAGTTTTCCGGTCATCCCGGCGCTCAGAAGATGTACAAGTTTCTGCAAAGATCTTACTGGTGGAACACCATGAGGAAGGATGTACAAGATTGCGTTAATTCCTGTCCCCAATGTACACAACACAAATCTCCTCGTTTGCCTCCTGCAGGGTTACTTCGTCCTCTGCCTATCCCTGTGAGACCCTGGACTCACATTTCCATGGACTTCGTCACTGACCTGCCCTGTTCCAAAGGTTTCAACACCGTTTGGGTTATCGTTGACCGTTTTTCGAAGATGGCACACTTTGTGCCCTTGACTGGTCTTCCAACAGCACCGAAACTGGCACTACTGTTTATCCGAGAACATTTTCGTTTGCATGGGTTGCCACAAGAGATTGTTTCTGACCGAGGAGTACAGTTCACCGCCAGGTTTTGGAAAGCCCTTTGTTCGACTCTGCAAATCAAACTTAAGTTTTCGTCTGCTTATCATCCCCAAACAAATGGACAAACGGAACGTGTCAATCAGGATCTAGAGACTTTTCTTCGTCTGTACCTCTCTCCTTCACAGGACAATTGGGTGGAGTTGCTGCCTTGGGCGGAGTTTGCCCACAACCATTTGTTTCATTCTTCCACTGGGGAATCACCATTTTTCGTCAATTACGGGTTCCATCCCCGTGTTCCGGAATTTCCAAGCCTTCCGTTAGTAGAGGTTCCTGCTGTAGTATCCACTCTACGACACTTTGGACAAATTTGGAGGAAGGTTCATGCCAATCTTAAGCAGGTTTCGGCTCGGTACAAGTTCTTCGCAGATAAGAAACGGCGAGCTGCACCTCAATATAAAGTTGGGGACAGGGTATGGCTGTCCACACGGAACCTCCGGCTGAAGGTGCCTACCATGAAATTCGCTCCAAGGTTCATCGGGCCCTACCCTGTGCTAAAAGTCTTAAATCCTGTGGTCTGTAAACTGGGTTTGCCTGCCCATCTTCGAGTACCTAACGCCTTTCATGTTTCTCTACTCCGTCCCCTCGTTCTGAATCGGTTCCACTCAGCACTCCCTAGGTCAACGTCAGTAGTGGCAGAAGCCGGAGCAGAGTTTGAAATCAAAGCTATTCTTGACTCCCGTTATCTTCATAAAAAATTACAGTACTTGGTGGACTGGAAGGGTTACGGTCCTGAGGAAAGAAGTTGGATTGGAGCTACTGAAGTAATGGCTCCTCGTCTGATTCGGATCTTCCACTCCAAACATCCGACTAAGCCCGGGAAGTGTCCAGGGGCCACTCCTGGAGGAGGGGGTACTGTTACAAACCTGCAGCGGCCGCGGCGGCCGCGCTTGTCCCTACGGGTGGTCTGGTCTGCCCGGCGCCTCGTTCCCCCTGGCGGTCTCCGGATTCAGTGGCGGGTCGGCGCTGCTCCCCGGCGGCTTCCCGGAAGCAGGGACGCCGCCATCGCAAGTGAGGGCAAGCAGGCGGAGCAGGTCTGACGTCACCTGCCTGCTCCGTCAATCAGGCTGGGGCGGGGAGTTTAAAAGCGGATACCAGGCAGAGATCCGGTGCCTGAGTATCTTCGTTTCTCCTTCGGAAGCTGTGATTCCAGAGCTCCCTCGTCCTGTGCCTCCAAGCATCCTGTGCCTCCAAGCATCCCGTGCCTCCAAGCATCCTGTGCCTCCAAGCATCCCGTGCCTCCAAGCACCTCCGTGCCTCCAAGCACCTCCGTGCCTCCAAGTACCTCCGTGCCTCCAAGTACCCTCGTGCCTTCAAGCACCTCCGTGCCTCCAAGCACCTCGTGCCTCCAAGCACCTCCGTGCCTCCAAGCACCTCCGTGCCTCCAAGTACCTCCGTGCCTCCAAGTACCCTCGTGCCTTCAAGCACCTCCGTGCCTCCAAGCACCTCGTGCCTCCAAGCACCTCCGTGCCTCCAAGCACCTCCGTGCCTCCAAGCACCTCGTGCCTCCAAGCATCTCCGTACCTCCAGGGGCCTCCTAGCACGCCCTGTACTTCCAGCACCTCAGAACCCCAATACCGCGGAGCCTCCGACATCACGGTACCTCTAATATCTCAGTACCCCAGCCTTCAGTATTTCTACGAGTCTTGTCTTACAGGAGACCGTCAAGAACTCCTCTGTGCCTCCCGCCTGCCGACGTAGTCCTGCATGAGGAAGACCTACATCCGGCCATCCCTACTGCGACCCAGTGGCGGTTCCTCTTCCCGGTCATCGGAAGAAGCCCCGAGTCCACAACACTCCCAAACCAGGTCAGTGATAGTTCAAAGACATGCTGGTGAGACACTTGTCAAGTCAAACGGAACGTGATATGCCAACAGCTCCTCCTTCATATTCTCCTGCCACTGGAGCTGCCAGGAAAAGGATAACATTTCCAAAACCACCCGCTGGCGGTGATGCAGGGCAGTCAGGAGCGAAAACTGACATCTGGTCCGGACTGAAGGACCTGCCAACGATTACTGACATGTCGTCTACTGTCACTGCATATGATTCTGTCACCATTGAAAGAATGGTGGAGGATTATATGAGTGACAGCATCACTGTAGGCATGTCAGATAGTCCGTACGTATACTGGCAGGAAAAAGA